>NW_006159689.1:569744-585716 GCF_000334495.1 Tupaia belangeri chinensis | reverse complement strand
GGGGGCAGCTGGGGGAAGAGGGACTCAGGGCCAGGGGGCACTGAAATTCAGGAAGGGAGGGACATTTCTGGGGGCTCTGCCTCCTCCCACACACAGGCAGCTCTTCCCCAGCGCCCCCAGGGCCCTCCTGAGTCTCGCTGTGCTGGGGCAGCGGGCCCTCCCCAGCTGCCAGCACCTGTCCCTACCTGCACCCTTGAGGGCAGCCCTGCGTTTACTCCCCACTCATCGCAGAGAACTGGCTGAGACTGCTCCGATCAGAGGTGGGCCCAGCCACAGGGGTGCAGTACCCACACTGCCCTGTTGGAAGCCATGTGAAAGATGGGGTTCGAGTCCCAGGTCCACTTGTGTGTGCCTGGTGCATGCGCCAGTGACCCCAGCTGGCTGGGCAGCGGGGAGGGGAGGACGCCTGAGGCCCTGGGGCATGCTCATCTCTGTCTCTCAGTAAAGGACCACGGGCCGGCCCTGGCCAGTAGCTAGCACTGCACAGTGGAGCCAGACCCCACATATCAGTAGTTCAAATCCCAGTCCTGGCTGGGGAAAAGAAAGGAAAAGGAGCACTCGGTGCACGCGCGCGTCCGGAACCCTGGGAGGAGTCTCGGCGCACGCGCGCGTCCGGAACCCTGGGAGGAGTCTCGGTGCACGTGCGTGTCCAGAACCCTGGGAGGAGTCTCGGTGCACGTGTGCGTCCAGAACCCTGGAAGAAGTGAGGAGAGAGGACTGTGGCACAGCCGTCCTGTGGTCTCGCTCGCTCTCGCTCCCTCTCTCATGAACGCATGCACCCTCGGGGAATGATAAATGAAATAACAAAAGGAAGAGGGACCAGCAGATGGTGTCATGATTATATCGCTGAACTCCCAACTAGTCCACTGCAGTTCAAGCCCCAGACCCGGTGGCTTAAACTCACGCTGGGCACATGTGTGTGCCCAAAATCCTGAGAAGGGATTGCAGTGCGGCCACTTGCCCTGGACGGGAGGGGGGGTTCTCGCTTTCTGTCTCTCCAGAGAGCACTTGCGTCCTATAGCAAAAATCTCTCTAATAAGAAGAAAAAGAAGAAAAGAAAGAAAAGAAAGAGAAAAAAGAAAGAGAAAAAGAGAAAGAAAAAGAAAGAAAGAAAGAAAAAGGAAGGAAGGAAGGAAGGAAGGAAGAAAGAAAGAATTATAAAGGGAGGACCTGAACGCCTTCTGGCCTCGGTGCGTCATAGCCGAGTATGGGAAGCACGGCACCCACATTCGCAGAGGAGGGCGTGGAGCTCGGTGTCACCCACATCCCAGTAGGATTTGGAAGGTGCAGGAGGTGGAGGCAGAGGCCATGGTGAAGGTAGGCCTCTGTCCCTGCGCACCCAGCGGGCCTTTGAGGGATCCCCTGCAGCCACCTCATGCTCGTCGACCGGCCTGCTCTGCTCCTCCACCACCACCGATCTGCCCGGCCCAGGGCCCAGCATTCTCCCACCTCCACACTTCTGCTCAAGCTATTCTCACCGTGGAGTTGATTTTGTCTTTGTTTTTTTTCCTACTGAAACAATTCATCCTATAAAGACCCACCTAAAACTCACTCAGCTACTTTGACCTTCCAAAGATTCAGACCACAGCCACTTCAGTGCCGAGTGCTCCCCGGGCTGCGGTCTACAGAAGCGGACTTGCTCCGTCGGGGTGAAGCCTCTCGCACTACTTCTAACTGCACTGCGGATTAGACGGGTTACATGCAGATAGGAACCAGCTCACTTTTAGCTAGGACAAGCTACAAACCTGAAACCCTGACCCTACCTCGTAATGACAGGTCAGGCTGTTCCCAAAGCTGTCAGATCACCTCGTTTTAAGTCTAACTCTGCTTAGTTCTGCTTAGTTAACCGAGACTGGATTTCACATAGACTTAGTTCCAGCCTCATCCAGGTGAGGCTTAAATCTCCCATTCAGTTCAGAACCTGGCCCATCGCCTCGGCCGCTCAGTCCTGGGTAGGAGCCGGGGGCCGCGTAAGGAGGACTCTGCCTTCTCATTCTGGCGGTGGCGATCCTCCTCCTCCCCTGGCTTGCTGGGGCTTGAAAGAAGGATTGTGATGTCGGGCAATCGGGAAGCTGGCGAGGCCTGCACGTCAGTGTCCTCTGTGCCGAGCCACGGCGGGCTGTCTATCTGGCATATCCGAAGTACTGAGCCTCTCTTTGTATAGCAGTGAGTTGCTGTGTCGGCCCCTAGGCTGGCAGTTCCGGGAGCTGGGTGCACATGCTGACTGCACTTCAAATCCTGCCCCAGCAGTTCGAAAACACACTGCGTGTGTGTGTGCTGTACCTGAAATTCCAACAGTTTGGAGACATGGAGGAGAAGAGATTGTGGTGTGAGCACACCCCATTGGGAGTGCTTTCTCTCTATATGTCTCTATGTCTCTCTCTCCAGTGAGTGCACACGCCGTATGGCAACTTAAATAATAAATTAAATAATATTAATAACAATGAGCTGCTTTGTGGATGGCAGCCCTTAGGTAGCTTCAGGATGGGGGCCGAGCACAGGGAAGACCGCAGCACAATAGCCCTAACCCAACCCCTGGAGAGGGAGGGCTGGAGGTTAGGCTGATTAGCAACGGCCAGTGATTCCATCAGTCATGTCTCTGTAATGAGGCCTGCATGCAAACCTGAAGGACGGGGCTCAGAGAGCTGTTGAGTGGAGCTGTGTGGCGTTGCCTGGCACCCGGCACGTCCTCTCCAGACTCTACCCTTCTCACACCCCCCACCCTGTGCGTGTCTTCTGCCTGAGGTTCATCGGTACCCTAGTAACACCCTCCATAATAAGCCAGCAAGTGTGTGTCCTGAGTCCTGTGAGCATCTTAGCAAATCAACTGAACCCAAAGAGGGGGCCATGGAAACCTCCATTAATAGCCAGTCATTCAGACGTTCTGGAGACCCAGACCCACGACTGGGATCTGAAGCGGGGGCCAGTCTTTTGGGACTGAGGCCTCAACCCGTGGGCCTGACGCGGCCTCTAAGAAGAGCTAGCAGACTGGAGGACGCCCAGCGGCGGAGGCTGCGGAGGCTGTGAGTGGGCTGACTGTCCGGCGTGTAAGGAAAGGCCCACGCGTGTGGCACGGAAGTCTTCTGCGTTGGCACAGTGCAGTAAGAGCAGCGCACTTGTCTGCCGTTTGTCTCTGTCTGTCTCGTGATGTCATAGATGCTGAATATCCTCCCAGCCTCTGAGAGCTCAGTAGTGAGTTCCCTAACATGGCGGCGCTCCTGGCTGCCCTCATTCTGTCTCTGGATTGTGTTTTCTGCTCTCCACACTGGCCACGTGAGAGAGAGGGTTTTACACAGGCTCCAGGCCATGGCCTCCTGAAGCATCTACTTGCAGACATGCTGTGGAGTCGCCCTGAGCACTGATGCCTGCCGAGCCTCACTCTTCCCATGCCTCGGTGAGCTGTCCCAGCTGGGCTTGTTTCACAACCCCAGGATTGTGCCAGCATCGGGTCTGCACTCATAGGCATCTGCAAACTTCCTGGAACACATCTGCCAGCTCCTTCTGGGACTCTATGCCTGGCCCTGCTCCATGGCATTGGTCCCCACGTGTCTGGTTATTGAGCCTCCATGCAGACATAGAGCACTCATTCCCTGTTAAAGTTGTTGCAGAACACCAGAAACTGAGGAACAGAAAAGCAGCATTCAGAGAGATAGGAGAACTGTTTTATTACACTGGCTGGCATGAGGAGTTAATACTCTGAATCTCTGGCCCTGGCTGAGAGTGGAACATAGTCTTTTATGGGTGAATTGGGGAGGGGCAGTTTCAGCACACTTGGAGTGTCTTAACAGGGAAGGAGATCAGTGTCTTCCCTAATGCAGAGAAGCAGGGAATCCAGCATGCTCAAGGCCTCCAGCCGCTCCACAGTTCAGGGGAGGAACAGCTAGCTTGCTGGGGAACTGAAATCCCAGGCAGCTATCAGCCCTGGGCTGCTTCAAGGTTGCTCAGAAGTTCCTCCATATCAGAACAGAAGGTTCAGGCAGTTATCAGCCTTGGGCTGCTCCACATCAAGGTCATCTAAGAACAAGACTTTTGAACCCCCTCTCTTGAATGTAGCAGGGAAGGAAGAGTAGCTACCACCTAACACAGCTGGGAATAAAAATGCCCACGGTAGCAAAGAATCTTACAACATGGGAGACAAAGAGGTGTCCCAATGAGAGGGGTTATGAGAAGGTCACAGTAGGATCAGTATTGAGCTTATTACACAAGGTAACTTCTAGTTGTTTCCGGATTTCTCTATTAACTTGATTCAAACTTAGTCTTCATGAACACACCAAGTCTTGATCAGAAATGAAACTACAACTCTGTTTGAAAACAGATGTGTCCTTGATGGCCTTCGATAAGCATTGTATTAGTCTGTCCTAGCTGCCATAAACAAGTTCCTCCTGTGCCAGCAGGTGGCATGATGGTTAAGGCATTGGACTCTCCCATGGCCAACTGGTTTGAGTTCCAAACCTGACAGCTTGAAAATCATGCTGGGCATGTGTGTCCAACATACCAAGAGAAGAATGGAGAAGAAGGGATTGCATCATGACCATCTCCCCTAGGGGGTGATTTCACACTTTCCGTCTCACTGTCTCTCTCTGGCAAATGCATGTATTATATGGCAAAAACTTAAAAACAAGAGAAAAAAACAAAAACGAAACTTCCTGCTACAAGTATCATGAAAGCTAGGCCATACCTGCTCCAGAAAAGATTCACTATGATTTTTTTAAACTGTTCATCCTGTCCTGAAATTTTGTCTTTTTCCTGGGGACATTGTCAAAAGCTCTGAAAGTTCTCTCACTTGAGAGCTGACATTAGGTCTCTTTCTCAATTAATTACTTTTTGGAATCTACACCTGCTGTCTGACATCATCTTTGTGGGTTTTACCCTCTTAGTCATTGCTGCCATACATCTGATTTTTCACTTAGCATTTCATCTGGTTTTGATAGTCTTTGACCCAGAAATCTTACCACAGTCAGTTTCTGCAAGCAGACACTGCTTCCACTTAAATTTTCTCCACTGATTAGCCACATGCAGTGCATGTGAAAAATACCATTTTTAGTTAAATGATTAAATATTCTCTGTCCAAAATAGGTTTTAATTCTTGTCTTCTGAGCTGGTGCCCACCAATGGTTTCAACCTGTGCTGAGTGCATGTGGAATCACTGCAGCTCAGAGACCACTGCCCACTCCAGAGATTCCCCCCAACAGATTGTCAGCTTTGACTTTTGCTGTAAGTGTATTATTCACTTGTTAGTTCCCTCTTTATATGTGTCTAAACTGTTGGTAAATCCATCTTCTCAGTTCCTTTTTTTAATGCATTTTTAAACATTTTTCAGATTAATTTCACATTTTACATAGAGTCCCCATCATGATGTATGCAAGATAATTTTTCACAGAAAACTTTATATTTTCCTGTCTGTCAAATGTTCCCTCCTCTTGGACCTCACATCCACCCTCCACCATCCATTTTCCCCTCTTATAGTCTCTCCACCATCACAGATTCAGATCTCTCAACCTCTGCTGTAGAGTGCAGAAACTCAGTACAGACTGAGTGGGGACATACAATGTATATCTTCCTTTTATTTCTTAAAAAAATTTTTTTTGTTGTTATAGAGCACTGCCAGAGAAACAGAGAGAAGGAAAGTGACAAATCACTCCATGGGGGAATGGCAATGTCGTAATCCCTTCTATTCTCCTCTTGTGATTTTGAGCATGCATGTATATTTTCTTGCTCATTTTCATGCCTCTGGGACTGGAACTCAAACCATAGATGGCCATGTGGGAGTCCAGCTCCTTAAACACCATGCCACCAGCTGGCTCCTAAAGTGTATCTTTCAAAATCTGATTCACTTCACTCAACATTAAGTTTTCTATATTCCTCCGCTTTGAGCCAAACAATGGAGTCTTGCTGTTTCTTGACTGAGTAATATTCCATAGTATGTGTGCATCAATTTTTCAACCCAGAGATCCGTTTTTAGACACTGAAGTTGGTTTCATGTTTTACAAATTGTGAATAATGCTGCAGTAAACATAAATGTGCAAGTATTTTTTATTGTTTTCCCACCCTTTTGAGTAAATATAAAGTGTGAGGGTATGCTATCTAAAAACAGGAGACAGTTATAAGAATGGGTCATTACTTGCTCACTTGAGCTGGCTGACACATACCTTAGATGCTAGGGGCTCTGTGGAAACTTTCTCGGGGCACAGGAAACATCCTGATCCTGGCTAGGTCATGTGATGCCTGTTCTATATAATATTTATGGCTTACACATTATTCTCTTTGATGCATAGTCAGGCAGCCTTCCTCAGAGTTGCAGAAGAACAGCATAAGTAATCTGGCTTGACCTATGATGCATAACAGGATCACACAAGATAGTAACAAGAGTGGGACCAGCAGTTAGCATAATGGCCATGTCTCTGGACTCCCACGTAGTCAACTGAGGTTCGAGTCCTGGACCTGGTGGCTTAAACTCACGCCAGGCACATGTGCATGTGTGCCCAAGATCCCGAGAGGAGAATGGAGGAGAAGGGATTGTGGCATGGCCATCCCCCCTGGGGGATGATTTCTCGCTTTCTGTCTCTTTGTCTCTGTCTGGCGAGTGCACGCGCCCTATAGCAAAAACCTCTCCAATAAATAAATAAATAAATAAATAAATAAATAAATAGTAACAAGGTCGAAAAACGTATACACTGAAGTATTTATTTCTAACTGTAGAACTTCCACCACATCCTTGAAAGCTTGCAAAAATTCACTGTGCCTGGTAAAATGTACAAATAAAGCAGCTCAGTATGACTGAGCATCACAGCTTGTCTGTGTTCACCTCATCCTGGCTCTGCATCTTTCTTTTCTCTAAACTTTTCCTTCACAGGACTAGGTCCTGGGGAGAATAATGAAAGTATTACCATCCAGAGAGATGTTACTCTTAACAACAGACTGGTGCTGAAACCCAGGATCAATTCCCAGAGTGCATGGATCTTATGGCTGGCTTGTGGGCTCCCCATGACCCTGGTATGCTTGTTGTTTGCACGAGTGAATGAACGTGTTTGTGGCCCCATGGCTTTCTTGCTACGGGGTCTGATTGAGTCCTAACCTGTGGTTCCATAGAGATCTCATACGACCATACAGTAAAATCAGATGTTGGGGGTCCCATGCCCTCCCTGCATTTGATCCCGTGGCAGATTTATAGCTAATTACCAGAGCCGAGAGACTCCTTAAATTCCTCAGTGGAGGAGGCCAGGTCGACGCCTGATTGCTTCTCTCCCTGGAGAGATCCCCTTTGTTTATCTTTGCCTGAGTCCTTCACACAGCAAAGCCAACACAAGTTCCATTGCCACTTCAAGCGGTAAATAAATGACTGGGCGGCCTCTCTGCCCCTGGCAGCTTGGCTCCAAATTCCTGTACACTCTCACTACTTTCGCTTTCACTTCAACTGAGCTTAAAATTCTTAGAGAATTCTTTAAAAAGGAGAGGCGAGCTCCCTCTGCTTGGAATGACAAGGAGTTAATTTAAGATTAGAATGCTTTGCCTCCCACAAGGCTATGGTAGTCCTCAGCCATTGTTTATTACATGAACTTAATTTTACTTCCAGAGAGATTTGGCAGACAGGTTATTATCATAGAGAAGACTTTGCCATAGAACTGGAAAGACTTTTTCTAGTTATTTTACATCAATCGCCTTTCAGCTACCAACTTTCTCCTAAACCACCCAGGAAGATTCCCTCTTGCGCTTGCTTTATACGTGGAATAGAAGGCAGAGCCTTTTGGAGAGTTGTATGCAGCTCTCAGCCCACTCCTAAACTGGGAGTTGGGACATTATTTGCAATAGCCTGAGGCAGCTTTGTTGGCCTTTGATCCCAAAGGTTAAAGATGAAATAACTGCGTTTTTGAACGAGTGAAGAAATAAACGGCTAGCCCACAGAGCACCAGCATATCGAGACCATGCTCACGTGTAGGGCTACAGGTGCACCATACATCTCTATGGAGATCCCAGGATCTCAACATGAGGAACTGGCTTTCTCCCGAGTGAACAGCTCATAGGAGTAAATTCCACTTTTGCTAGCACAGGTGGAATATTCTGGTCCCTCTAAAGTCATTTTCCAAATGTTATAAGAAATTGATCTCTACTGCCCCTCGTACTCCAAAAAGGGCTCTTTGAGGGTTGAGGACTGGGATAAAATTGACACCTGCCTGTATGAAGAGCCTCATGCTCCTATTAAAACCCTTCATTCCTAGCGTTTATGCCATGATGCTATAAGAAAAACCAGCTCCTAGTCCTCCTGCTCCTCCTGCCCTCCCTCTCCTCCTCTTCTATCCACTCCTCTTACGCCTGCTACCACCTCTTTCAGCACCTCCTACTCTTCCTCCTTCGTTTAAGGTCATAAAGAACATTAGACCTAAGGGACATATTATCAAGGATTGTAAGGAAAAACAAAAAAGTCCTCTTCCAAATGTAAACATTATGGTAAAGGCTTTGACTGGACTAACCAGTGCTGTTCTTCCACTGATGTGTCAGGAAACCCACTACAGAGCACACCTCCAGCCCAAGACCCAAGGAGGTCTCACTTTTGTCCCAGTCCAACCCAGTAATAGATGAGATCTCCAAATAAACAACTGGCCCAGAAATGTATGACTCCATTCATGCTATGGTTGGGATTGCTGGCATTGACTTGACTGACCAAGAGGACGTTTCTTTAAGTTTGCCAGGAAAGGTCTCCCTGGTAAATAGTCAACTATCAGGACCTCTAAAAAATGGCCATGCTTGAAACTTAAAAAACAGAAAACAGCCTATGGTGACCTTGCAGTCCCATCCCCATAGCAGCTTAGCAGCTATTACCGACCTTGTAGCCCTGATAGCAGCCTAACAACTTTATGTACTGCTGACACCGAGTTAACCCTTTTTCATCCCTAGGGTGCTTGGAGATTTTTGTTCATGGTCAATTGCTTTGCTTAGTGCCTTCTAAAAGGTCTTTTCAAATTATTGCAATCTTAAGCTATTTTAATAAAAAGCTAATTTTCACTGAGTCAAAAATTCTGATAAATATATAATGTCCTACATATGAAGTTAGATTTCCAAGGCTAGGCAAAAGAATAAGAAATAGGCTTTGACAAGCCTAAAATAATTCTTAAAATGACAAACAAAATACATTCCTTATCTAATTAATCAAAGGTAACAACTATCTCCAAAGACAAATTTATAAAGAAAGAGAAATAAGGTAGAAAGGAAACAGTAAGTAGGAAAGAGATGTGGAAAGAAAGATATAGGTATGGGACCAGCAGTTGATGTAACGGCTATGTCGCTGAACTCCCATGTGGTCGACCGTGGTTCAAGTCCCAGACCCAATGGCTTAAACTCATGTTGGGTGCAGGTGTGTGCATGCCCAAGATCCCGAGAGAAGAATGGAGGAGAAGGGATTGCGACATGGCTATCCCCCTGGGGGATGATTTCTCACTTTCTGTCTCAATGTCTCTCTCCATCTTCCTGGCAAGTGCACGTGCCCTATAGCAAAAACAACAAAACAAAACAAAACAAAACACTCAAGTAAAAGAAAAAAAGGCATGAGTATGAAGACATATTTGTGGTTAAAAAGAAAGAGAACATTTCAATATTAAAGGAGTTTTATAGTAAAATTTTTGTCCTAAAATAAAATGACTGGATTATTCTGGAATAAGAAAAAAGTAAAAGGGGACAAACAATCAAGGAATAAAGTATGTTGCAAAAGGTTTGAGTTATGTTGAAGAGAGTGTGAAAGGAAATTATGGAGAATTAGAAAGATTTCATAAAAAGATGTATGTATGACAGATGGTATCTGAGGTGGCCATAAAACAAGTGGGCCACACTACTAGGTGTTAAAACACAGTCTAAATAGACCTAACTTACTAGTTTAAAGTTTGTTGATAAAACAAACCCTCTCCATATCTTTAAAACAAAAAAAAAAGGGGGAATCTAGGGCCCCCCTCTATCCGTGCTGCCAAATTGCTTTCTTTAATCATATTTAAATTGAATCATCTTAATCTGACTTTTGATTCAAAATTACATCAATGAACTACTCCTTGGCAAAAACTTTCCCAAATAAAAGTCTTTTTTTTTTTTTTTCCTATAGAAAGGTGTGTTCGCCAGAAAGCCAGAGAGACAGAAAGAGAGAAATCACTCCCCGGGAGGATGGTCACGCCACAATCCCTTCTCCTCCGTTCTCCTCTAGGGATCTTGGGCACTCACGCACATGCACCCGGCGTGAGTTTAAGCCATTGGGTCCGGGACTCGAACTGCAGTTAACTACATGGGTGTCCAACAACACAGCCATTACACCAACTGCTGGTCCCGCAAAAAAAATTTTTTAAGATGCCACCAGATCCAACCTGACAAGGTCCATCTCCTCTAATAACCTAGGGAAGAGGGTGTCTCTCTGTGCTTACTCCTACAGGTTCAGTTTGGATCCCCTCTTTGTGTATATGATCTGCGCACCATAAGCTGGCATCAGACGCTGAAGGACTCAATCCCAAACTTCCAGCTGAAGATTCAGAATCAACAATACAACAAGAAGAACAAGAGATGGAAGAAGCCAGTTGAAGCTAACATCAGCACTTGGGGAGATGTCAAAGCCTTGCCCAACGACATCCAAAAAACGCTGTCAGAGATGAACAAGAGACTGACCCCTGAAAATCTTTTTCTTGCCATGTTTGCAAAACTTACTGCAAACTCAATGATACTTTGTTGCATCCTGATATAACTCCCATCAACCATCTACTGCCTTAAACAATTATTCTTTGGAGCTATATTTCTATTGATTGTTCTCTTAACCACTTGTTGCTGTATTCATGTGTTACCCTAATGCGTCCCATGGTGTCAGACCCTTCTCCTAGATGGGAGAGAATCATGTTGGCTTTTAAAACAAGAGAAGGGGATATGTGAGGGTATGCAGCCTAACAACAGGAGGCAGTTATGGGAATGGCTCATTAATTATTCACTTGATATGGCTGACACATACCTTAGATGCTAGGGGCTCTGTGGAAACATTCTTGGGGCACAGGGAACATCCTGACCCTGGCTAGGTCATGTGATGCCTGTTCTATATAATATTTATGGCTTACACATTATTCTCTTTGATGCATAGTCAGGCAGCCTTCCTCAGAGTTGCAGAAGAACAGCATAAGTAATCTGGCTTGACCTATGATGCATAACAGGATCACACAAGATTGTAACAAGGTCGAAAAACATATATAGTAAAGTGTTTATCTCTAACTGTAGAACTTCAACTGCATCCTTGAAAGCTTGCAAAAGTTCACTGTGCCTGGTAAAATGTACAAATAAAGCAGCTCAGCATGACTGAGCAGCACAGCTTGTCTGAGTTCACCTCACCCTGGCTCTGCGTATTTCTTTCTCTAGCCTTTGCCTTCACAGGACCAAGTCCCGTGGAGAATGCCAACAGTACTACCATCCAGAGAGATGGTACTCTTATGCTTGCCGGCAGATGCTGACAACAAAGGAGTAGAATCACTGGGTCATATGGTAGTTCTAGTTTTAGTTTTTGAGGAAGCTCCATATTCTTTTCTACAGAGGTTTTACTGATTTACATTCCTATCAACAGTGTAAGAGGGTTGGTTTCCTTTTCACCACACTCTCACTAGCACTTGCCATTATTGATTTTTTTTTTTTTTTATGTGAACCATTCCAACTGGAGTTAAATGGTATCTCACTGTGGTTTTAATTTACCTTTCCCTTATGGCAGGAGACTTTGAACATTTTTTCATATGTGTCTTGGCTACTAGGAGGTCTTTCTTGGAGAGTTGTCTATTCAATTCATTTGTCCTTTTTCTTTTTAAAGAATTATTTATTCAATTTTATTTATTCATTCATTCATTTTAATTTGACCAGAGAGAGAGAGAAAGTGAGAAAGCAAGCCACCAGGTCTGGGACTTGAACCATGGTCAGTCATGTGGGTGTCCAGTATCTTAGCCACCATGCCACCTGCTGGCCCCCATTTTTCCTTTCTGAAATTGGATTTTTTTTTTTTTAAGGGTAACCTGCTGTAGTTCCCTATATATTCTGGATATCAATCTCTTATTTGAGAAATAATTTGTAAATATTTTCTCCCATGCTAAGTATTGTCTTTTCACTCCAATTATATTTCCTTTGCTGTAAGGAAGTGTTTTAGTTTGATGTAATCCCACTTGTCTATTTGGAGAATTATTGCCTGTGTTATAGATGTCTAATTTAAGAAAATTTTGCCTACTCCAATGTCCCCCACATTTTCTACTAGTAGTTTTGTAATCTGCTTTATATTTAATTTTTTGACCCATTTTGAGTTGATTCATGTTAATAGTGAGAGATAGGGGTCCAGTTTCATTGTTCTGCAGGGGGATATCTAGTTCCTGAAGCACCATTTGCTGAAAAGACTTTCTCTTCTCCCCTGCATTGTTTCATACCCTTTGTCAAAGATCAGTTGGCTGTATGATTTGAGGTTTACTTCCAGATTCTCTATTCTGTTCCATTGATTTGTGTGTCTATTTTTGTGTCAGTACCATGCTGTTTTGATCACCCCTACTTTGTAATATATTTTAAATTTGGATAGTGAGATACCTATTTGATTCCTTTGGCACAGTATTGCCTATAATTCCAGACAAATTTTATATATTTTTTCTAACTTTGTGTTGAATGTCACAGGTAATTAGATTGGAATGCATTGAATATATAACTAATTAGGGTAGAAATGACGTTTTGATTATGGTGATTCTTCCAACCCAAGAATGTGGGATATCTTTCCTATTTTTGGTATCATATTCAATTTCTTTTTTCAGGTTTTTTTTGTTGTTTGTTTGTTTGTTTGTTTTTTGTAGTTTTCCTTTCATAGTTTTCCATCAGTATTCATCAGGAATTAAAAAAAATTTTTTTTTGGAGAGGTTTTTGCTATAGGGCATGTGTGCTCTCTAGAAAGACAGAGAGAGACAGAGAGACAGAAAATAAGAAGTCACCCCCCAGAAAGGATGGCCATGCTGCAATCCCTTCTCCTCCATTCTCCTCTTGGGATCTTGGGCATGTATGCACATGTGCCCAGCATGAGTTTAAGCCACTGGGTCTGGGACTTGAACTGTGGTCAACTACATGAGAGTCCAGGGACATAGCCATTATGCCATCTGTTGGTCCCTTCATCAGGAATATTGATCTGTAGTTTTCTTTTTTTGTTATGTCTTTGTCTGGTTTTGGTATCAAAATGATGGAGGCTTCATAGAAGAGTTTGGGAGGATTCCTTCCTTTTGAATCTTTAGAAATAGTTTAAGGAGAATTGGAGTCGGCTCTTCTTTAAAAGTTTTATAGAATTCAGAAGTAAAGTCCTCTTGACCTGGGCTTTCCTTTGTTGGGAGACTATCACGGATTCAATCGCATCACTTGTAGGGTTTATTCAGGCTTTCTATTTCATCCTGGTTCAGTCTAGGTGACTTGTACATGTCCCAAAATTTGTCCAGTCATCTAGGTTTCCTAGTTTATTAGCATATAGATGTTCATAGTATTCTCTCATTTCTTTTTAAAATTTCTAATATATCAGTTGTAATATTGCCAGCTTCTTTACTGATTTTTATCTATCTGGTTACTTTCTCTCAATTAGTCTAGATAATAGTTTATCCATTTTATTTATCCTCTCAGAAAACTAGCTTTTTGTTTTGTTGATTTTTTAAATAGTTCTTTTATTCTCTATTTTATTTTTTCAGTTCTAATTATTACTATTTCTTTTCTTCTTTTATTTTTGTTGTTGTTGTTGCCTTTCTAGTTCTTTAAGATGTGATATTAAGTTTTTATTTTTCACCTTTCTATTTATTTCTTGTGAGCCCTAGTGGTATAAACTTCCCTCTTATGACTGTTTTCACTGTGTCTCAAAGATTATAAAGAGTGGTGTGTTCATTATCATTTGTGTTGGTGAATCTTTATCTGTGTCTAAACTGTTGCTAAACTCACCTTTTGAATTCTTTTCTTTTTTTAGAGAGAGATTTTTGCCACAGGGTGCCCTGAAGAGAGAAACAGACAGACAGAGAGAAAGCAAAAAATCACCCCTCCAGGGGGATGGTCCTACCACAATCTCTTCTCCTCTGTTTTCCTCTTGGGATCTTGGGCACATGTTCACACACACCCAACTTGAGTTTTAAGTCACTAGGACCAGGACTCGAACCATGGTTGACTCTGTGGGAGTTCAGTGATGTAACTGTTACGCCATCTGCTAATCCCAAGTTCTTAATTTAGTTTTTTATTTTTTAAATTCTGGTCTTTCTCTTTTTCCTTCTTTCTTTCTTTTTTCATAGATTACAGCTGTGTGGTCTTTTTTATTTAAACATATTAATAACAGTTTTTTTTTTTTGAGAGGTTTTCGCTATAGGGCACGTGCACTCACCAGACAGACAGAAAGCGAGAAATCCCCCCCCCCCGGGGGGGGGATGGCCACGCCACAATCCCTTCTCCTCCATTCTCCTCTCAGGATCTTGGGCACGCACACACACGCGCCCGGCGTGAGTTTTAAGCCACCGGGATGCGAACGTCGGTCGACTACGTGGGAGTCCAGCGACATAGCCATTACGCTAACTGCTGGTTCCCTTAATAACAGTTTTTAAAAGTCCATGAATGGTAATGATAATATCTGGATTTTTTGGATTTCCTTTTTTGTCCCCTTGAATTTAGTCATTTTGTTCTATCTCTGGAATGACTGGTAATTTTTTTAATGAATGAGGGAACCAGCAATTAGCATAATGGCTATGTTGCTGGACTCCCACGTAGTCAACCATGGTTCGTGTCCCAGATCCGGTGGCTTAAAACTCATGCCGGGCGCATGTGCGTGTGTGCCCAAGATCCCGAGAGGAGAATGGAGGAGAAGGGATTGCAGCATGACTATCCCCCCTGGGGGGTGATTTCTCACCTTCTGTCTCTCTGTCTCTCTCTGTCTGTCTGGTGAGTGCACACGCCCTATAGCAAAAAAAACTCTCCAAAACAAACATTTAAAAAAATAAAATTAATAAATGAAAGCTATTGTGAATTACAAATTAGAGAGATGACTGAAGCTCTAGGTGATATTCTTCTCTCCTAAGAATGTACTTTTCCTTTTTCAAGGCAGCTGATTGACAGCAGGTTATCTTAAACCAGCCTGTACCTGGTCTGTGTGAAGCTGGATTCAGTCTTTAGGAGAATCTATGCATTTCTGATTAATAATTATTCTTGGTGTGTAGTCATCTGGAGGTCTCAGTTGTAAATATGGGGTGTTTTTGAGGCCTCTAAACTCCATTTTTTGCTTCTCAGATCTATGCGATTGTCCGAAGTTCTCAGCTTTCCAGCCACCAGGCCCTGTGCTGTTCAGGAACCAGCAAATGCCTTGAAAGGAAAAGCGGGAGGGAATGTCCGCCTCACTTCGGGACCTTAGTCCAGCGCGTTGGAGGCCTGAAGGGAGAGGCTCAGGGTGTGACCAGGCCAGCAGAGGCTCCTCTCTGCTCTTCCTCCTTCCCCTCTTATATCTTCACTCGCACATCCACACGCTCTATCATGCATAAAGGAGAAAACTGGTTTGCTTGTTCGTTTATTTTAAGTTTTTTTTGCTATAAGATGTGTATGCTTGCTGGAGCCAGAGAGAGAAAGTGAGAAATCACCCCCCTGGGAGGATGGCCATGCTGCAGTCTCTTCGCCTTCATTCTCCTGGCATTTTGGAAACACATGTACACGTGCCCAGCATGATTAAGCCACCAGATCCAAGATTCAAACTGCAGTTGGCTATGTGAGAGTCCAGTGCCTTAACCACCATACCATCTGCTGGCCTCAAGGGGAATGATCTTTTAAAAGTGATCATAAAATGTAGCATGAACCTGGACACCCTCGACAGTGCAGGCAGTGTTAGCCCCGCCCGGCGGATAAAATGTAGCATGAACCTGGACACCCTGGACAGTGCAGGCAGTGTTATCCCCGCCCGGCGGATAAAATGTAGCATGAACCTGGACACCCTCGACAGTGCAGGCAGTGTTA
>NW_006159689.1:558184-569310 GCF_000334495.1 Tupaia belangeri chinensis | reverse complement strand
CAATCCCTTCTCCTCCATTCTCCTCTCAGGATCTTGGGCACGCACACACACGCGCCCGGCGTGAGTTTTAAGCCACCGGGATGCGAACGTCGGTCGACTACGTGGGAGTCCAGCGACATAGCCATTACGCTAACTGCTGGTTCCCTTAATAACAGTTTTTAAAAGTCCATGAATGGTAATGATAATATCTGGATTTTTTGGATTTCCTTTTTTGTCCCCTTGAATTTAGTCATTTTGTTCTATCTCTGGAATGACTGGTAATTTTTTTAATGAATGAGGGAACCAGCAATTAGCATAATGGCTATGTTGCTGGACTCCCACGTAGTCAACCATGGTTCGTGTCCCAGATCCGGTGGCTTAAAACTCATGCCGGGCGCATGTGCGTGTGTGCCCAAGATCCCGAGAGGAGAATGGAGGAGAAGGGATTGCAGCATGACTATCCCCCCTGGGGGGTGATTTCTCACCTTCTGTCTCTCTGTCTCTCTCTGTCTGTCTGGTGAGTGCACACGCCCTATAGCAAAAAAAACTCTCCAAAACAAACATTTAAAAAAATAAAATTAATAAATGAAAGCTATTGTGAATTACAAATTAGAGAGATGACTGAAGCTCTAGGTGATATTCTTCTCTCCTAAGAATGTACTTTTCCTTTTTCAAGGCAGCTGATTGACAGCAGGTTATCTTAAACCAGCCTGTACCTGGTCTGTGTGAAGCTGGATTCAGTCTTTAGGAGAATCTATGCATTTCTGATTAATAATTATTCTTGGTGTGTAGTCATCTGGAGGTCTCAGTTGTAAATATGGGGTGTTTTTGAGGCCTCTAAACTCCATTTTTTGCTTCTCAGATCTATGCGATTGTCCGAAGTTCTCAGCTTTCCAGCCACCAGGCCCTGTGCTGTTCAGGAACCAGCAAATGCCTTGAAAGGAAAAGCGGGAGGGAATGTCCGCCTCACTTCGGGACCTTAGTCCAGCGCGTTGGAGGCCTGAAGGGAGAGGCTCAGGGTGTGACCAGGCCAGCAGAGGCTCCTCTCTGCTCTTCCTCCTTCCCCTCTTATATCTTCACTCGCACATCCACACGCTCTATCATGCATAAAGGAGAAAACTGGTTTGCTTGTTCGTTTATTTTAAGTTTTTTTTGCTATAAGATGTGTATGCTTGCTGGAGCCAGAGAGAGAAAGTGAGAAATCACCCCCCTGGGAGGATGGCCATGCTGCAGTCTCTTCGCCTTCATTCTCCTGGCATTTTGGAAACACATGTACACGTGCCCAGCATGATTAAGCCACCAGATCCAAGATTCAAACTGCAGTTGGCTATGTGAGAGTCCAGTGCCTTAACCACCATACCATCTGCTGGCCTCAAGGGGAATGATCTTTTAAAAGTGATCATAAAATGTAGCATGAACCTGGACACCCTCGACAGTGCAGGCAGTGTTATCCCCGCCCGGCGGATAAAATGTAGCATGAACCTGGACACCCTCGACAGTGCAGGCAGTGTTATCCCCGCCCGGCAGGCAGCAGGTGTGGTGACTCTCACAAAGTGTGCCGGCTGTGAAGGGCACTGACCTCGTGGCAGCATCGTGTTTGGGCAGTTCCAGCCTCCTCTGCCACCACGGCCAGCAGGTGGGCCGCTTTCTGCCCATCAGCCTGTGCCAGTCCGAGCTCTGTGCCCCCCGCTGACTCGAGCACTGCGAATCACCCAGTGCTCTGCATACGGGGCAACTAGTGGGTGCAGGCTGGCTTCACGGCCCTGGTAAACCCTCAGGTGTGGGTTGTGGGATGCAGGGAGGGTCCCCTGGGGCAGCCACAGGTGAGACCTCACGAGGATCTGGAGGTCGCTGGGGAACTGCTGACTCTGTGTGAGAAGGTGTAGAGCGCTGGAAACTTCCTTGCATGGCCTATTCCTGTGCCAGGCTGGCTCGGGTCTGCCTTCCCCAAGCTGGGTTTCCCCAACTATTCTCCCTGGCCCTGCTCCCGATCCTGTCCCCAGGGTCCCTCTTCAGATCCCTTTAATTGTAAACTTGGGAGCTGCTGCTCCGGACTGGAGTCTGCCTTGGGAAGCACCAGCTCACCTTCCTGGCTCAGGGCCTGTGTTAAAGTACCCGCCTGGACTGCGAGGCCGGTTCTGTGACCTGGTGCGACGCAGGGACGTCTGGAAAGGTGGGTGTGCAGCAGCAGAGGTCGGCGGGCTCCGGGGCACAGCAGCTGCTGGACTGCATGCCTCTTCTCCATCTCCCCCTTTTCTTTAAAAACCTTTTTTTTATTTTGAACATTTTACATGTGCACTTAATCACTGCACATCTTGACAGTGAACAAAATGTTTTCCAGCATGAATGCAGTGCGCATCGGCCCAAAGCTATTACCATACACATCCACAGCGGCTAACTTCACTCCTGTGTCTGTAGACGTTTCCCCAGCCCCTCCCTCCCAGCCTCCTGTGCTGTCCCTGTGTCTATAGTGGCCCACCTGCTGTCACCTTCCCGTGGTAGAGGGCAGACACCGGGTTCTCCGAGAAAAGGCCGTTCAGTCCCAGCCCCATTTTCTGAACTAGAAGTCCGAGTGAACTGGACGTCTACGGCCCAGTCAGAAGGAGCTGGAGCTGGGTGGGACAGCCCCTGCCCCTGCCAGCCAGTGAGTGCACCCTCGGACAGGAAGTGGGGGTCCTTCTCCTCCGCAGTCCTGCTGGTGCTTCTCCTTGGAATTTCCCGGCACGCCCTCCCCCTCTCATCCTCTGCCTCTATCTGGGTTTGGCTGGGTTTTCTTCTGCTCCTTGCGGAAGGTGGGAGGATTGACCTGTGACGTCTCCTCTTTCGGGCCTCCTCCATTGAAATACTCCTCTCTTTCCTTGCCTAGATGGCTTACTAAGCTTTTTCTTCCCTCTTTCCTCTGTGAGAATGGGAGGGGCTCAGCTCTGGGACCTGGGGCGGGAGAGTGGTCTACACCAGGAACCTGGGGGAGTAAAGATGAATGGCAGGAAGGAGCGGGCACGGGAGACACAGCCTTCCCATCCCCGGAGAGAAGGGAGAAAAGGGAAGACACTAACAGCCCCAGCAGGAAGGCCTGCAGTGAGCAGGGAAAAGAGAGCATGAAATTCCGTTAACGGTGATGGAGGTGGGTTTTTAACATTTATTTCTTTATTTATTGTTGTGATTTTTCAGCCCACTGGTCCAGGACTTCCACCACGGCTGGCCACATGGGAGTCCAGCACCTCAACCACCATGCCACCTGCCAGCCCTGAGGCAGACCTTAAACCCAGGACTTGGGCCAGCCAGTGGCATGGTGGCGAAGGCAGCTAGGCCCACACGGCTGACGGCATGGCTCGTCTCTGACCTGTCGACTCAAAAATCACAGCACTCTCGTGTGTGTGCATGCCCGAAATGCTGAGAGGAGAGTGGAGGAGCAGAGACTGCAGTGTGGCCGTCCCCCGGGAGGTGATTTCTTACTCTGTCACCCTGACCCCACCAGAGAGCATGCACACCCTATAACAAAAACTAAAATATCAATATAACAACAGCAGCAAACCCCAGAACTTCAGGTGCCCTTTTTGGTTTTCTGTCTTACATTTGCAGAAGTCTTTTCTAGGGCGAGCTGCTCTGGAGGGAGGTGTGTGCTAACACACGTCTGGCGAGACTGTGGGGGTGAGAGAGGAGAGAGCAAAGGGGAGGCCTCACCCCCCGGAGGAGGCTCACGGCAAGTGCCCCCACGGGGTCCTCGGCGGGGAGGTCAAGGGGTGCCTGGTTTGTGCTGCTGGGGCTGAGCCTGGGACCGGCAGGGCCAGGAGGGAGGTGAAGGCTGCGGCCGGTGATGCGCTCCTGTAGAGACTCCTGTCGTGGCACCAGGTGTCGGTGACAAGGACACTAGGCACACCTAAGGGACAAGTCCCGACATCCCCCCTCTGGAGGGACCTAGATCAGACAGCCCCCTCCAGGCTTGTGGGTCCAGGCAGGTCTGTCCTGGCCGCAGAGGTCCCGGCGCTTTTGCGCGGAGTCCCCGCCCCGCAGAGCAGCCTCTCTGTCCTGGCGAGGAAAGGCAGGCCTGGGTCTGCAGCGGACCGGCATCTACTTGTGATCAGCCCGTCCCTGTACATGATGGGGGTGGCTCTGAGGTGGCCGCGCGCCGTCCCTCCGAGGCAGGAATGGAACGGTGAGCTCCTGCCTCGTTCAGGTCAAGATCAAGGTTCCTGGCAGTCCGCGGGGAGCTTTCCACTTGAGCGCGGGAAGCTGTGGTGGCAGGTGGCTTCAGCGGGATGGCTTGTTCCGTCAGCCCACGTATCTGAGCACCAGGCCACCCTGGGGCAGCACAGCGGGGTGAGCAAAGCAGAGGACCCCACTCTCGGGATGCTCCCCTTCTAGTGGAAGGCAGCTGGCAGAAAGGCAGCAGCACTGGCCGGATCAGGAAGGGCTGTGGGGACAGGGCTGCAGGGTCAGAGCTGGGGCGCCTTGCAGAAAGCTCTCCATGACAAAATGGCACCTGGGTGAAGACGGGAAGTGAGAGTGGGGGAGGGCATTCGGTGCAGACAGGGAAAGGGCCCGAGGTCGGAGTGTGTACTCCAGGGAGAAGTGAAGGGGCCCACAGAGCAGACACACCTGCAGCCACAGCCCTGGCTGGGAGCTGGGCAGTGCACCGGCTGCCCCAGGGTGCAGGGCCTCGCAAGTTGCCAGTGCGTACTCCACAAGACTGGCACCACGGTGGCAGAACCCTCTGGTTGTGGGGCACAGAAGCAGGGGACCCATCAGGGGCTGCAGGAACCAACGTGGCATAGGTCAGCATGGTTTTCGTGCCACGTGGGCAGACGTGGGTGCCCGGGAAGCCCCTTCACGACCAAGCCCTGAGAGGAGGGGACGCGTCTTTATGGGGCATGTAGGCCCGAAACCCCGCCTCGCGCTTGGTTTCACAGCCTGCGTGCGAGACTGTGTGCTCCACGCCAGACCGGCAGTCTGGGGCTGAGGCTTGGAAGGAGTGTCTGGACTCTGAGATTTAAGGATGAGACAAGGCTCCCCTGGGTGAGAGTGTGTGGCCAAGGATAATGATAAAAGAGTTATGATCGGAATAGCATGACGTTTTCTGCTTGGGTGTTTATTCTGTTATCTGCCTTGAGTTCTAACGTGTTGACTGCCATCAGTAGGCTTTTTTAATGCCCATAATTTTACTTTTGTAAAACTTGCCAGGGGCAGGTGCACACTCCAGAGACTGAGCAGAAAGCGAGAAAGCACCACAGGGACAGAGGACACCACAGCCCCTTCTCCTTCACCCTCCTTCCTTCTGGAGAGCTGGGCATGCGTGTGCATGGTATGTTTTCAAGCCACTGAGTCTGGGACTTGAACAGTGTGGTCCGCCGTGTGGGACTCAGCTGCCCTAACCACTCCGACACAGCCTGACCTGATCTTATCTTTTGTCTGGGCTTTCTTGAAAATCAGGTCATGTCTCCAGTTTTCTTCTATAATAAGGGATTTAAAACAAATGTTTGGGACCAGCAGTTAGTGTAATGGCTATGTCGCTGGACTCCCACATAATCGACCACGGTTCGCATCCTGGACCCAGTGGCTTAAACTCACGCCGGGCGCGTGTGCGTGCGTGCCCAAGATCCCGAGAGGAGAATGGAGGAGAAGGGATTGTGGTGTGACCATCCCCCCGGGGGGTGATTTCTCACTTTCTGTCTCTCTGTCTCTCTCTGTCTGTCTGGCGAGCGCACGCGCCCTACAGTGAAAATCTCTCAAAAAAAAAAAAGGTCAAGGGAAAGCCCTCTTCATTGATAGACTCCAAATAAATTTATTGGAACTTGGATAAGAGAGTGAGTAAGCGGGACCAGCAGTTGGCATAATGGCTAGATCGCTGGATTCCCATGTAGTCGACCGCAGTTTGAGTCGCGGACCTGGTGGCTTAAACTCAAGCCAGGCGCATGTGCATGCCCAAGATCCCAAAAGGAGACTGGAGGAGAAAGGACTGCAGTGTGGCCATCCCTGCTGAGGGGTGATTTTTCACTTTCTGTCTCTCTGGTGAGCACTAACAAAAAACCTCCCCCCCCCCCAAAAAAAAAGACAGCGAGTAAGGGATCAGCAGACGGTGTAATGGTCACCTCGTTGGACTCCCACATGGCTGACTGCGGCTCAAGTCCTGCACCCAGCAGCTTGGAACGTGTGTGTGTGTGCCCAGAATCCTGAGAGGAGAATGGAGAAGGGATCGCAGCATGGCTAAGCCCCCTAGGAGGTGATTTTTCATTCTGTCTCTTTGTCTATCTCTGTCTCTCCTGCGAGTACATGTGCCCTACAGCAAGAATTTCTCTCTAAATAAACAGTGAGTAACTGGCTCAAAAAGTCAGTTAGAAGAGTTTTATAAAGAAGGTTTGTTGAGGCATCAGCAGGTAGTGTAGTAGTTAAGGCACCAAACTCCCACATGGCCAGCCACAGTTTGAGGTCCAGACCCAGCAGCTTGAAAAACATGCCAGGCACATGTGTGGTGCATGTCCAAAATCCCATCCCAGGTGGAGAATGGAGGAAAGGGATTGTGGTGTGGCCATCCCCCCAGGGAATGATTTCTCACTTTCCCTCTCTCAGTCTTTCTTTCTCAGTCTCTTGAGTGCACGTGCCCTATAGTGAAAAAAAAAAAAAACTTAAAAAAAAGAAGGTTTGCTGATTTCTACTAAAAAATAACTGAGTATGCAGGTGTTACACTGGCCGCCAGTCACAGGTAGCCAGGCCTTGACCCTGGGATTAAGTTTGAAGCCTCAGCAAAACTTAAGACCTCACTGTGACTAAGAGGTTTAGGACCACCCATTGTTCCTCCCATCAGCCCTGGACTTTCCTGTCACCCCCGAGTGACTGACAGGACCACCCAGTCTGTCAGGGTCCAGCCTCAGCAGGGGTGGGTTATCTCGTTGGAGGCAGTGCAGGAAGGAAAGACTGAGGCCTCGGTGCCATTTTCATGCACATCCTCAATCGGACACTCCCTGAGATCGCTCTCTGAAGAGTGACAACTGCTAGGAATTATCATGCCTTTTTATTGAAAATGTGATACATGCAAGTAAATGGGTGAGGGACTACGTGTTCTAATTATCAGTTTATAAAGTTTTAACAATAGGGAACATAGATTCCATTCAGGGTTGGATTAAGGGCGGGTCTATTACAGTTCAGCAATTGTTTGTTTGATGTAGGCAGGTCTTCAGAAACTTCATGGAATGCTGTTTCGGGAAATAGCCTCCAGCAAGCAGAGTTAATTATCAGCCGATGCTCAGTGGCAGCCATCTTGTGATTACTGAGTATGATGCTAAAAAGAAAATCTCAAGTATAGGTATTAGTTCTTATGGATCTCAATAAAGAATGATACTTATATAGTTTTATAGGGATCTAAAACGTAATTTAAAGACTCCTAATACATTTATCTATTTCACTTGGTGAGGGCAGGGGTGTCCTGGACCAGTTTTGGCCTAATCCTATTTTATGTAAAGAAAAGATTATTTTTAAGCTTATGTTAAATGTATCTTGAAGGGCCTTCCAAAGGTCAAGAAGATTATTTCTGCCTAGATGGAACTTCAGCACACCCTCTATTGTGACCGCAGGGATGAAACATTGTAATTAACAGTAGGTGGTCAGGCAAAGGGAGTGGTCGGGGGACTTTTGGGAAATCTTATCACATTACTCAAGATGTATGAGACAGCTATGTAATTCTTTTATAGTAGTATATCAGGGAGTCAGAGGGGGGTCGCTTCCCAGCAAGGCTACCACAGTCTCTGGAGCATACAGCAAGCAGTCTTGCCAACATGCTGAGTCGACCCAAGCTATGCTCATAGGTGGGGGGTAGGGGGGCGAGCATATAGCAGCAGCCTTGCCAACTTGCTGAGTTGACCAAGGTTGTGCTCAAAGGTCAAAGGCTCAAAACAGATCCTGGGGCCCTACCGGGTCAGACTCCTCCACCAGCCCCAGCCCAACCCTTTCTCTCTCACATGGGGCCCTAACAACGTCTCCTTCCCCTCAGAGCACAGAGGAGGTCAGACCAAGACAGCACACCTCCCCTCCATCTCCGCATGTGTAAGTTACCTCTTGGGGACAGAACAGTCCAGACCTGTCAAACACAGTTTTCCAATCCACATGAAGCAGATGGAGACTTGGTGCTGCACGGTGAGACTGAGACCGCCTGCGGAATGGGCTGCCCACCAGTCCCACTGCAGAGGTCACTGTCTCGCCTCGGTAAGGACACAGACCAAAAGGACACAGTTCCACCTCTGTGAGCTAGGAGGGCCCTCTGCTGTGTCTCAGGACAGGAGGGAGTGTCTCCTTGCATGGGTGTTGACGTCAAGTGACAAAGGGGACAATGGACAGAAGCTGCAGATGAACTCAGCAAGGAGATGTTGCTCAGTCCAGTTCTTGTGCATGTTCTCAGGTGACCAGGAATGACTGGGCCATGGAGATGTGGCTGAACCAGTCATCCGAAGGCGGCTTTGTCCTCCTGGGCATCTTCTCCTACAGTCCAGCCGACCTCGTGCTCTTCTCCGCGGTGATGGTGGTCTTCACAGTGGCCCTGTGTGGGAACGTCCTCCTCATCTTCCTCATCTACGTGGCCCCCCAGCTGCACACACCCATGTACTTCTTCCTCAGTCAGCTCTCCCTCATGGACCTCATCCTGGTCTGTGACATCGTGCCGAAGATGGCGGTCAACTTCCTGTCCGGCAGGAAGTCCATCTCCTTTGTGGGTTGTGGCATCCAGATCGGCTTCTTCGTTTCTCTCGTGGGATCTGAGGGGCTCTTGCTTGGACTCATGGCTTACGACCGCTACGTGGCCATCAGCCACCCCCTTCACTACCCCATCCTGATGAGTCGGAGGGTCTGTCTCCAGATCGCTGGGAGCTCCTGGGCCTTCGGGATAACCGACGGGCTGATTCAGATGGTGGTGGTAATGACCTTCCCCTACTGCGGCTCGAGGGAGGTGGACCACTTCTTCTGCGAGGTGCCAGCTCTACTGAAGCTGGCCTGTGCAGACACGTCCCTCTTTGATACCCTGCTCTTTGCTTGCTGTGTCTTCATGCTTCTCCTCCCCTTCTCCATTGTCGTGGCCTCCTATGCACGCATCCTGGGGGCTGTGCTCCGCATGCACTCTGCTCGGGCTCGGAAGAAGGCTCTGGCCACCTGCTCCTCCCACCTGGCAGCGGTCTCCCTCTTCTACGGTGCAGCCATGTTCATCTACCTGAGGCCTAAGCGGTACCGGGCCCCGAGCCATGACAAGGTGGTCTCTGTGTTCTACACGGTTCTTACTCCTATGCTCAACCCCCTCATTTACAGCTTGAGGAACCGGGAGGTAATGGGGGCCGTGAGGAAGGGGCTGGGCCGTTGCAGGGTTGGCAGCCAGTGCTGAGGCCAGGCTGTCTGGTGCCTGACTCTGCCACCTCTGGGTGCTGTGAGGTTACATAGACAATTCCCTAAGTGTGAGTCTCGGTTTCCTTGTTAATATGAGAATCTTGGGAACCAGCGGTTGGCATAATGGCTATGTCACTGGACTCCCATGTAGTCGACTGTGGTTCGAGTCCTGGACCCGATGGCTTAGAACTCACGCCAGGCACGTGTGCATGCGTGCCCGAGATCCCGAGAGGAGAATGGAGGAGAAGGGATTGCGGCATGGCCATCCCCCCGGGGGATGATTTCTTGCTTTCTGTCTCTATGTCTCTGTCTGTCTGGCGAGAGCATGCGCCCTATAGCGAAAAAAACTCTAAAAAAAAATGTATATGAGAATCTTGACACCTGGAGGTTTGGGAAGATCTTCTTAACCACTAAGTCAGTTCTTTCTATTTCTGGTGAAAAAACTGCTCCCGGGACCAGCAGTTAGTGTAATGGCTATGTCGCTGGACTCCCATGTAGCCGACTGCAGTTCACGTCCTGGACCCAGTGGCTTAAAACTCACGCCAGGCGCATGTGCGTGCATGCCCAAGATCCCGAGAGGAGAACAGAGGAGAAGGGATTGTGACGTGCCCTATAGCAAAAACCTCTCAAAATAAATAAATAAATAAATAAATAAATAATAACTGCTCCCCACCCCCAATCTTCTGTAGAGTGATTATTTTTTGAAAGACATCAGAAAGGAATATAGGACTCTGTAAACTCAGGCACTGTTGGGATCATTCTCTCTTTAAAATTAATTTGTTTACCTTTACTTATTTTAATTTGACTAGAGAGGGACAGAGTAAGAGAGAGAGATGGAGAGAGAGAAGGAAAGTGAGAAAGCAAGCCACCAGGTCTAGGTGCAGTCGACCATGTGGGAGTTCAGCCAGACTGCAGTCGACCGTGTGGGAGTTCAGCGCCCTTAACCACACCACGTGCTGGCCCCAGGCATCCTTGTCTCTTGTAGTTTAAAACTGGAGTTACTTTGGGCAGAGGACTCCTGAGCGGGGCTGCCCAGTTCTTTCTGCTGACATCTGCCACAACTCAGAGCTTCCCGCGGGCCAGGCACTGTCCTGTTGCCCCAGCAACGTCACTGGTCACTTGTTCATAGGAGCCCACCAGACTTTGGGACGTGGTCACGCCGTCCTTTTCCCTTCATGTCTGCATCCCATCAGACTATGGGGCACACATGCACGTGTATCCAGCATGATTTTCAATCCACCAGGTCCAGGACTCGAACTGTGATCAGCTGTATGGAAGTCCAGCACCTCAACCACCACTCCACCCTCAGCCCCACCCCTTGAACTCTTGTCTTCTGGCTTTGAGGACTTTCCTGGCAAATACCCACCTCTGTCCTAACAGACTATGGGCACCAGTCTGCCCTGCCCGGAGCAGGAGACCTTGAGCCCACAGTGAAAGAGCCACATTACCGACTGCCGAGGGCTGCTGTGGGCCCCAGGCCCGGATGACTCCGGGCGGGTGGCAACTTGGTCTAGAACTTCCACCTACAAAGCTGCGCAAGGCAGGCCTAGGACACCTACGCAGATGTTTCCAGAGGGTCCAGGGGACCTGAGCCCAGCTTTGGAGTCAGGTCGCAAAGTGCCTGGCTGGCGCTCACCCGGGCTCCGGGGCTCAGGGGGCAGAGGCTCAGAGGCGCCTTCTCGGGAAGCACGCTGAGGTCTCAAGGAGTTGGGGCTGCACCTGGCCCTCTTCCTGCTCTTGCCTCGCCCTTCCAGACACAGCGTGTCCATTCAGCCGGGTCTGGGAAA
>NW_006159689.1:557689-558153 GCF_000334495.1 Tupaia belangeri chinensis | reverse complement strand
GCCGGTCACGCTCCCTCCCAAGCCCAGACCCCACTGAACAGCCCGTGCGAGGGAGGTGACATCTTGGGTCTGGGAGGGGTGGGGAGGGCACCCCACTGTCCAGCCAGAGGGAAGGGTTAGTTCCCACTGCTGCAGAGGACAGGGCTGCCCTCGCCCAGGAGCGTGGCGGGGTCCCCCGGGGATCGCCTGGCTTCAGGCCAGCGCAGCTCTGACTCGCAGGTTCAGAAAGTTTCTTGGCAAGACTGGGGGACCCGTTATAGGTCCCGGCGGATGCTCCCCTCCTTCCCCCGACAGCCCACGAACAGCTCGTTAGAAACTTTCCACTTAACGAGCCCTAGAGGGAGCACGTGGGGCGCGAGCTCGGAGCCGGGGGAGCACGGAGCGCGCCGGCGGGCGGCACTAGGTGTGGGGCAGACAAGGTGGCAGCCTCCACGGACGGCGACCTTCGCGCCTCCCAGCCCCCT
>NW_006159689.1:551159-554910 GCF_000334495.1 Tupaia belangeri chinensis | reverse complement strand
CGGCCCCCCCCCCCCCGCACGCGCCTTCCCGGGGTTGGAGAACCGAGCGGTGCTGCAGAAAACGCCGGCCCTCCGCGCTCCGAGCTCTCCGCAGACCGTCGGGCTGTTCCACAGGCGCCCTCGGCCCAGCCTCCCTGGCCACTGCTCCTCAGCTTCGCCCCAGTGGGTCTCCTGGGGCTCCGGGGCTGCTCCTCCGCACCCGCTCACCGCTGTCACTGGCCCTTGCCGCCCGCCCACCCCAGCAGAGGAGGAGCTTCTGTTGCGTTGCCTCCCTGCGAGCCCCTGGGCCTTACCCGCCTGCCCAGCCCGCTGTGACCCGCCCTCACTGGAGCCCCTGGAGCACACCCATTAAGTCCCTGAACCAACTCAGCGCCAAGAAAGGAAGACCCTAGTGCCCGCCCATTCTACAGATGAGGAAAGCAGACCCTCCCGGGAGGCGAACACACACCGCGGACAGCGGGGACCTGACCCGGGCTCAGTCGGGCGTTTCCAGAGTCTGCAGCTCAGGCCGGGCTGTCCTACAGCTCCGCACGCTTCTTTATTTAGATCTTAAAAGACAGATACAGCCAGGGCCAGCCACGGCCGGGTGGAAACAGCGCTGGCCATGAGACCTCCCGAGTGTGCCCAGCGCCAGCGCACCCTGGCCCCCCGGGCAGCGGGTCACGGGAAATCTCCTGTCTCTTCTCAGGCCGCACTTTGCTCGTCACACAAGCACACCAACACACCAACGTGCACACCTCACGCAGAGCGCACCAGGGGCACAGGCCTGACCCTCCCCACAGTGGGTCATTGGAAGGGCCCCCTCCTTTCTGTGGGCCCCCTCCTCATTTATTTGAACACACCCCCTGGCAAGTGCTCCCTCCTGGGAATCTGAGGCTAGATGACTTCCCTCGCTCCCTTCCCGGAAGTGGCGGCAGCTGTCCCTCTCTTCTCTGGATCTACTCCCATCTGTGTTATTTCTGTAACTACATTAGCTGGCTTCCGGCAATGCTATCGGAAGTCCGAGGGGGCAAGTTACGGCTTCATCACTGCACTAGGGCCTTGTACAAACCTTAAGCACGTTTCTGGGTCACTGGGGTCATTTTGCACCCTACAGTTGCCTTAGAAAGCAGTATGGGAGGCTGGCAGGTGGCTAAGGCACTGGATCTCACAGTGCTGATTCTGCAGCCCGAGTCCTGGACCCGGTGCCTTGAAAATCATCCAGCCACGTGTGCGTGTGTGCCCGCAATCCTGGGAGGAGGGGGGCTGGGAGCATGGCCATGCCCCGGGCGTCATTTCTCACTGTCTCTCTCTGTCTCTCTCTGTCTCTCTCTAGCAAGCACATGCACCCTGGGGCAAAAGAAATCATCTGAGTAGGTCTCCCCTTCTCACCCTCCAGCGCTCACCAGATTTCAGTGCATGGGGGCTGGGGTGACACATTCAAAGGCCAGCTCTGCCCGTGGGGCACACAGACCAGCTCCTGACCGGCCTCTCCCCGTCCTGGCCTCCAACTTCCCCACCTGCCTGGCTCTGGTTCCTGGGGATATGACTCCTTTTAAATCCTCTGTGAGCCCCCACCCTCAGTGGCTCTGTGGAGACAGCCAACAGCGAGGCGAGAGGGCCAGGCAGCAGGGCACCCCTCCTCACTGGAGAGTCTGGGGACACCCATGGCCAGCATGGGCCCTCCGCACCTGGGTGGGCCTAGGGAGGCTTCAGGAGATGGGGACGGTCTCCACCATGCTGCTGGCCACCCACAGCCCAGAGACAGCACCCCCGCCAGCCCCAACGGCAGCCCCTCCCAGCTACAGCAGGCAGCCCCCACTGTCCCTCACTCCAGGTCCAGGTCCTTCAGGGTGGGATCAACGCCCCCCTCTCTGGCCTCATTTTCCCATTAAGGCAGAAAGGGGACTTCTGAGTAACTCCGCAAGACGGGTGCTGAGTAGCCTTCCAGACTCTTTGGGACTCAGGCAGGTGTGCAGGGTCACAGCCCTGGGCAAGAGTGTCCACACATTGGCCACCACTGTGGAGGAGCAGTTGCCAACACTGTCACTGCTTTGGCCCTTCTGGACACAGAGAAACGCAAGCCCATCAGCCAGACCTCCACCTCCACCCCCACCTCCCACGTGGCAGCCCTGGCTGCTGGAGACTCCAGGACGGAAAGGGTCTCCGCCCAGAGTCTCAGGCATGTGCCCAAGTCCCCGCCTGCTCTGGCCTTCCCTTCCAGTTGGACGCATCCTCTTGGCCATCAGCTCTAGTAGCGCCAATGCCTCACCCCAGAAAATGGGTGAGCTGCGATGGTTATGGAATGGTTACGTCGCTGGACTCTCACGTAGTGAACCACAGTTCAAGTCCTGCGCTTGGTAATTTAAAACTTACACCCGGTAGTGTGAGTGTGCGTGCCCAAAATCCAGAGAGGAGAATGGCGGACTAGGGATTAAAGAATGGCCATCCCCTCTGGGGGTGATTTCTCGCTTGCTCTCTCTCTCTGGCAAACACCATATAGCCAAAATCTCTAAAAAAAAAAAAAAGGAAAATGTGGTATATATGTACTATGGAGTTTTAACTCTAAAAAAGAAAAATAAATCCTGTCTTCCCGACAGCACGGAGGAAGCTGGGGGACACGCTGACTCCAGTAAACCAGGCAGAAGACTGATCTCACTTCCCGGCGGATCTAAGGGGGTGCGAGAAGGCAGTGTTGACCCCCTGGGCTGGGGGTCCTCATAGTGCTGGAGATGGCTGGGGCCGTCCAGTTCTTTGTGTTTCACACCACGAACTGAAGGAAAGAGTAGCAAAAACAAAAGGGGGGTTATGAAATAAAAGTGAAAGTCCACTCCTGGCAGGTAGGTGCAGCCCGGCTGGTGAGACGTATATAGGTTGGTAGCGTGGCCGAGCGGTCTAAGGCGCTGGATTAAGGCTCCAGTCTCTTCGGGGGCGTGGGTTCGAATCCCACCGCTGCCAAGGTAGTTTTTTTTTCCTTGTCAAGCAACCTGGCGGTGTAGACGGGACGGACAGTGGCTTTGGTAACAGGCAAGGTTGGACTACATATGCATTAATGGTTGGCAGGCGGTAAGATAACGGTTTAGACGTTTTTTAATCGTCCTAAAACACCGCGTGTCTAACTGGGTGAACAACGGTAGTGCGGCCACCCGTCAGTTTACAAAGTGTTAAAAGTTGTTTCCGCCCGGTTTCGAACCGGGGACCTTTCGCGTGTTAGGCGAACGTGATAACCACTACACTACGGAAACCCACAAGGGGAGCTTCTCGCCACGGCAGTATTGACTGTCACTAACGCGTTCTCCAGGTTCGCTATGTATTCCTGTGGTCGTAAAGGGACTGCTCCGCCACCCTCGAGAGAAAGGACACCGGCGCCCGGCGTGAGCCCTCACCGCAGTCCCCAGCGGTTCCCTGTCTCCTGCAGGTCTTCCTGACACCTCGCCTTCCCGGAAACCCTGGGGATGGCCCTTTGGGAGCCCCTACGATCGAAATCGTCCTCGTAACAAGAAGTTTATTTGCAAAAAAGGAAATAACAAGAAACAGGTTAAGAGAGGCAAAAGCCGGGCTCGTCCGGGATTTGAACCCGGGACCTCTCGCACCCAAAGCGAGAATCATACCCCTAGACCAACGAGCCAGCTGCTGCACCACCCTGTGGCTCAATCCAAGATCCTATTCAGCGTGGATCACTTCGTCACCGGAAAAGCTCCTTTATTTCGGCTACATTGAACCCCTTCGAGTTCAACCTACCAGAGCTCCCCAAACTCAACCAATTCCCGCC
>NW_006159689.1:550635-551058 GCF_000334495.1 Tupaia belangeri chinensis | reverse complement strand
GCGGGGAGCAGGGAAGCGAGCCCCGGCTGGCCCTTCGGGCTGGGCGCCTGCGGAAGCGGCGGGGCTCGGGCCCGTTTGAGGCCAACACTAGTGCCAAACCTATTTGCGAGCAAAGTGCCGGGTCACTCTGCACCGAGTGAGGCAGAGTGACCGCCGCCTGGGAGTCAGACGGAGGCGCGTGGCAGTAACGCGTCCGGTGGCTCTGCCACCTCCTCCAGGACTCCCTCCGGGCGGCCCCTGTGCCGTGCGGGCGCTCTCCACCTGCTCCGCCTCGGTCTCGAGCCCGCTCTCGGCCAGCTTTGAACGGTTATTTAATGCCAGAAAACAGTGATGGATTCCCTGCGGACATTCGCCTAAGGCACTCGGAGCCGGTCCCGGGCTCCCGTTGTGTCACCGGAAGGGGAATTTCCAAACCGGCGGACG
>NW_006159689.1:550205-550548 GCF_000334495.1 Tupaia belangeri chinensis | reverse complement strand
CCCCCCCCCCCAGCCACTCTCCCGCCTGCGGCCCTTCGGTCATGAACGTCCCAGGGAGCTGACCTGCCCGGGGTCCGCGCCACGGGAGCGCCATCCCGGGCTGGCCCCCTCCGCCCTCGGCTGCACCGGGGCGAGTCCGGGCCCTTCTTGCGGCCTCCGGGACCCGGCCTTACTCGACGGTGCCAGGAGTGTACTTGGGCCCGCCTGAGTGCAAGGCCAGTTTTCCAACCCTTACGGGGGCCGCCTGGCGCGCCCGGAATCAGGGCTTTCGAGGGGCGCGCGGCGCCTGCAGCCCCGTCCGCGCGGCGGGGGCCCCCCCGCCCCCACGCAGCGCGGGCAAACC
>NW_006159689.1:549503-549805 GCF_000334495.1 Tupaia belangeri chinensis | reverse complement strand
CTCACCCCCCGAGGGCTGGAGCCGCACAGCGCTGCTGTTGACGGCACAAATAAATCAGTCAAAGCCAGACGCATTCGTGTATTTTTTTAAAATAAAATTTAAATTTAAAACAGAGGCCAGCAGATGGCGTAATGGTTATGTCGCTAAACTCCCACGTAATTGACGGTGGTTCGAGTCCCCGCTCCGGTTGTTTATAAACGTCGAGCGCGTGCGCGTGCGTGTATGCCCAAATGCCAAGAGGTGACTGGAGGAGAAAGAATTACGCGTGGCCACCTCCCCGCCCCGGGGAGGCGATTCTCGCC
>NW_006159689.1:538047-548589 GCF_000334495.1 Tupaia belangeri chinensis | reverse complement strand
CCCTGGACTGAGGCGGGCCCGGCGAGGTGGGAGCGTGCTCGGCACCTGCGGGCACCCCGCTGGTCCCCATGCCCACTCCATCTCCTCCAGTGCCCACGAGCCGCTCGCTGTCCTCCAGTGCAGCCGAGGGTACTCGAACCCCGAACCACCGTGGCACGGTACCCGAAGATACCCGCGGCCCCCAAGAGGCGGTGACTCTCAGGACCTTTCAGAAAACCCTTTGGCTGAAGATAGGCATCCTGCGATCCGGGATGCGTCTACCTCCGCCAGGCTGCCCCGCGCTTGGTGCCGGCATGGGGTACCCAGAAGGCACTAGACGCCTGGCGGCCGCTCTGCATCACCCACCGAGGGCTGGAGCCGCACAGCACTTCTGTTGACGGCACAAATAAATCAGTCAAAGCCAGACGCATTCGTGTATTTTTTTAAAATAAAATTTAAATTTAAAACAGAGGCCAGCAGATGGCGTAATGGTTATGTCGCTAAACTCCCACGTAATTGACGGTGGTTCGAGTCCCCGCTCCGGTTGTTTATAAACGTCGAGCGCGTGCGCGTGCGTGTATGCCCAAATGCCAAGAGGTGACTGGAGGAGAAAGAATTACGCGTGGCCACCTCCCCGCCCCGGGGAGGCGATTCTCGCTTTCTGTCTCTCTGCCTCTCTGGTGAGCGCATGTGCCCTATAGCAAAGGGGGGGAGGGGGGCTAAACGGGAAGAAGACTGGGAGCGAATGTGACCAAGTTCAAGCCTTGCGGCCTGGGGGTCAGGAACGTTTCCACTTTTCTTTCTTTAATCCCGTAGAGGCGGTAAACAAATGCTTTCTACGCCCAGGCGGCAGGGGCCGGGCAGAGGGAGGTGAGCCGGGGGGCTCAGGAACGAGGGCGCAGGGAGGGAGCTGCAGCCCCAGGAAGGACGGAGACCGGCTCTTGAAAGTACAGGACGGTGACAGGGAACGAACGCTGGGCATGACAGAGGAAGTAACTCCGCCAGGGTCTGGATTCCGAGGCGAAAATTCTAGTTTGATCAGGTGTCTCCGGTTTTCCACCTCTGCGAGAAAAATGCTGGCGAGTAAAGGAAAATGTCCAGTAGGCCCCAGCGAGATTTGAACTCGCGACCCCTGGTTTACAAGACCAGTGCTCTAACCCCTGAGCTATGGAGCCAACTGCGATCGTGGTGCTCGCGCACAAGCACTTGACTGCGCCACCACCGCCGCGCAGCCGCAGATCGCGGGACTGGGAAGTCGGACCGCGACGAGGCGGAGCTGATGCACTCCTCTGACCCGCAGCCATCCAGGGACAGCCTGCCAGCCCCGCCAGCGTTCTGCGCAGGCAGCAGCTGCTAGAAACGGGGCCGCGCCGTGGTGGTGGCTCCCAGGACCGAGCAGTGAGGAGCCTCAGGGCTCTAGGCTGGGCGGGGGCGTGACCCGGACTTCCGCAGGGCTGGGGCGGGGCTGTCAGGGGTGAGCGGTCGGAGCAGGGGCAGGGGCGTCAATGGCCCTGTCCCGCCGGGGAGCCAGGTCGCAGCTGCCAAAGTGGGACGTGGGCTACGCGGGGAGGTGAAAGGAGTGGAGCGATCCGGAGGCGGGAGCCGGAAGGCAGCGTGGGGAAACTGGAAGGTCGGCGTTTGGCCTTGCCGCCCGAGAGGAAGACAACCCTTAGGGCGAAGCTCATTGGAGGAGCGGTTTGTCAGGAGCCGAGGGCCCCCGCAGGGTGGAGGACAAGGAGAGGTCCAGGGTCCAGGCGAGGGAACGGAGCCCGAGGCCTGGCGGAAGACAAGTGTTGGCCGTGGGTGGGAGACTTTGGTGCCTTGCTTGCCAGATGGTCCCTGCATGCCCAGGCTAGAGGCAGCCCCTGGTGTCCTGGATGCCGAAAGAGCCCTGTGAGGGACTGTGACAGGGGCCTGGAGTCTCGTGGCTCTGCAGCTACGGGGACCTGGGACCAGTGGGTAGGGTGAAGGGCCCAGGCCAGGCCAGTCACTGCTCTCTGAGAGGACATGCTCCCACACCGGCACTGTGACATTCAAGCCACGGTGCTGTCCTGGTGACCAAGAGGACGTCCCCACGTTCAGTGGTTACAGTGATACTCGTTACATACTGTGGCGACATGTGCTTGCACCTATGTCTCTGAGATTTGGGTTTCTGCGTAGTGACTCCACAAAGAACATTTTCTGAGTCATGCAATTAAATTCACAAACGCGAAAACTCAAAACACACAAGAGACAACCGACCTCCCGGTCCCTAGCCCTGGCCCTACAGACAGACGTGCGTGGTGCCCCCACCAGACACCGCCCTCTGTGACCTGCAGGGTGACCTGCCAGGGATTCTCTGCACAGGTGGATCAGAACGCCAGCCTAGCCAGGTGACACTAGGGCTCTCGATAACCTTAAGCAGTTTCATTAGCAAATGAATATTAGAAACGGGTCTTTCTGTGGAACTCAGTGGACAGCACCCATGCTCCGGAACGTGCATCCGTGCACACAGGCGCAGGCCTGCCCTCTGGGGCGCTGCTGCGGGCTGGGCTCTTGCATGGCTCTAACTCCGGCCCACAGGCCAGGTTTGAAGGCCCAGTGCTGTGCCAGCTGGGTCACCCAGAACAGGGTTAGCCAGGCAGCCAGGTACTGGGGGAGCAGCCCACGGCCCTCACCAAAATATGGGGAGCTACTCGTTAACAAGAGTAAGGAGGTGCCCACAGACTAGCGCTGTCTGGCACACCTAAACCTTCGCACACGGTCACACGCGCCTGTTCACGCCAGCTGACACCCTATGCACATGCTCACAGATGCCCTCTCCAGAGTCCACACGCCTCCTCCCCCCAAACCGGGGGTGCAAGTGCACATGTGAGGGCTCCTTACACACACACACGTGCTCACTCGCTGAGGCGGAAGCCCTGTTCACGCTCATGCTCCTGCACTCAGACAGGGAAGACGAGAGAGCAGGCCCAAACTGGACTGACGGCCTGTATTCCTTCCCCTTCCTCGGGCAGTGCTAAGCATGGGATGGCCACCACCCCCTCAGTGAAGCTGGGGAGCAACTAGCCAAGAGGACGGCGAGGCTGGCCAGCAAGGGACCGCCAGGGCCCAGGCTGAGCAGGTCATGGCCCCAGGCACCCTGCTGCTGGCAGGTGGCAGCTCCAGCAGAGCCTGTGGGGGAGCGTGCTGTGCTCTGCGTTCTCTGCGGTGGCTCCAGGCATCCGGGACGTCCTCATGCCACCTTGCATTTCAGAACCCCAGAGCCTTGGTCCCTCTGCCCAGGGAGACCACTTTGGCACTGGAGATACCGGCGGCCGGCCACGGCGATCCAGGACACGCACAGCAGTCTCGTCTTTGGGCTGAGGCTGAGAGCAGCATTGCCCACTCTGTGTCTCTGTGTGCCAGCCAAGGGTCCTTGCAGCTCGGGCCCAGACTGTCCTCTGAGCTGGGAATGTTCCAGCCAGCTGGGCCCGGGGGCCTGGGGACCTCACAAGGCACTGCACAGCTTTCAAGAAAGCAAACGGGACCAGCAGGTTGCATGGTGGTTAAGGCACTGGACTTCCACATGGGGAACAGCAGTTCAAGTCCCAGATCTGGTGACCTGAAAATCAGGTCTGGTGCGTGTGCCCAAAATCCTGGGAGAAGGGATTGAGGCACCTCCCACCCTCGTTGTCCCTCTCTGCCCTCTCCATAGAGCACACACGCCTTATGGAAAAAAACTTAAAAAACAAAAGAAAAAAGAAAAAGTAGGCAGAAGAGACTGTGAACCTGCTGCCCCGCCCAAACCTGCCTCGCTGTCACTGAGGCCAGCACAGGCCCAGGGTCTAGTGTTTCGGGAAGCAGGGGCCCTTCTGAGCCAGGGCAGTGAGGCGGGACCTGGGCTCCTGCCTTCACTGCCTTCCACTCCGCTGTTCACGGCTCAGGCCAAATCCACGGGCGAAGACACAGGGGGCGCAGGGCCAGAGAGTCCGAGGCTGTTCGCTGCTCAGCGGGCCACAGTCCCTGCCTCGGAGTTCGGTTCTGCCCAGCCCCTCCGAACAGCTGGGGCTGTGGGAGGGTACACCCTGGCGGGCCAAGTGGCTCTGGCGGAGGACATACCTCCCCAGGGACAGCCAGCGGAGGGGTCACCGCGCCCTCAGGGCCAGATGCGCAAGTAGGTGCCAGTGGAGCAGACGGAGAAGAGCGGGAACACGCGCTCACGGAAGTCCACGCGGAAGGTGTGGAGGTGGCGCATGTCCTCGGCGGCGTAGAAAGACACGGCGCCCACCTCCAGGTCCAGGGCCACGCGCACCCGCGCCAGCTGCCCGCAGCTGAGCGCCGTGCGCTCCGGGCTGGTCACCGCCCAGTACTGGCCGTTGTTGCGCTGCAGCGCCCAGACGCCCTCCTCGGGGGTGAAGGGCGTGAGGCCCTTGCGGCGGACACTCTCGCGCGCCACGCCGAAGGCCCAGCCGTCCTTGGGGCCCACTTCCACCTCCCAGTGGTGCCGCCCCGAGGAGAAGCCACAGGACGCCAGGACTCGGGTGTTGGTGTCGAAGCGGCGCGGGTGGCTGGGCAGGTCCTGGGCCCGCTGTCCCAGGCGCACACTTTTAAGATCCAGAGAGAGGATGAGGCGAGGGTTGGCGGTGTCGGGGTCCAGGGTGAGCTCCACTGTGGGCAGAGGGAGAGGTCCCCATGCAGGCCCCTGCACAGCGGCTCTGCGCCGGCGCCTGCCCTCCGCAGACCAACTTCCCCTCCTCCCAGAGCCCTTCAGGAGCCCCGCGCCCGTGCCCGGCCCTCTGCCTCCCTCACTCATCAGTACCCATCCAGAGCACACGCAGTGAACAGGCCTGATCCCACCCCAGTTCCCGCAGCTCAACGAACCCAGCCCACAAGATCCCCCAAGTCCGAACGTTAGGCTTTCGAGCGCAGCACCAGGTTCGCCGCGAGCAGTGCTGGTTTTGTGACCATGGTTTTTAAAAGCCTGTCTCTTCAGAGAAAACCCCTGAGATGTTGTGGAAGCCCCCCGACTGCTGGAAGTGTGAGCTGGAGTAGTAAGTGGCGGTGCCTATGCCGAGAACCCAGGGCAGCGGAGGTGTGTGCTTTTTCACAATAAAACGTTTAAATATGGACCACTGTGCCCAGCTCGACTGGAGGCCCTGGGAGTCCCAGAGAGCAAGAGCCCTCCCAGCCAAGGGAGGGCGAGTGGCTCCTAGGAGGGGAGGCTCGGCAGAGCAGCTGTTTCCCCCACAGTCCTAGGGCCCGTCCTCCCCGAAAGGAACGTCCAGCAGACATGAAGCCAGGAGGCGGCTGGCTGGGGCAGGAGTGAGTGCCAGGCCAGGGGAAGCAGCGCAGAGCACCGGGTGGTGGCTTTCGGGTCCTAGGAGCAGTCGGAGGGCGAGTGGCTGCACCAAGGGGCAGAGCATGACAGGGGGACAGATGCTGGGGGCCTTGACAGAGTGACGGCCTCACCGGGTGGGCAGAGGACGGGCCTCACTCGGGCTTAGGTCTATGCAGGCCAAGTGGAATGCGTCTCCTTCCCCTCCCGGCCTCCTCCCGGCCTCCTGTCTGTGTTGGGCCTCCCACTCCAGAGCTCTGCAGGAGCCAGAGCATGGCCCTCCCCACTCGCCCCCTGCATGCCTCTCCCAGGCAAGGCCTCCTCCTGGGCCGCAGTGGGCACAGGGAAGAGAGGCTGTCCAGGGACCGCAAGCCTCTCTCAGTCCACACCCTCCAGGTGCAGGGCTCTCTGCCTCTGACCCCAGCCAGCGAGTCTGGCGCAGAAGTGGGAGGGGAGAAGGCAGGCATAGTCCCTGAGACCAGAGGCCCCGCGGGGATCGGGTTGCCCAGATGGCCAATGACAGTGCTCATGGTCACAGCTGCCACCTACCTTTCTCCTCTTTCTCCAGCTCTTCCCGAAGATCCTCTGAGGAGAACACAGAGGATGCGAGTGAGCCGCAGGGACCCTGTCGCAGTCAGAGGTGCCCTGCCAGCTCCTGTCTCAGCTTCTTGATACCCCCAGGCTGGGGCAGGAGGAGGCGGGGCAGACACCCAAGTACCCGCCTCACCACCCAGCGCAGGCAGCCCACACCCGCGCCCCACCTTTGAACTTCTTCAGCAGCCCCTTTAAGACAAAGGTCTTGAGGGAGACATTCCAGACCTTACTCTTCATCTCAGAAGAGACTGTGGTTGGCTTGGGGCCAGGCACGGTGCTGCACCTGCAGGACAGGGACTCTGAGAAAGCGCAAGGCCACTGTCCCCTCCTCTGGGGCCATGCCGGTTGGATGGCAAGGTCCTCCTGGTAGACCGGCAGACTGAGGTGGGGAGGGACCCCTGGGCAGGGAGGCGAAGGTTTGCCTTGGAAGGTACCAAGTAAGGGACGGGGGACAGGAGGCGCGAGGCAGGGAGGAATGGGAGAGAACTCGATGGAAAAGGAGAGGAGCCCGTCGGGAAGGCCGGCCGCTCACCTGTTCAGTGTGTTTCTGAATCCCTGGAAGGAAAGATGGCAGAAAACCAAGTTGTCGGTCACCTCCACTTACTCTGGAGAAGACGAAGCGTGTCCCTGCCCTTCAGAGAGCAGGCGGCAAGCAGGTGGGCCCGCTGCCTGCCTGGGCAGGTGGCAACAACCTACAACCATGGCTGCCTGCTGGGTGCCACTTCCATTTCTGCCGGCGGGGGAGGGGGCCAACAACGTCCAACCGGGGCGGCCGGGGGGGTGCCACTCCCAGCCGCTACCTCAGCACAGTTCTGCCACCGCCTCCTTACAGACCTGCCATGGCAGCCAGCTGGGGGGCCCAGGGAGGGCCTGCTGGAGACCACCGGAGGCCAGCCACAGCTCTCTGGAGTGCCAGTCGCCCAGACCCCATCTTTCAATGCCTGCTCTCGGCCGCTGCGGACGGTGACGCCCTTCTAGCAGCGCGACTGCCCCAGGGAGAACGGAACAGAATAGAATAGAGCGCCCAAGGGCGCCACGTGGGCCAAGGCTGGGGAAGGCTGTCTCAGCAGGGGCACACAGTGACACCCCGAAGACTGGGACTCTGACACGCGAGAGGTCTCAGAAGCTGCCTCAGAACCAAGGCCCCTTAACCTGTCTCCGTGCGGCCCACCCCAAGCGCAGGGAAGGGGGTGGCTCTGGAATTGACTTATCTGACTGAGGAAACTTCTTTCCCATAGAAATGCACGTCTTAAATCCCTCCCTAGGAACCAGAGAAAAAAGACAGAGGTCTCCACGCCCCACAGCTATTCTGAGGGCAGCTCTGCGAGCTCACCCAGGGAATTAAGACCTCTGTCCCTGGGCTGTGCTGTCCCCCACGTTTCCAGAACTCCCGGGCACTCAGCTCCCAGAGGGCTACTTCGCTGCCCGTTGCCTGAGCTCAGGCTGTTCCCTCCTGCTCGGCCCGCTCTCCTCTGCCATCCAGGACGGATCGGCCTCAGCCGAGTTCTCCACGGCCCTCGTACGCGTGTGCATACATTGAGTACAAGCTGCATGCCTTTTCTCTGGGAAACCTGCCTTTGCTGGTTTTCAGGGACCTTCACGGGAGAGGGCCCTCCTCAGCCCCTGTGACATGCTACTGCTGTGGCACCCAGTCCTGCAGCTTGCCCCCGGGGTCGGGGCCCCTTTCTGCACAGTCACAGGTGCTAACTCTTCCCCGCCTTTGACGGCTCAGGGTCTGTGGGCCAGACCCACCTGGAGGAGGTCAAGGTCGGGCTTCTGAACTGTCTCCCGGACCTGGCTGCTGAGTTTGGAGAGCTGGGTGACCTCAGTCCCGATCTGGGCCAGGTTCTCGTTCTGCTTCTGTGTCACTTCCCGAGACAGCTCCTCCAGACGGCTCAGGAGCCGGCCCTCCTGCTCCACCAGGAAGGCCCGCAGCGCCTGGAACTCGGCCCCCACCTTCTCCTGCTCCGTGGCCATCTGCTTCTGCCTCAGCGGGAAGATGAATTGCAGAGTGAGGGCTGGGCACCAGGGGTTGTGTGAGCAGGAGCCAAGGCCCGGGCAGGGTCCCAGCCCCGTTTGCAGGCAGGCTCTGGTCTCAACAGTCCCTCCACCCAGGGCAGGTGCTCCCCTCGCCGCCTTCCACAGGGGCATCCATGCACCTACCCTCAACCCGATTTCAGACTCCCCAGAACTGCCTCACTGAAGGGTCCTCGTCAAAAGGTGGGAGGGGTACTTTAGTGCCTCCTGGGGCCCTCGGGATTAAGCTGGGGTTGCTTCTCTTCCCCAGATACATGTCATCGTTCTCAAACTTTCCCTTTTCACTCTACTTCATTTGAAAGAGCACCTTTTCTGTTCAGCAGTTCTCTGGACCCTACCATGAAACTCCAGCAGCACAGTGACACTCTCTCCCAGTGCTCTCTGGACATCGTGGAGAGCATTTTCAAGTGAAAATCACATGGCAAGGGCTGTACTCCACCTCCATGTACCCAGCATGAGTGTGAAGCCACCGTATTTGGGACTTGAACCGAGTTCAACCAGGTGGGAGTCCAGCAACATAACTATTACACTCTCTGCTTATCCTTAGGCAGATACTTTTAATGATAAAGAATGGGTAGGTGGCCAGCAGGTGGCATGGTTGTTAAGGTGCTGGATTCCCACATGGCTGACTGTAGTTCAAGTCCTAGATCTGGCAGCTTGCTTTCTCATTTCCCTTTCTCTCTGGTCAAATTATTAAAAATAAAAATAGTAGCAAATAAAATTAAATAAATAATAACTTTTTTGGGGGGGAGAGGTTTTCGTTATAGGGCGTGTGCGCTCGCAGACAGACAGAGAGAGACATAGAGACAGAAAGGCAGAAATCACCCCCCTGAGGGGATGGTCACGCCACAATCCCTTCTCCTCCATTCTCCTCTTGGGATCTCGGGCACGCACGCACACGCGCCCGGCGTGAGTTTTAAGTCACCGGGTCCGGGACACGAACTGCAGTCGACTACGTGGGAGTCCAGCGACACAGCCATTACGCTAACTGCTGGTTCCCAATAAATAATACCTTTTTAAAGAATTATTTAATTTTATTTATTCATTCATTTATTTTAATTTGACCAGAGAGAGAGAGAGAAAGAAGGAAAGGGAGAAAGCATGACACCAGGCCTGGGACTCAAACCATGGTTAACCATGTGGGAATGTCCAGTGCCCTAACCACCACGCCACCTGCTGGTCCCTAAATAAATAATTCTTAAAAAAAAAAAAAAAAAGAAAAGAAAAGAAAGAATGTGCAGGACAAGTGGGCTTTGGTGGGTGGATGGCATTGAGAGAGGATGGAGGTGGAGGGTCCTAGCCAATGGCAAGGGCAGACGGGGCAGAGGCTGAGAAGGGCTGGGCTGTGGGAAGGCCTCTTCGGAGGGCAATGGCTGGACAGCCAGGCTTCTCCTCAGTGTGCACCCCTTCCTGCAGCAGGAGGGAGGAGTGGGAGGTGAGCTCTCCCTTGAGGGGCTCCTGGAGGATGTGGGATGCACACGGGGCGGAGGTGTGCCCGGTGCGGTGGAGCGTCAGGGAAGGGTCTGAGTTCTCTGTGTTTGAGGGTCTCCCTGCCTCCCCCATGGATAGGAGGGCCCTAAGCTCTTCCTCCTCCGGTTCCTGACTGCAGAGTTGAAAGCCTGCCCTGACAGACCCCAGCACACCCTTTCACTGTTTCAACACCTGTTTGTTGAGCAAGGAACGAGATTCACAGGGAAGAACATGATCATCACAACCGCGTTGCCCACCCTGGCCAGACAGCCCCACTGCACTTTCCTGTCTGTGGAGGACAGCGACTCCCCACCCAGGGAGGGCAGGAGAGAGCGCACAGGGAGGCCTCCTTCTCACCCAAGCCCTGTCTCCTGCCTCTGCCCACATGGGCTACCCCTGAGCTCCTCCCTTCACCTCAATTTCAAACAAACAAAAAAAAAATAGAATTTTGTTATTCTTTCTTGTGGTAAAACATGCTTGGACTGACATGAGGCATTTATTGTATTTACAGTCCCACTTGATAAGAATATTCATGTATTTGTCTGCAGAAACATCAGTGCTCCCAGAGGCAATATGCCAGCCCACTCTCAGAACCCGTTCCTGTACTAAGTTGTAGGGTCGGCCTGTCAGGCGCCCTTACGTCTCTCCACAGCCCCAGGCTCAGCACCCCCAGAGCCCTGGCGGCCAAGGCCTCTGTAGGGCAGGGGACGCACCAGCAGCTCCTTGCCGTCCTTCTCTTCCGTGGCCTGGAAGGCCTCGTAGTCCTCCAGCTCCTTCTTCAGGACGCTCAGCCTGGACTCCAGGAGCTCCTGCGGGCGAGAAGGAGAGCGTTCTGGCCGCCCAGCCCGAGAAGGGCCAGGCCCTAGCTCACGACAGAGAAGGTCAGCGGAAGTCAAATGTGGACGTGAGGACTCTTCCAGCTTGTGCGGGCTCCCCCGAAGGTACAGGGCAACTGCAGGGTGACTCCGAAGATGCCCCACCCCGCGCCCCAGGCTTCTTTCCGAAGTGTCTGACTCACAGTCCGGGCTAATGCAATCCCGGCCCCCTGCTTGTCCTGTCCTCTGCTCCGGCCCGCCATCAGAAAGCCTTCTGGTTGGAGAAGGACCGGGAACCGTGTGCCAGAGGTCTCCACGCGCCTCGACGTGCCCCAAGGACGAGGCAAAGGA
>NW_006159689.1:537395-538016 GCF_000334495.1 Tupaia belangeri chinensis | reverse complement strand
GGAATGCCGTCCAGCACCGACCGCCTCCAGGCAGCCCTCTCTCCCGTCTTTGGAGGCGGACCCAGCAGACCCATGCCCCGGGACAGGGACGCGCCTGGGGCGGCGGGCGCGTGGTGCGGTGTGGTGGAGACCTCCCCCGAAGAGCTGCAGAAGGCGGACTCACGCAGCGAGAGGCCGGGGACAGACCGGAAGAAAATCTCCAAGTCCGTGGGGGCGCGCAGCGCCCCGGGAGCAGGCCTAGAAAGAAACGCCGCGCGCGTGTGTGCGTGTGCGCGCGTGTGTGCGTGTGCGCGTGTATGTCTGTGTATTTGAGAGAAAAAGAGTGAGAGAGAGAGAGCGAGTTGGGGGTGGGTGTGGGGGTTAGAGAGCCGCGCTTAGCAGAGAAACCAGTGCTGGGTGGCCCGGATGCGAGAGGACGCGGGGGTCGCCTGCGCGGGCGGCGCTGGGGGGCTGAGCCTGGGAGAGGTCCGGGGAGGGCGGGGGACAGCGCGCTCACCTTGGCCTCCTGCACCGCCTCGTCCAGGGGCAGCACGGCGTGTGCGCGGTGCTCGCGGGCGCGGTCGCACACCACGCAGATGGCGCGTCCGTCGTCCTGGCAGTACAGCTTGAGCGGCTCGCCGT
>NW_006159689.1:534994-536985 GCF_000334495.1 Tupaia belangeri chinensis | reverse complement strand
CCCCCACGCCCCCCCCCCCCCGTGCCCTCCCCTGGCTGCCCCAGGCTGACACAGTCAGCCTCCGGGAACGGGCCAGGACAGGTGGCGATCGAGCCCAACTGGGCGCCTCTCCTGGTGGCCGGCCTAGGCCGACCCTGCACCGCAGGGAAGAGGGAAGCCAGGCGCCCGGGCCACGGTGTCAGGTTCCCGGGCTGGGCTTGCCCGTCGCGGAGTTGAGCTAAATTTAGGGCCTGGAACCTGGGCCTGTCCCCTTACCCACAAGCACGGCCTTTTATCCACTTCTGCAGCTACCTTTCCCTCGACTGTCCGCTCCCCTTTTTGTTCTGTGTCTCGAGATTAGAGTAGCCCGTTTGCGATCAGTGTCTCGGCTCAGCATCATTGCCCAGCCCGAGGCGGACGCCCCGATGGACCCAACTGCTGCGGGAGGTCCCCACAGGTCGGACCCAGATGAAGTCAGCGTGCTAACATGGCACCTCATCAAACCGAAACTTGAAAGAAGCAGATATTACTAGATCCCAAAGCAAACCGGCTTTTCCTGAAAAATGAGAGTAGTCTCGAGTCAGTGCCGTCTTCCCGCCCTTCTCCTCGCGGGAAGCCGCTCCGAGACGGCCCTGCGCGGCTCCTCCCGTGTTTCCCCCGCCCTTCCGGCGGTGAGACCGACTTTTCCAGCTTAATTCCTTGGAACAGGAGTCTATTTTATGGATGGATGATGCCTGATTCTAGAATCACGAATATAGTTCATAAAGATTTTAATTTGCTGTAACTTTGTAGTGTTTATTTATGTATTTATTTTGTACTATGGGACACATGCGCTCACAGACACGTGCTCAGAGACATGCGTTCAGAGACAGTGAGAGCGAGAGAGGGAAAGTGAGAACCCTCCCTCCTAGGAGTAACGGACACACCCAATCCCTGCTCCATTTTCCTCTTGGGATTTTTGGACCAGGCACATGCGCCCAGCGGGTTTCTAAAGCCCCCAGATCTGGGACTTGAACTGCACCGTGGGCCACGTGGGACCCAGCTGTCTTAATCCCGGGCCACCTGGCTGGTCCCCAATTTTGTCTGGGGAAACTCCCCCCCCCAAGAAAGCCTAACCCTCTCTCGACCCTCCCGCGCGCTCTGGCGCTGCCCCTGCGGTCTGCTCCCACGCCCGCCCGCATTCCCTCCGAGGCCACTCAGGCCAGCCTTCCAACCCCACGCTCCTCGAAGCTGCTCTTGTCGACGTCGCCCGATCGCTGCATCTAACCCAGAGGAGAGCTCACCTCGCCTGCCCTCCGGCGTCCTCTTGCTCAGGGCCTTCGGGGACGCTGCGTTCCTGAGCCCCCCTGGCCTCCCACCGCCCTCCCAGCCTCCCGGCCTCCACTCCACACGCCCAGGTCCTTGCGCGGCCCAAAGGCTCTGCATCCGCTTTGTCCCCATCGGGACCGGGCTCCGCGCTCGCCCTCGGCCCCAGCCGGCCCCGACGCCCAGGGCCTGCTCGCCGCTCCCCAGCGCGGCAGGCCAGCAGGACCCCTGCCGGTGACCTCGGCGTGCCGGTCCCTTTGATCGAACAGCTCTTCTCCGGACACGGATCGGCTCACTTGTTGCCTTCTTCAAGCCTCGTTCCTCGTGTCGCTGACCCCGAGGCACGGCCCTCCGCGTGCAGGCTTGCAGGGCCTGTCCTCCCCGCCCCGCGGTTGGACGTGGGTGGGCAGTGGTTCGAGACCAGGAAGACACAGCCGGTCCCCGGAGACTCTGCCGGCCACGCCCCAGTCCTTGCTCCTCCGGAGCCACCTCTACCGCCCGGAACGGCCTGATTCAAACGCCCGCCGCGCCAGGCCCTCGCCCTGTCCATTGCAGGAATCAGCGGCAGACTCGGCGTCCTGCGCTCCGCCTTCCTCACGCCCTGTTCTCGAGCACAGCTCTCTGGGCGCCACGCCCGAAGGCCCCCTCTCGTCCTTCGCCGTTGTCAGCGCGAGAGTGGCCCCGCCGGGCTCCGCCGGGCTCCGGGA
>NW_006159689.1:526136-534984 GCF_000334495.1 Tupaia belangeri chinensis | reverse complement strand
GTCAGCCAGGACTGCCCAGCTCGGCAGGCGGCCCCGGCTGCAGTGGCTGGAGGCTCGCGCAGCGCGTCCTCCCCGCGCCTTGCACCTGGTGGCTAAGGGAGTTATGACAGACAGTGCGGTGCAAGTGGGGATGTAGCTCAGTGGTAGAGCGCATGCTTTGCATGTATGAGGCCCCGGGTTCGATCCCCGGCATCTCCAGTGACGTTTTGCACTTCCACTTTTCCCTCCTGAGGCTAGTAGATTAGAGAGATTCAGAAGGCAGACTACGCCCCGAGCCTCGGGCATTGCGTTTCTGATCTCAACAAAAGTCCAGGGTTTCTAAGGAAAAAAAAAGAAATTCGTAGAGTGCGATCCGATATGGTAGCATGAAGATATGCGCGTCTTTCTTTCTCTGTTCCTTTAACTCCATGGCATGCTCTTCACTGCAAATGGGAAAAGGCTGCGGTACTGGGGGTCAGAATAAGTAGAAAAGGAACGGAAGTAGGAGGACCGCACGGAGCGTAGAGTTTGAGTTTCCCCGTTTTCATAATTCTAACATGACAAATGAACCCAAGTTTAAATGCAAAGCCGGCTAAAACCAAATCGCTTCTTCAAGGAATACTTGTTCAGGAAAAGGATAATAATGGACACTGCCCGGCTAGCTCAGTCGGTAGAGCATGAGACTCTTAATCTCAGGGTCGTGGGTTCGAGCCCCACGTTGGGCGTCATTTAGTATTTTTTTTTCTTTGCTATTGTAAAAACTTGGTGTATTCCTCGGCTGATCAATTTTTGGGGTTGCATTTTTTTTGTTATTTTCTTAAAATTTTTTTGGTTGGGGACCAGCAGGTGGCATGATGATTAAGGCGCTGGACACTCCCACATGGCCAACCAGGGTTCAAGTCCTGAATCTGGTGGCTTGCTTACTCACTTCCTCTCTCTCTCACTCTCACACTCTGTCTCGCTCTGGTCAAATTTAAAAATAAATGAATGGATAAATAAAATAAAATGAGTAATTATTAAAATTTTTTTGTTTAGTAGCATTAAATTTTCTTAATTTAATTTATTTTTTCTTTCTATTGTAAAAACTTGGTGTATTCCTCAGCTGTTGTATTTTTTGGGTTGCATTTTTTATTTATTTATTTATTTATTTATTTTTGGAGAGGTTTTTGCTATAGGGTGCATGCGCTCGCCAGACAGACAGAGAGAGACATAGAGACAGAAGCGAGAAATCACCCCCCGGGGGGATGGTCACGCCGCAATCTCTTCTCCTCCATTCTTCTCTCGGGATCTTGGGCACGCACGCACACGCGCCTGGCGTGAGTTTTAAGCCACCAGGTCTGAGACGCAAACTGCGGTCAACTACGTGGGAGTCCAGAGACATAGCCATTATACTAACTGCCGGTTCCCAAGGGTTGCATTTTTTTTATTATCTTCTTAAAAAAATTTTTTGTTTAGTAGCGTTAAATTTTCTTAATTTAATTTATTTTATGATGTCTTATTTACATTTAATTATTGTACACCTTTACAGCGTACAACATGCTTTTTCAAAGCATGCATGCAATGTGAGACAATCAAATCAAAGTTATTACCATACGACCCATTCTCAGAGAAATTAACAAACCTTGTCTGGAAACTTCATGTGTGTAATATTCATTTGTGGCTACATCTGTGTTCATTGCTTAATCTACTCTTTATCTGGTAGCAAAATGAGTTTGTTAGGGTAAATATATGTTGTGGGAGGCTGCACCAGCGAATATCGCTGGTTTCTCAGAGAGCAAACAATTACACAATGCCAAAGGCCATGATTGGCTCCCCTTCAAAACCTCACCTTCAAAACCATACTCTGATTGGCCACTAGAATCCCTCAGATTTGCATATCTGGCACCTCATGATTGGCCCACAAAGCAACCAATAATAACCCACATTTTACAACCAATCATAACCCACCTTTTACAACCAATCACGGCCCACCAGCATGTATATAACCACGATCCCTGGCCCACAATCTCCAGACGACCCTGAAGAGCCGGAACACTGCATTGTCTCCAGACAACCCTGAAGACCCTGAAGAGTTGTGACACCGCATGGTCTCCGGACGACCCTGAAGAGTTGTAACACTTGGTCGTCTCCATGCTGCCCACAATAAACGGACGACCCTGAAAAGTTGTAACACTGCATCGTCTCCAGATGACCCTGAAGACCCTGAAGAGTTGTGACACCGCGTCATCTCCGGACGACCCTGAAGAGTTGTAATACTTGGTTGTCTCCATGCTGCCCACAATAAACGGACGACCCTGAAGAATTGTAACACTTCCTCATCTCCGTGTTGTAACACTGCGTCATTCGTCCTGTCTCTCACTCCTTCCCTCAGGAAACCTGTTCGACTGCCCCCCGGGTAGGGACAATATGTAACAATTTGCTATTTTAACAATTTATTCCTTCAATTTGCCAGAAGTTTCCTGGGCTTAAGGAGAGAATGACAGAGAGACAGAAAAGGGGAGAAGGCACCCCACAATGGGCATGGTCACCATGCCATCCGTTCTCCTCCACTTCTCGACCCTGTGTACAGGTGCCTAACATGTTTTCCAAGCCGCTGGGGTGGCTGGGTGGGTTTGGCACCCTAACCAACAGCCCCAGAGTGGGGCGCCATGTCTGGCTCCTGTCTGACTAGCCTGAACACACTGCAATACCCTTTTCAGCAACAGTCACCGATTCCCTCACAAGCTGACGGGCACTTCCCAGTCTGTGGTGGCTCACGCTGACACAGCTCAGCTGTCATCACTTGGCCACCCCATTGTTTCATACCGTCTGTATCACACTGGTTTCCGGGTGAAAATGTCCCCAGTAAAAGGTGGGCCCCAGTCAATACCAGTGCTCTAGGGAACGTGAGCTGGGTGAAGAGGAGGCTGAGATGTAACCAGAGCAGTAACCCTAGAAGACCGCACAGGAGGAACGCCAACGGGCGGCCGCAAAGGAGCGGCCTCCATCACGCCTGCACCGGCTGGATTCCAACCGGTGGCTGCTGGGGAAACCCTCCCAGTTGATCGCTGTGGTTTGAGACGTTTAGTGTCTAAGGGTGAGGGAGGAGACTTGTGAATATGCAGAACAATGTATACTTGCTTGTGATTAATATTTTATTTATTATAGTTACACCTATTGAAATCTAATTTTCCTAAGGATTTAAATTCAACTTACAAATATTGTTTTTCTAAAAGCTAGCGATTTTTGACACAAGGACAATCCCTTTCACTAGGCCCTTTGTGAATTGAGGCTCTCAAATGGGTTCATTCTGCATGTCTAAGCTGGTGACAGGCTCTCAGCATTCCCGCTTAGAGTAAAACTCCACTGTTTATCCGCCTTTAGGAGCTCTGCACTGAGGTCTTCCTGCATGACTCATTCGCCTGGGAGTCCTCTAAGGATTTGGATCCTGTGTTCTCCCCTAGCACATCACAGTTCGTTTCAAAGAAACAAGGACGTGGTGTCTGCATGGCACCCAGGACAGTGCCCAGCTGAGAGGACGGGCAGCCAGGTGGTGGGCCTTCCAGCTGTAACTGTTATCCCCTCAACCTCGAGGGCTACAGAGTAGCAGAACAACCAAACTGAAGGAGAACAGTCAATACAGTGATTGTGGAAGGACAGGTCACTGGCTCTCCCAGGATTATAAAGAAAAGAACACGCTGGGGTAGAGGAGGACATAAAACAGAAATGGAGAATGAGAGCCGCTGAAACTGGGAGTGTGCATTTGGGGTATGCGTTGCATCATTTTCCCTACTTCCCGTTTCGTTTCTTTTTTTTTCTATAGGCCACATGGCCTCGCTGGAGAGAGAAAAATCACCCCTCTGGCGGGGGTGTGTGTGTTGGCCATGCACCAATTCCTCCTCCCTTCTCCTCTCGGGACTTTGGGCACACGCACACACACCGAGGGTGATTTCCAAGCTGCCAGGACTGGGACTCAACCAGGCGGTGGGCCATGTGGGGTCCAGCCACCTGAACTTCCATGCCACTACCAGCCCACTTTTTCTAATAGAAAAGTTTTGTTTTGTCTTGTCTTTTGTTTTGTTTAAAGCAAAAGAGAATACAATTGCTTTTGGGCGAGAGTTTTAAAGTGTAGCTTAAATTATTGTGTACAGAAACAATGTTGAAGCTTATTGAGAAAAGTAGAGATCCCTCACACCTGCAATTTAACAGAGACCTCAGTGTGAGCTCGGGGCCTTCCAGTTCTCTAGGGTCCGTGCCAGTGGGTAGCCAGGAACCTTTGGCTCCACGCGCTGTGTGGGCACACGCACCCCAAATGTACATGTACTCACAGGCCGTCTACCCAGGTATGCCTAACAGACTGGAAAAGGAAGACCTTACAGCCTAAGGGGAAAGTGCTTCCACTCAGATTTCAGTTATTTGTTTATTTATTTATTTTGAGAAGTTTTGCTGTAGGGCGCGTGCGCTCGCCAGAAAGAGACCGAAAGTGAGAAATCACCCCCCAGGGGGGATGGCCACACCACAATCCCTTCTCCTCCATTCTCCTCTTGAGATCTTGGGCACACACGCACATGCACGTGGCGTGAGTTTAAGCCACTGGGTCTGGGACTCAAACCGTGGTCCACTACATGGGAGTCCAGCGACATAGACATTATGTAAATTGCTGGTCCTGAGTTTTGGGGTTTTTTTAAAAAATTATTTAACTTTATTCATTTTTTAAATTTAAATTTGACCAGAGAGGGAGAGAGTGAGAGAAAGAGGAAAAGTAAGCCACCAGGTTCAAGCCTTGAACTGCTGGTGTCTGTGCGGGAGCCCAGTGCCCTCAACCACACCACCTGCCTAGCTCTACCACTACAGTTTGGAACCAGGGACTTTCACACACCAGGCAAATGTGATCACCGCTGCACTACAGAAACAGACACTGCGGGCTGCTTCTGTGAACTTCACGAGAGATGGGATTACAGTTGGAGGTACTCGTGGCTCCCCAGACGCTGCAGGGCATATGTGGCGGGGAGGGAGGCCAAAGCCCTTAGAACTACTCTGCCCCTGTCCTCTGGCCCCACGTGAAGGTGTTTGTGAGACTGCGGAGTGATCAGTCACGGAAGACAATAACATTCGAAAGAAAGGAAGGGAGGGAGGAAGAGAGGAAGGAAGGAAGCAAGAAGGCCTTGGCGTGAGGAAAGGTAAACGTGGTTTTGAAGGGTTAATACTGGGTTAGTCTCCCAGGCAGTCCTCCTTTCTGTTCTTAAGACGGCCAGAAGGTTACATTCCCAAACCATCCATGCTCTATTGACAATAGGGAGCTAGAGAATTTTTAAAAATGCAAAATGCTTTCAAAGTATAGGAGACTTGAATACATTTTTCTCCAAAATGTAAAGAAAAGTAAAAATAAAAATTATTTTATGCATGTTTTCAAAAGTAACATTTCTTTTGGGACCAGCAGTTGGTATAATGGCTATGTTGCTGGACTCCCATGCAGTGGACCATGGTTCACGTCCTGGACCATGGTTCACGTCCTGGACCCGATGGCCTAAACTCACGCCGGGCGCGTGTGTGTGCTCGTGCCCAAGATCCCGAGAGGAGAATGGACAAGGGATTGTGGTGTGGCCATCCCCCCCGGGGTGGGGGGGCGATTTCTCACTGTCTGTCTGTCTGTCTTTCTAACAAGCACATGTGCCCTATAGCAAAAATCTCTCCGCCCTGCCTCCCCAAAAAGTATATATTTCTCTCTTTTTTTTCCCCAGACAAAAGGTATTTATAAATACATTTATTACTAAACCAGCCTCATGTATTTATTACTAAACCAGCCTACCAATGGAAACAGAGTGAAGCATCATTTTTTTAATAGAGCACACCCAAGTGTCCAGGCAGTGGTGACCGTTTCCAGCTGCATGTGGGAAGACCACGTGACCTTGGCACAGCATAAATATGGGGCCATCTCCTGTCCTGTCCCTCACAGACCCAGCTTGGCTCTTCTCCAAGGTCTCCTCTTGGAGTTGTACCTGATTTTATTACCAGTTTTCATTCCATCCACTGGGGAATGGGACGCATTTGCTCCTGTTTCTTGGTCAGAAATCACCGATCCTCAAAGTCTTTAAGAAGACATGGTGAAGAACGGAGTGGCCCGTGCACCACGATGGCAGAGAACGGAAGAGTCAAAAGTGTGTATTTCCTCTAAATGTGCAAAATTATTAACCTCTCTCTAAAAATAAATAGGAAAGTTGAAATTAGTGATTACAAATTTTTATTTATTTTAATTTGACCTGAGAGAGACAGAGAGAATGGGAAGGCGAGAAAGCAGGCCACCAGGTCTAGGACTAGAGCCACCATTTGTCATGTGGGGATCCGGTGCCTTTAACCACCATGCCATCTGCTGGCCCTGTGATTGTAACATTTTAAGTTAATTTTTGTTTGTGTTCTTAATTTGCTATAGGGCACGTGCCTGCACCAAAAAGAGATGGAGAGAGGGAGAGTGAGGGTGGCCTCTCGTCAACCCCTTCTCCTTCCGGGAATCCGGCACATACGGACCGGCACCTGCTCAGTTTTCAAGCTGCCAGGTCTGGGACTGTTGAACCCTTTACTCCTCTGTGCCCAGAGCAGTGTGAGCCCCTCACTCAGAGGAGCACCCCAGCTCAGCGGGCCAGAGGGGCTGTGGTGAAGGAGAGAACAGAATTGCACCAAAAGCTGGGCCGGGCACTCTCGGCTGGCCGGGGCACAGGGAAGAGAGGGCTGCCCACTTGGGCTTCCCCTGAAGAAAAAGCTAGTCTTCTGGGAACGCTTCCCAGTGCTGGTGAAGGTGGTGAGAGATCACGGAACGGTAATCCGCAAACGAATCGGCAAACATCCGGCAGGACACACTGTCAAAGCGCGGGCGCCCTGACGGCCCCCGCGCGGACCCACAGTAACTCCCCGGGGACGCCGGGCTCCTCTCCTGCCGGAGCTGTTTTACTGCCTCGCCCGGAGACCAGAAAGCGATGCTACCCTTAGCGGAGCAGGTCAATGAGGGGCTACAGGGCCAGCAGCTTCTCCTGCGCGCTGGTGTGTCTGTGGGAAAACTCGACAGCCAGGACAGGACAGCAAACTGGCTGGGGGTGTTCGCAGGACGAGGAAGTCAACGGTGACCCAGGCACTGCGCATCCAAGGACCCTGGTCCACGGCTATAGGAGTGAAGGGAAAAGAAAACGGGAAAAGCCCAGGAAACTGGGGGTATCTGTGCGTTTCAATACATTCCTTCATGAGGAGCAGTGGAGACTAGAGTAGGTGGGGCAATGCCTCATAAGAGGTGGGCTTTTAAAACCGAGAACATAAAAAGAACTGAAGAGGGCGTGGGATTACAGACCATCTCTTTCCTACCCGTTTGCAAAAGATTGCTTTCGCCCAACGTGGGGCTCGAACCCACGACCCTGAGATTAAGAGTCTCATGCTCTACCGACTGAGCTAGCCGGGCGACACAGTAAGGTTTTTGCATCCTGTCTCAGGAGACCGAGAGCCCCAAGCAGAGGTGCAAAAGCACTCCGGCAGCAACCGACAGGAGCGCGCACCGTGCGCCCGGCTCTGCGGCAAAAGCTGGAGGAGCCAGAGCCTATGAACCGCGGCAAGAGGCGGCTGCACCGCGCCGAGGGGACCGAGGGCAGGTGAGATGCGGACTTGCACTTTGTAAGCGTTAGTGGGGGTCCCTCCGAGAGCGAGGCTTGGGTTCAGACAGGCTTTACTTCCTGCCTTCCCGAAGCAGACGGACAGATCGACACACATGTCCTCGCCGCCCCTCCTCGGAAGGCGAGGAGCGGACAAAAAGCGAAACCAGGAAAGAATAAAGACGGTTGTTTCCGCCCGGTTTCGAACCGGGGACCTTTCGCGTGTGAGGCGAACGTGATAACCACTACACTACGGAAACCCTGCTACACGGTGCCCTTTGCCTCGCCCTGAGGCTGCACCGCGGCAGAGCAGCTCCGGGCGTGGGGTCGCAGTCTGCAGGCACCGGGTCGCGCAGCAGCCCTGTCCCTCGGCCACACCGGTGCCCAGCACGTCCGCAGAGGCCGCTCGTTCTCCCCGCGCGCAGTGCCCCGCGCTCCCTGGGGATGGCCACGCGAACCGAGGACCTGCCATTTCTCCCACATGGTTTTAAAAGTTAAACGAAATATTTGAATGAAGAACCAAACATGATTTCTAGCGCCCAAAGAACGGATCGGCAGACTGAGGGCGGGATGCAGCACCTTCCCCGGTACATCTCGGACAGGATTCTGGGGATGGCTATTTCCACGCGTCCAGCCGCGCCCTGCTTTGGACGATGACCCCACGAGTCCAGGCGAACCGAAGCCGGGCGCGGGGCACGAGCCGGGCGAGTCCGCGACACTTGAGGCAAAACACGAGTTGGGTTTCCCCTTTACGACAGCGCAGGGGACGGCGGCACCCCGACCCCACGCGCGGCCTCGCAGGTGCCCGGAATCGTGCGGACCACAGCGGGAGAGGGCGCGGCCGTGGGACCGGTGCGTGCGAGCCTGGGGCTGGAGACGCGCGGCAGGACGCCCTCCCGGGGGAGGTGGCGGGGTGCGCTGCCGCCGAGAGCGCCTTCTCACACGTCCGGAAGCCGGTTCCCTCTACACCTAGAGGGTTGCGCTGTGTGGTGTGGACATCAGGACCTGCCACCGTGACTTCAGAGCGGTCAGGAAGGCAGCCACCGAGACAGCGCTGGGTGGGCTCTCTCCGCTGGCCCCGCCCCCGCCGCAGGCCCCGCCCCGCAGTGAGGGCCGTCTCCGCTGGCCCCGCCCCCCGGGGCTGCGTTCTCAAGCTAGCAAGTCCTCCGCCTAGAAGGGCCGGAAGTACTTCAGAGCACTCCCGGGAGCACGCCCTGCTTCCGCCGCCGGCTGAGGGAGTTCCCGCTGCAGTTGTTTGC
>NW_006159689.1:523745-526082 GCF_000334495.1 Tupaia belangeri chinensis | reverse complement strand
CGCGCGCCGAGCGCGGCCGCCCGCCCCGCCCCCCCGCCGCTCCCCGAAGCTGCGGCCCAGTGGCGGGGGATGGGGGTGGGCGGGCCTCCTGTTGTGTCTGCGTTCCCCGTTTCCCCGCATCACAGAGACGCGGGCCTCCGCCGTCCTAGCCCCCACGCCCTGTTCCCGAGCGCCTGCTAGAGCGTGTCCTCGCCGTTTCCTGTCGCCTAGGGACCTGGGGGGAACGAAGGGGGCGTAGCACGACCGTGGGGGGAACGCGCGAACTCGGGCGGTGTGCAGACGCCGGAAGTTTCGGGAGGGAAGGAGCGCGCCCGGGAGAGGCAGGGCCGGGGGTGGGGCCGGGTCTCCGGGCGTCTGGGGAGCCCCCGCCCCGTCCCCAGCCGCACTCCGCCCTGGCCGGACACTAAGATGGCTGCCGTTGCCATGGCACCCAACCCTGTGCAGACCCTGCAGGAGGAGGCGGTGTGCGCCATCTGCCTCGATTACTTCACCGACCCCGTGTCCATCGGCTGCGGGCACAACTTCTGCCGCGTGTGCGTGACCCAGCTGTGGGGCGGGGAGGACGAGGAGGACCGCGAGGAGCTGGACAGGGAGGAGGAGGAGGACGGCGAGGAGGAGGACGTGGAGGCCGTGGGCGCCGGCGGCGGGTGGGACACCCCCATGCGGGACGAGGACTACGAGGGCGACATGGAGGAGGGCGAGGAGGAGGAGGGCGTGTTCTGGACCAGCGGCGTGGGCGGGTCGGGCTGGGACCGCATGGACTACGTGTGGGAGGAGGAGGACGAGGAGGAGGACCTGGACTACTACCTGGGGGACATCGAGGAGGACCTGCGCGGGGAGGACGACGACGAGGAGGAGGCGCTGGACGAGGACGAGGACGAGGAGCTGGACCCCGTCACGCCGCTGCCGCCGCCCGCGCCGCGCCGCTGCTTCACCTGCCCGCAGTGCCGCAAGAGCTTCCCGCGGCGGAGCTTCCGGCCCAACCTGCAGCTGGCCAACATGGTGCAGGTGATCCGCCAGATGCACCCGCACCCCGGGCGCGCCCGCGCGGCCGAGCAGGGCGTCTGCCCCAAGCACCAGGAGGCCCTGAAGCTCTTCTGCGAGGTGGACGAGGAGGCCATCTGCGTGGTGTGCCGGGAGTCCCGGAGCCACAAGCAGCACAGCGTGGTGCCCCTGGAGGAGGTGGTGCAGGAGTACAAGGTGAGGGCGGCGCGCTGCGGGGTGGGCCGGCGCTCCCCCGAGGACGCCCCGCGGATTCTACCGGGCACGCGCGGGCTCACACCGTGGAGACCAGGGAAGGGGGGCGTGCTCAGCAGAGGGGAGCTGGGGCCAGACGTGGGACTGCTTGGGAGCAGGCCAGTTACTTCATGTTGACACTGTCCCTGAGTCTGGACATGCAGATGACGGCCCCTAGGGCTTTACATTTACAGCCAGTCTGGTTTTCCTTTAGATCGTTTTCTGGATGAGGTTTTTTTTTTGTTTTAGGAGGAGGCTTTTGCATAGGGCTTGTGCACTTGTCACAGAGATGGAGGCAGAGAGACAGAAAGCCAGAAATCACCCTCTGGGGAGGGTGGCCATGCCACAATTCCTTCTCCATTCTTCTCTCCGGATCTTGGGCATGCACACGTGCACGGTATGCACTTTAAGCCACCTGGTCTAGGACTTGAACCGCAGTGGACTACGTGGGAGTCCAGCGATGTAATCTTTACACCATCTGCTGGTCCCCCAGTGAGTCTTAAGCCTGCCTTCCACTGAGACCTTTAGAGATGGGAAAACGGCCTTGAAGACAAGGCCGGCGCTGAAGCAGGAGCGGGAATGACTGCCAGCTCAGGCCCAGATGTCTGCACGGGTCTCCCACCAGGTTCCTACCCACCCTGTACAGCTCAGTTCTCCCCCAGAGGACTCTTGTTGGAGCGGCTCAGGGTACTCACTGGGAAACAGGCTTCTAGGTTCAGGGTACTGACTGGAAAACAGGCTTCTAAGTCAGAAAACTGCACACCGTCACACTTGATCGAGTTTCTGAGTATCTTCCAGCTCTGATCTCTCCAGGGTCGCTGACTGATATTCACCAGACCCTACTGCTCTGGGCCCTGGCTTAGGCTCTTTTTTCAGAAGGGAGACACAGCTGTCCCAGTCTGACTTTGCTGGGTCCCTCCCGTCTCACACCCCAGGAAGCACAGGCCCACTTGGGGCAGTGAGCGATGTGCTTGGCTGTGACCCCGCCTTCTCTGGCCGTACTGTCGTTCACCATGTCGTAGCCCACCGTGTCGTAGCCATTTGGAAGCCTGTTAGTTTGACTTTTCTAACTTGTGACTCATGGAGTCTCATTCTAGTCTG
>NW_006159689.1:516621-523228 GCF_000334495.1 Tupaia belangeri chinensis | reverse complement strand
CTTCTGATTGTGGCTCATGACGTCGATGGAGGAGATTTGAGAGGGCGCGCTCCGTGAAGGCCTGAGAGGGTGTGAGCAGTAGGACCGGGAGGGCGAGAAGGTAGCCTTTGCGTGGCCGGTACAGAGCTGTCTTCGTATCTTCTGGGGCCCGCCGCCTCTTCACCTAGGTGAATTACGCTGCCCAGGTCTAGAGCATCTCGTCGATGTCCTCAGCTGTGAGTAGCGTAGCTCAGACAAACCTGTGTGGCCTCCCCGCAGTAACTGTGTTTCCACGCAGTGCTCGGCACACCTGGGTGATGGTCAGCACTGCCAAGGAGCTTCTAGACTGGCCGCGCTCCACACTTTTCCAAAGTCCGGGGGACCCTGCCATGAGAGGTCCTGGACGGCATTGCCGGGGGATAGTACCTGCAGTAAAGCCCAGCCTAGTGTGGGATCACTGTGCTGGTAACACCATCTGCTTAGGCCCTACCTCGTAGGGGAGGTTGTGAGTTTCCTTGTCCTCCTCCTCTGTATCCCCTGGGTGTCTACCTGCCTACTAACTGTGCCCTCTCTGTGTGGCTGCTAGGGAACCCAGCCAGGGTGGGCCCTCCCTGGACATCAGTGCCCCCTGCAGGACTCCTTGAAACCACAACTGAAGCTAAATTCCAATTTGTATTAGCCACATTGTTGAATGCATACTGCCCAGAAATGTACTAAGTCCTGAAGTGGGTGACGAATTAAAATAATTTATAATCCCTTTCCTTGATTAGTTTACTGGGCTTTGCAGTTTGGGGGGCCAAATAGACCCATTTAATCTGACATTTAAACTTATGTTGTGAACACAAGTTTTATTATCTAGAGCTATTATGAGCGATTTGTGTTCTGATTTAACAGACTATTTTATAGGTGGGTACTTTTATTTCCTTCAAATTCACTAACCAGCACTAGCTTGCCACAGTGGTGTTTGTAGAAATATTCTTTGTTGGATAGTTAATAACACATGATATGTAAATAAAGCTCCTTAAAAGTTAAATGTCTGAAAATTTCTAGTAATAGTATTCCGTCTGAATTTTTGCTTATGACTTTTGTCAATAATTTAGGAAAAGTATATTTTTTAAAGAATTACTTTGTTTAACTTTATCCATTTATTTATTTTCATTTGACCAGAGAGAGAGAGAGAGAGAGAGAGAGAGAGAGAGAGAGAAAGCAAGAAAGCAAGCCACCAGGTCCGGGACTTGAACCATGGTTGGCCATGTGGGAGCCCAGCATCTTCAACCACCATGCCACCTGGTGGCTCCATAGGAAAAACATTAAATGATAAATTTAAGTATTATAAATGTCTAATTAATGGAGTAGAAATTGTTGACACTAGTGTAGATAAATAGAAAGTAATATCAATAGGCGACATTTTCATGTTATAGATGGACTAATTTTATTATTACTGCAATTTTTTTTACAACCACTTACGCTGTGCAGTAGCTGCCTTTTGTACTCAAGGTCAGTAACCTCCTCAGTTCAAAGGTCATAATTGGGAGTCTTTGGCAGCTTAAAGCCCAGGTACCAAATACTAGATATAGATAGTATTTACTGATTTTCTGCTGCATGCTAGACTTTACACTAGTATACCATCCATATGAGGTAGGTTCTATTCTCATTTTTAAAATTTTTGCTTTAGGGCATGTGCATTTACCAGAGAGAAAAAAAAGTGAGAAGTCACCCCATGGGGGGAAGGCCATGCCACAGCTCCTCCTCCAGTCTCCTCAGGGTTGGGCATGCTGGTGCGCCCAGTGTGATTCTCAAGCTGGTGGGTCCAGGTCTCGAATGGTTCCTCTGACCATGTGGGATCTAATGCCTTAACCTCCATGCCACCTGGTGGCCCATTTTTTGTCCCCGTTTTAAGCTGAGGAAACTATAGTATGGCCTGCCCCAAGTCACCTCGTTGCATTCAGGTCTTGATTGGAATCTAGATCTGAGTTCTTCTTTGTACTACCCATCAAGGAGAAAGGAGGGAAGAGGCAGAAGTAGCAGAGAGCAAGGGACAGAGCTGGTAGCTCAGGCTTCTTCGCCTTTTCTGTCTTTTAAAGGAAAAGGCTTCTCTACAAATCAGAACACAAGACCACGTGCTTAGTCGGTGTGAAAGTTATGGCTCTAGGTAGAGGCTTTGTTTGCTTGCTTGTTTTCTTGCCATTTCTCAAATGAGTGGAAGAAAAAGATGGACAGAAATGAAGTAAAACAGGGCAGGGATGGCCGTGTCCTGCTGGTATAGGAGCACACTTACTAACCATTAGTACCCCGGGAAGGGGTGCAAGGTTTTATTCAGTGTCCCTTAGGACCACAGAGGGAGTGAGGGGTGCAGTACATCAGCCATGGTTAGGGAGTTGTGTTCTCATGTTCTCTTTCATGATTGATTGTGCATGCACACTTGTGAGGGTGGGGAGGCACTCTCTACAGGATCTGGTCACGCCAGGGTCCTCTTCCCCCAAGCCCGTCAGATCTTTGGCACTTGAGGATGTACCTGGTATGTTTCAGGCTGACTGGGTGGGGGTTCGAACCATAGTGGCCATGTGCAATCTGGCTTCGCTTTCCCCATTACCTCTGTGGAGCTGGCCCAGGGAGCTGGGTTTTAAAAGAAAAATGCCTTGGAACTCATGGGGAAGGGCAGTCCCAGGCAGAGGAGACAGCGTGGAATTATACTCCGAAAAAGACAAGGAGAGCGTGTGGAAGGGGCAGGTGCAGGAGGTGACAGGACGTGGGGGAGAATCCCACGAGACAGCCAGGCACGGAGTCAGCAGGACGCGCTCACAGCTGCCGTCAGGAGGACGGCTGCTTGTGAGGGCAGGGCCGAGCAGGGGCACTTGGTGGGAGGGCTGCCGAGTGCGGGGCTCCGTGGGCATCAGGAACTCCGTGCTGAGTGTACACAGGGCTTCTGTACGTGGGGGTCAGTTCACGGAAGGTGCCTATGAAACAATCATGGGTTTCTTTCCCTTTTTGGGGGAGGACAAGATAAACTCATACTTGAACTATTTTCCACACACTTGTCTTGGGGTGCGTGTGCCTACTGGAGAGATAGAGACAGAGAGAGGAGCCCCCCCCACGTTTCCCTCCATTCCCCTCTCGGGGTTCTGGGCACGCATGCATACGCACCTGACATGATAGGTAAGCCTCCGGGACTTGAACCCACTGTTGGCCATGAGGGAGTCTAGCGCCTCACTGGGGGGATTCCAGAGGTGGGCTCCTACGGGTAGGCGCCTCTCCCAGCACCACCTAAGACCTTCCCTCCGTCCGCAGGCCAAACTCCAGGGCCACGTGGAACCGCTGAGGAAGCACCTGGAGGCGGTGCAGAAGCTGAAGGCCAAGGAGGAGAGGCGGGTCACGGAGCTGAAGGTGCGCAGATGCCCTGAGGGCTGGCTGCTCCGTGGCCTGCCCACTTGCAAGTGATGACAAGATTCCCTCAGGAGGGGACATCCCAGGCCTGGGAGAGGGGCAGGGACCTTCCTGGTGTCCTGCGGAGAAGATGGCACTTAGGGCAGGAGGCACGTCCGCTTCTCGGTCCCAAAACTGAAAACTGAGGCTTGGCCTGTAGAAGTCGGATTCTTGACCCAAGGCTGCTGAATCGGCCTTCTCTTAGGCCCTAACCCGTGTTGATGGTCCATGCTGCTGTGCCCGCCGTATTGGATAGTATAGAGGCAGACCGAGCGTGCAGCGCCCCCCGACGTATTGGATAGTATAGAGGCAGAGGGGCCAAGCAGAACCCAGGGGCAGTCACTGGGGAGCCTCCCCCCAGGGCCCTTTGGGCGTGGGTGAAGCATCCGACCCTGGAGGACTGGTCCTGGGGGGGCCTGCTAGTGCACGGCAGCATTGCCGAGACCTGACTCCTGCCCCAGTGTTCCTCAGCTCTTGCTCACCCTTTTCCAAGGATGAGTATTTTAAAATATTTTTCTAATTCCCACTCATACCCTCTGCCTGTTTGTAAGGTCCTGCTGGAATGGGCTGGCCTGTGAGCTTCAGAGACAAGTGGGGCCGGGGGGCCCCCCCCCTCCCCCAGCCAGTGGCTGGCTGGTCCTCGCCCCCTGCCAGCACCGCTGGTCACTGCCTCCACATTAGAGCTCCTGCTGGCAGTCACGGGCAGAGAGGTGGGGCTGCGCCTGGGAGTGGGGGCCCCCCCCCTCCCCCAGCCAGTGGCTGGCTGGTCCTCGCCCCCTGCCAGCACCGCTGGTCACTGCCTCCACATTAGAGCTCCTGCTGGCAGTCACGGGCAGAGAGGTGGGGCTGCGCCTGGGAGTCATCCTGCCCCGGCCAGCTTGCCAGAGCTGAACTCTGGGCCCCGGCATTGGAGAGGGTTTGCCAAGATCTGAGGGTTGTTGGGGCACAGAGTGACCCCGGCCGTTGTGGCCATTCCTCACCAGCTGGCCAGCCAGGCCATCTCTCCCTGCTCCTCTGGAGATTCTTTCCAGCTGATGGCAATGAGGTGACAAGCATGCCCAGCACCCAGCATGGTCCAGTCCTGGCAGATGGGCAGGGGCTGGGCAGGAGTGTTCCCCTTCCCTGGATGTTGTGCACCTCTGCGGTAGTCATTTCACCTCTCGGTCTACATGCCTCTCGGTCTACTCCAGTACAGCATGTGCTGTCTGGACCTTCCCTAAGGTCACGGTGACTAGGGATAGAGCCAGGACCCTAACTTCGTCTTGATTCCTGACAAATCCTACCAAGTGCCTACTGAGCAGTTGGCAGTGTCAGAGCACAGGGGACTGTGGCAGACAGCACGTACCCAGTCTCTGCCTTCAGGAGCTGTGCAGGAAGGCAGGGGCTCAGAGACCTCATATCCTGGGAGGAGATACAGCGATACTTGTGGACATGGTCTGACTTAGATCTGGTGGGGAGGGAGGATTCTCGGGAAATATTTCGGCCTAGACCTGAAGGGCGAGTCAAGTTAGTAGATGAGGTGGAGAGAAGTGTCCCAGGCAGAGGTGGGAAGTGCGGGCTGTGGGGTGCATGTGCCAGGACTGTGGGATGGGCCTGGTCCGCTGTGAGGCAGGGAAGACCAGGTCTGGCCCAGATGTGCGCCTGCAGAGCCCCTTGCCTCAGATCGAGCAGTGGCAGGCGCAGGACTGGAGGCCTGTCTTCTGTGTGTTGAGGGGTGTGTGCTGTCCCCTTGCCCCATTCCAGAGCCAGATGAAGTTAGAGCTGGCGGCCGTGGCCTCGGAGTTCGGGCGGCTGACACGGTTCCTGGCCGAAGAGCAGGCAGGGCTGGAGAGGCGCCTCCGGGAGATGCACGAAGCTCAGCTGGGGCGCGCAGGGGCAGCCGCCAGCCGCCTGGCCGAGCAGGCCGCCCAGCTGAGCCGGCTGTTGGCAGAGGCCCAGGAGCGGAGCCAGCAGGGGGGCCTGCGGCTGCTCCAGGTAAGCGCGGCCTGCCTGCCTCGTCCCCTGCCCCAGCTCCCATGTCCCTCGGGCAGGCACTGTGTGAGCTGGCCCAAGCTGTCTTTCTGCTCACTGGAAGGAGCCACAGTGATCTGACCTGAGGACTGCACGTTTTCTGAGGCTGGGGACAGAGTTAATGTCATAGGGGGTATGGCGATTATACCCAGTGAAGAGTAGTTGGAGGAGGAGGGTTTACATAAGAATTACGAATTGCTGACGTGACCTCCTGGAAAGGTGACCCAGGAGGTGACCGACTCCTATTGAGAGTTGGGGCTCCTGGCAGGATCAGTGGGTGTGGCAGGTGTGGGTGCGGCAGGCGTGGGTGCGGCCGAGACCCCGGCCCGTGGTGCGTGTCCCTGGCCCGGGCTCAGTCCTGTGGCTGGAGATGGGAGGAAGGAGCCGCCCGTGCAGCTGACTCTCTCTCCCCTCCCTCTTGTTCCTCCTGTTCCCAGGACATCAAGGAGACTTTCAATAGGTGTGTGCCCGCTCCACCCGCAGGGACCCCGCGGCCTCTGCGTCCCACCCCTGCCTCTCTCGGGTACCCCACTCCTTCCTTCCTCCCCAGGACCCGAGTTTCTGCCTCCCGGGCCCTCCCCCCTGGGAATATCCTGGTCCCACCCCCTGCCCCGTGCCCCTCTCCAGGTGTGAAGAGGTACAGCTGCAGCCCCCCGAGACCTGGTCCCCTGACCCGTGTCAACCCCATAGCCACGACTTCCTGACGGACGCCATTGTGAGGAAGATGAGCCGAATGTTCTGCCAGGCTGCGCGAGGTAGGGCCACCCGTGCCACCTGCCTGCCTCTCCCCAGACCGGGCTGGGTCCTGAGGGTCTGGACGGGGGCAGGACACAGGCAGGTCGCTCTGAGGTTTTGGAGGCAGGTCGGGGAGGATGGCAGGAAGAGCCAGAGCCAGGGCTGACCTGCCTATGCTGGGGAGCCCGTAGGGAGCTGAGGAAAGTGGGCAGGGGTGGACAGTGAGGAAGGCCAGACCCATGGAGTCGGCTGCTGAAGGGAACGGTCGTCCCAGCCCTGGTGTGTTTGTTTCCCCCCACCTGAAGTGGACCTGACGCTGGACCCCGACACGGCTCACCCGGCCCTGATGTTGTCCCCTGACCGCCGGGGGGTCCGCCTGGCAGAGCGGCGGCAGGAGGTTGCCGACCACCCCAAGCACTTCTCCGCAGACTGCTGCGTCCTGGGGGCCCAGGGCTTCCGC
>NW_006159689.1:510219-516611 GCF_000334495.1 Tupaia belangeri chinensis | reverse complement strand
TGGCTCCTCGCGTCACCACCATCGTCCCTGCCGGCTCCACCTGCCCCAACAGCCCCTGCTCCAGCGGGAAGTGTGGTGTGTGGGCACCAACGGCAAGCGCTACCAGGCACAGAGCTCCATGGGGCAGACTCTGCTGAGCCCCAGCGAGAAGCCGCGGCGCTTCGGCGTCTACCTGGACTATGAGGCCGGGCGCCTGGGCTTCTACAACGCCGAGACACTCGCCCACGTGCACACCTTCTCAGCCGCCTTCTTGGGCGAGCGTGTCTTCCCTTTCTTCCGGGTGCTGTCCAAGGGCACCCGCATCAAGCTCTGTCCTTGAGTGACCTGCCACCCGTGGGGGGAGGGGTGGTGGCAGAGTGGTCCAAATGGAGGGGCTCCTTGCCCGCCCTTGACCCCAGGCCCCTCCTTCTCCCTCTAGGAGCCTAAAGAATCCTCCTGGCCTCCAGCCTGGCCTCCTCTCACCTACTGTGTCTGTCCACAAGGTCTGCATGGGTCCCAGACACTTAGAGCAGCGGCCTTGATTTCCTTCCCTTTGCCTCGCCCAGTACAGCCCTGGGTCGGTGGAGTAGGGGAGAAGGCATTCCTTAACTTCCCTTTGCACACCCTACTCTTCAGCCTTTGTCAAGTTGGGGTCCAGGGCTAAGGCAAGATGACACCCTGCTCCAGCTCCACGTTCTGATGCAAACTTTAGCTAAGGGATTTGGAAGCTGTCTTGGGGGGGCAGGCTGGGCAGAAGGGTAGAGCTGAATAAATGTCTCCTCTCCTGGGGAAGTAGGAGGGGCTCTAAACTTTCCTACCACCCCCAATTTCTACCTCCATAGACCGGCCAGAACTAGCTTCAGTGAGATCTGGAGTGGTCGTCATGATTGCAACTGCATACCATTACATCACCTGATAACTTATTTCTCCCTATCCTTCCAGCAGTCTAGGAAAAACAGGCTCATCTCACCACCCCTGCAGGTCTTTTGTCAGGCCACTCTCCCTACTCATCAAGTTGCTTTGTCTGTTTCCAGCCTCTCCATGCCTTTAGTTCCCCCATTTGGCAAGCCCTGATGGCAGCCTGGGGACAAGGGTTTGGGTCCTGGGAGGAGAGCCTTGGGTATAATCTATTTTTCTAGTAATCCCTTACCCTGTCACTTAGCAGCTTTTGCCCTCTGCTTTGATGGCTGAGGCGCTCATGTTCCTGGGAAGGTGGGTTGTGTTGCAGAAATAAAATGTTTATTTGCTGCTCTTGTGCAGTAGTCCATTCCTTCAAACCATATGAGGGCATGTGCTCCCAGAGAGGGAAGGGATGACCATGCTGCAGTCAGTCCTTTCCCCACTCTTGGGGTCTGGGGCACACACATGCACCTGGTGTTTTTTTTTTAAACTGACCGGTCCAAGACCTGAACCATGGTTGGCCCTGTGGGCACCCAGCCTGTAAGCACTGCAGCACCTGCTGGCCTGACAAAAAGGGATTTCTCTATTCCTCATAGTGAGCTGGTCCAGAGAGCTGGCAACAGGCCGAGTGCCCCTCCAGACACCACCACATGCCTGTCACTCGGAGAGCACATGCGCTGAGAACAGAAGCACAGGCCCTCGCCATCAACCCAAACACAGGAGGCAGCTGAGCACGTTGACTTCCTATAAATGCCCCAAACACACTTCAGTGAGAACTTCTTCAACCTGTAAGCAGCATGGACAGCAGGAGGTAACTTTTTGCTACAGAGAAAAACATCTTCTAAAAGTCAGAGAACCAGTTTTATTTCTAAAGCTCTGTTGTAGATTTCTAGCGGGTACCGATGGTCACCTGCCACACGCGCACCAGGTTGTCCGTGTAGCCAGCAAACAGAGTCTGCAGGGGAGAAACAACAGTGACAGGCCATCAGAACCACACACTGAGTCCCCGCTAGTTTAGCAATGTTGGCCTCTAAGAGCCTTAGCTTCTCTGCCAGATTGTGGTAGGTAGTGTGTGTTCTTGGAGGAAACAGCTCGTGCTAAGGACTCAGACATTTAAAAACTGGACAGTAATCAAAGTCGTGAACAGAAGACCAACAGTACTGCCCTCCAGATTCCAGCCTTCTTTCCTGGTGACAACACACACCCTGCATTCGGCACAACCAACTCGGCCACCCCTCCACCTGGTGGGGCCATCCCTTTGTCACATCAGACACTGGCCTGGTGTTGGACACGCTAGATGTACTAATGGCGTTAAGAGGGCGGGCGTGCACGTACCTGGCCATCAGCAGACCAGGCCAGAGAGGTGCACTGGGGCGGCTCTGCCTTGCTGCTGGTACTGATAACTTCTTGCTTCAGTTCATCCACGATGATCTTGCCCTCTAAGTCCTGCACACAGAGCAAAGCCAGGCCACGCCTGTCCTTTGTGCTCTCACGCTGTCCACACTTTTTTCAAACCCAGAAGATTTCTGTCCCCTAGAGACTCATGGCAGTGCCAAGCTGCCGTGAGAGGGGTGTGTGTGCACACGTGCTGACATGCAGTGAGAGCGGTGTGTGTGTGCACACGTGCTGACATGCAGTGAGAGGTGCCAGCAACGTGCTCCATACCGCAAGGGCACGCAGCCCTCCACAGCGAAGGACCGCCCAGGCCCAAGTGGCAATGACAGAGGCTCGGTCTTCCCACCACTGCCACCAAACACTTTCCTCCTTGGTTCTTAGCATTTGTTCCAAAAGCCTACCTCCCGGCGGTGAGTGAGGCAGCGTGCAGCCATGCGGCCTGACTGTGGCCTGTACTCACCCAGATCTTGATGCTGGGGCCCGTGGCAGCGCAGAGCCAGTATCGGTTGGGGCTAAAGCACAGGGCATTGATGATGTCCCCGCCGTACTTCCTATAAATGCCCCAAACACACTTCAGTGAGAACTTCTTCAACCTGTAAGCAGCATGGACAGCAGGAGGTAACTTTTTGCTACAGAGAAAAACATCTTCTAAAAGTCAGAGAACCAGTTTTATTTCTAAAGCTCTGTTGTAGATTTCTAGCGGGTACCGATGGTCACCTGCCACACGCGCACCAGGTTGTCCGTGTAGCCAGCAAACAGAGTCTGCAGGGGAGAAACAACAGTGACAGGCCATCAGAACCACACACTGAGTCCCCGCTAGTTTAGCAATGTTGGCCTCTAAGAGCCTTAGCTTCTCTGCCAGATTGTGGTAGGTAGTGTGTGTTCTTGGAGGAAACAGCTCGTGCTAAGGACTCAGACATTTAAAAACTGGACAGTAATCAAAGTCGTGAACAGAAGACCAACAGTACTGCCCTCCAGATTCCAGCCTTCTTTCCTGGTGACAACACACACCCTGCATTCGGCACAACCAACTCGGCCACCCCTCCACCTGGTGGGGCCATCCCTTTGTCACATCAGACACTGGCCTGGTGTTGGACACGCTAGATGTACTAATGGCGTTAAGAGGGCGGGCGTGCACGTACCTGGCCATCAGCAGACCAGGCCAGAGAGGTGCACTGGGGCGGCTCTGCCTTGCTGCTGGTACTGATAACTTCTTGCTTCAGTTCATCCACGATGATCTTGCCCTCTAAGTCCTGCACACAGAGCAAAGCCAGGCCACGCCTGTCCTTTGTGCTCTCACGCTGTCCACACTTTTTTCAAACCCAGAAGATTTCTGTCCCCTAGAGACTCATGGCAGTGCCAAGCTGCCGTGAGAGGGGTGTGTGTGCACACGTGCTGACATGCAGTGAGAGGTGCCAGCAACGTGCTCCATACCGCAAGGGCACGCAGCCCTCCACAGCGAAGGACCGCCCAGGCCCAAGTGGCAATGACAGAGGCTCGGTCTTCCCACCACTGCCACCAAACACTTTCCTCCTTGGTTCTTAGCATTTGTTCCAAAAGCCTACCTCCCGGCGGTGAGTGAGGCAGCGTGCAGCCATGCGGCCTGACTGTGGCCTGTACTCACCCAGATCTTGATGCTGGGGCCCGTGGCAGCGCAGAGCCAGTATCGGTTGGGGCTAAAGCACAGGGCATTGATGATGTCCCCGCCGTCCAGCGTGTAAAGGTGCTTGCCTTCGTTGAGATCCCACAGCATGGCCTGGCCATCCTGGACAGGTGGGAAAGGCAAGTCAGGGTTCTGGGACCACTTCCAGGTCAATCCCACCCGTTCTTCCCTTCCCCCAGCACCCTGGGTTCCCAGAAAGCCAGCAACACAAGCACCAACATTTACTTCTCTACGCCTTCCCTTTAATGCAAGTAGCGCGAATGTTACTGATTCCAAGAGCCTCTCAGCTTATGAGTAAATCACTACAGCCAGCTGACAGGACCGTAGACCCTTCAACGGCAAACCCATCAACTGCTTCAAGAAGCCAAGTTTATAAAAAGCACTACTTTTCTTCTGAGCAACGTCTAAATGTCATTTTCAGAAAATGTTCCTCAGGAACACTGTTAGGCTATTTTGGGGACCCCCCCCCATTCACCTGGCTCATCTTTAACCCTGCTTGCTCTTTACGCACAGGACACTGGCCAAGTACTCCTTCTCTATGAGCCCATCCCCACTGAGTAAGACTCCAGGCCCCTACATACCTTGCCCCCAGAAGCGCAGAGGGATCCATCTGGAGAGACAGTCACAGTATTGAGGTAGCCCGTGTGGCCAATGTGGTTGGTCTTCAACTTGCAGTTGGCCAGGTTCCACACCTGCATGGACGGGCGGGTCTCACAGGTAAGGAACTGAGCTCTGGAGTGGCCAGAGTCAAGACCATTCATGCTCCACCAAAAAAGGTACACTTTTCTTTTAAAAAAAGCATCACTATAGGGTAACCTTTTCCTACTCTATTAGTAGTAAGAAAGGGTACAGAGGGGCCAGCAGGTGGTGTAGTGGTTAAGGCGCTAGACTCTCACAGGGCTGACAGCAGTTCAAACCCCAGACCCAGCAGCTTGAAACGCAGGCTGGGTAAGTGTGCCCAAACTCCTGAGAGAATGGAGAAGCAGGGACTGTGGTGTGCCCCCCCCCGGAGGTTGATTTTTTACTCTGGCAAGCGCAAGGACCCCATAAAACTCCAAAAAAAAGAGAAAGGTTACAGAACATGGCCGCCTAAGGACAACTAATACTAAAATAAGTGCGTTGTGGTGGTGGTGTAGCCTGGTGGTGAAGGGAAACCGGATCTCACATGGCTGACCATAGTTCAAATCCCAGCTTCAGGGTCTTAGAAAATGTGCCAGGCATGTGTACGCCTAAACTCTGAACTGAAGGACGGTGCGACCAAGCCACAGCAGAGGTGTTTCTCCCTCCTGAGTGTGAGTTTAGAAAAGGAGCCGACGCTGTAGGCTGACTTCCCAGACATCGGTTCCAGCTAACGATGGCCTGTGCCCTGACAGAAAGCAGCTCACCTTAACCAGCTTGTCCCAGCCACAGGAGACGATGATAGGGTTACTGCTGTTGGGCGAGAAGCGGACACAGGACACCCACTCCGAGTGGCTCTCATCCTAGACAAAGGGGGGAGGAGGCCCAGCCCAGGCGCTGAGTGAGCAAAGCTGTGTCAGCAACGGGAGCTGAGGGTACCCCTCCCAAGAACAGGTAAATGGAAAGCAGGGAGGGCACAACCCTGCCCCCCCCCTGCAGTGGGGTGGATGTGGGCGGTCTTGCACTGGCATCCCTGGAACCCAAGCCTTTATCACCAGAACCCCTCTAGATCCCAGAGGACTTTTAAAAATCCGAGACATGGACTAGGAGCAAGGCTGGGAGAGAACTGAGAGCCTGCTCTCCCATCCCTGCACACGCCCGACATCCCCCGTCCCCGCACCGTGTACTTGCACACGCCCGACGTCCCCCGTCCCTGCACCGTGTACTTGCACACGCCTGACATCCCGTCCCCGCACCGTGTACTTGCACACGCCCGACGTCCCCTGTACCTGCACCGTGTACTTGCACACGCCCAGAGTGTTCCACAACTTGATGGTCTTATCTCGGGACCCAGAGACGATCTGCCGGTTGTCAGAGGAGAAGGCCACACTCAGCACATCCTTGGTGTGGCCGACAAAGCGCCTGGTGGTGGTGCCCCTGAGGACGAGGACTTGGTCAGCTCTCTGCAAGGCCGCAGAGCTCCCCTCCCAGTCAGGCCGGGAGCCCTGAGCGGGCTCGAACAGGGAGAGCCCTTGCTGGGGCACGCGCCCAGGAATCCCTCAGAATTGCAGGACATGTCCTCAGTCCCACGTGGGGTCGGCTGACAATGTCATCGGTCATCACCGGGACCTCCGGCACCCGAGGGCCTGCCGCCCACAGCTCTCACGGCTCTCAGCACCATCGACGCCCCGACCTCCGCCCGGGCAGGAGCAGGTACTTGCGTTGTGAGATCCCAGAGGCGCAGGGTGCCGTCCCAGGAGCCCGACAGCGCGAACTGGCCGTCGGAGGAGATGACCACGTCGCTGACGAAGTGCGAGGGGCCGGCGAGGGGGCGCTG
>NW_006159689.1:507220-509854 GCF_000334495.1 Tupaia belangeri chinensis | reverse complement strand
CTGCGCGGTCGGGGCGGCGGCGGGTGCGAGTGTCGCCGCAGCGACCAGGATGGCACCGGATAACTCAGCGACGAGCTCCAAGACCGCTCCCGCCGCGGCCCTGCGGAGAAAAGAACGAACAGCCGCCGGAACCGGAAATAGCTCTCCGCCGGAGCAAAATGGCGTCCCCCATGGTTCCTTCTGCCCAAGATGGCGGCGCCGTGCGCGTAAAGGGCGACCGGAAGTCGCGCCGCGTCAGGGTCGCTGCCGCCACGCCGCGGCCTGTCAATGCTGTGCAGTTACGTTTGAGCCCGCTACGTTCGGCTGAGCCCGGCGGCCTCCGAGGACGGTGCGAGCGGGCCGGACAGACGCCCGGGGGACGGGCCCCAGAGCCGCTGGGTCGGGTCGCTTCTCGTCTTCCGGCTTCTGGCCGTAGGAGGCTGGCGCTCCCGGACACCGACCCCGCGGGAGGCGGACGCAAGTGCGGGAGCAGCCCCGGGCTGGCGGCACGCAGGCCCGTCTCCACTCTCGCCTAGCGTTTGTTAAATCCCGAAGGCAGATTTACTGCCCGGGGGCGCGCGCTCGGAGAGGGAGGGAGGCCGGGGCTGCTCACTTCTGCTCCCGCCCGCATTCCGGCTGGGCACCCTGCGATTTCCGAGCCGTGGTGTGTGGCTGCCTGTGGGACCCAGCGTTTTATGCACAGGGCTTGAAGGCTGCGTGGGGAGGTCCTTAATAATTAGTAAATGAACTTCAATACTTTTTTTTTTTTTAGAGGTTTTTGCCTTAAGGCACATGCGCTAGCCGGAGAGAGACAGTAAGAGGCCAAGTGCGGGATCGTGTCCGCAAGCGCTGTGGTTTTTGAAGCTACTGGGTCTGGGACTCAAGCTGCTGTAGACCATGTGAGTCCAGCGACATAACTGCTATGCCATCCCCTGGTCCCTGTAAATAAAGCTAACAGGGCTCCATGGGCAGAGGACAGTGCTTCCTCGTAGCATGTGTGTGGTCCACAGCACTCCCGTGTGGGAGGACTTAGTCCAGGCAGGACCAAGGCAGGAGAGGGTTATGGGCAGAAGCCCCTGGATCAACCCAAAGGCTGCCCGTGCTGGGCTGCACTGCCACTCCGGTCCTGCCTTCCCAGGGCAGGGCGACCTGGTGCAGAAACTGCAAGGCCTTGAGCTAGGACCTCTGTGTCCTGCTGTCAGGGATGTTGGTGGAAAGCCACCTGGGGCCTGACCATCCCACAGAGGAGGCGGGCCCAGGCATGCCTCAGGGGAGGTGCCCTGGACAGGAAATTGCTGGGAGCCATACCCCAGCCCGAGTGGGTGCACATGAAGGCGATGCGGGTGAACAGGAATCAGACTAAGACCTCATGCCCTTTAGCATGTTCTTAGCCGGCTACAGCCAGAGTAAACTCCGGACTGCAGCCCTGATGGCCAGAAGTCATGCGTATTTATTATGGAAGGAGTTTTACAGCAGTGGGATGGGTGAGGGGAAGTAAGTGAAACATTTTGCTCTAAAAGGTAAGGCATTCAAAGTATAGGAACAATAATCATAAAACATGACGTCTGCTTTGTTTAGGTATAAAGTCATAATTTTTAGAACGAGGAAGTCCATTTTTTGGGTGCATCATCTTCTTTGATCTTGATTACCAGGGAGGGTCTTTGGATGAGAGGGCTCCCAGGAATCTTGATCACTTTAGTCCCAGATTGGCTTGAGAATTTGAGTCTCTGGTCAGCTTTTGAGAACTTTAGCTTCAGGCTAGGGTGGCAGTAATTACAGGAGCCTAGAAATAAATCCTGTCTGGTTTAGTAAAGACAAGGTTAGTATATACTAAAGTGAAATACTTATGTTATCTCTGGGGTAGTCTACAGCTAAGAGGGTGAATCTACATAGGAAAGGAATGTGGTCTTGTGAGTAGCTAAAGGTTACTGTGTACTTGGGACCCTCTATATGCTGCTAAATACAATGACTGTGGCTTGGGGAATGGCAATCTTTCCTTGTCCTGAGAGTAAGGGTGGCTTATGGTCTTTGGGGTAACAGCATCTCGTGGATGAGTCTCTGAGCCCCTCCTGGCTACTGAGATCCTTCGCCCATTAGTAATCCCCAGTAGGAGAAGCGAATGTAGCATTCTTTATTGACATTTTCCAGGAGGGTGGGATGAGTCTAATGGGAGTAACTCCTGTTCGCAGCCGCCTTAGTGGATCCGCATTCTTTCAGGATTATTGTAAAGGTTGTAGTAAGCCTGGGGGTGCCTTTATGGGGTACCGGGGTATGGCAATAAGGCCCATGGCAGAGAAACTGAGTGCAGGCCAGTACAGTAACACAATGAAGGTGAGGTCCAGAACTCGTAAAACTGTTCACCTTGCAAACAGTTCTCCTCAGCTTCCTTGCTCTATGCCTGAGGGGCAGTTCTTTCACACTCAGCTTGTGTTAACTGCATGGTCCCAGCAGGGAATGACGTTAGAGGATGTTCCGGGGCTCCTGGCCACTGCAGGCCTTCTGCTCTGCCTCTGCTGGGCGCTCTGCGGTGTCGCATTGACCCTGACTAGGAGTCAGAGCACAGGTCAGGGAAGCAGCTGCTAATTGTAGGGAGCGGCAGGGTCTGAGCAACGCAACAGCAAGCCTCGAACACTTGCAGAAGCAAAGGCGCTGCAT
>NW_006159689.1:506341-507189 GCF_000334495.1 Tupaia belangeri chinensis | reverse complement strand
GGAAAGAGTTAGCACATTTCTGCCTCTGGGTGGACACTGCGAGGCGGTGTTGATTAAAGAGAACTACGTGGTAGCCAGAGAAGGCCGGAGAACAGAAAGCTCACAGAGGACTGCAAGGCGCCGGAGGTCTCCCGTCAGCCTGCTCACTTCTGAAAACTGGTTTGCGTTCTGCTTCCCCTTCCGGCCTTTTGACCTATAAAAGATAAACCTGAGACCGCTGGGAGCCCTGGCTGCCTCCATCAGAGGAGTCTGGTGTGTTTGTTTCCCTGTTCTTTCTATCCACAGCCGCTCCCCCTAGGACGCGTGCTGAGCTCCGTGGGTCATGACAAACATCCGCGAAGTGCTCACTTGGTTGTCTGCACCATGTGTGGGCCTTAGCTCCTGCGCTCTGAGGCCAGGCTGCAGTGTGCAGGGCTGGCAGCTCCATCACACGCATGTGGCAGGGGAGGACCTGGCTGGTGGAGCCCCAGAGCGCAGGGTGCGTGCTGGGGACCTTGGCACCTCTTAGGCCGAGGCCGTGAGCCAGCCAGACGGGTCAGGGCTTTGTTTGCTTTTGTGGTTTTCGCTGTGGTGGGCACAGCTGTCGGAGAGGGTCCTGTGTGCTTCTGGGAAAGGTCCTGGGCTGCAGTGAGGTGGGGGTGGGTGCGGCTGACACGGGGAGTGCTGGGAGGGCGCAGGGGTGCGGAGCCAGGGGAGGGGCAGTGTCGTGGCTGCTGCCAGCTGTGCTCACCCAGGTGTGCTGCGGCCGGGATCTCTCGGAGAGCACTCAGCTTTCCAGTCCCGCGCAGGTGTTAGTTTGGCGCTCCGGAAAGGCCCGCTGCCCTCGCTCGCCGCCCGGCGCCCCGACC
>NW_006159689.1:502720-506064 GCF_000334495.1 Tupaia belangeri chinensis | reverse complement strand
CCCGCCGGGCCGAGGTGGCGGGAGAGGCCTGCGGCCGTCCCGGCGCGCACCCCGGCCCAGCCCACGGCAATTCTGGCCGGCGTTTGTCCTCTCCCCGCGAGTCCCGCCGGGGAAGGGGAGGTGCCGAGCCTCCCGCAGCCTCGCCCCCTGCACCCGGGCTGCCTCCCGCCTCCTGCGCGCCCGCCGCGCCTTCCCTGCGGTCCCCCCACGTCCGTGCGGCGCCCCAGCCCGTGCCGGGACCCACGACGGCACTTGCAGTCCCCGCACGTAAGGAGCAGAGCCGGCTGGAGGAGGACAGGCCGTGTCGCCTTTCCGGGAGGAGCCCCGCGCACCCCGGAGGGCCAGCACCGCGGGTCGGAAGTGGAGGTGACAGCCTCTACCGCCTTTTGGGACTGAGCCCTCGGCCTGTGGGGTCGCCTCTCTTGGGGCAGTAATGTCAGGGTCGACTTAGAAGCACCAGCTGGTGTCCCCGAAGACGCTGCTATGGACTGGGTCTCTGGTGAGAAGTCCCCACTGTGTGACTGGAAGTCACAAAACTATTCTGTGGTTTGTGGAGTGAAGTAGGAAAACTACACTTTGGCAGAAGTCTGGGGCCTAACCGCCTGCTGGAGAGCAGACCTGAAGGCGTTGTGTCCCCCGTCGCCAGGCCGTGGGCTGGTGGCCACGGTGCCATGCAGTCAGGGCTGTCGGAGGCCCAGCAGGGCTGCGAGGGCGCCAGCACCGGGACAGAAACAAAAGACGACCAAGAGTTCCTTTTGTCAGCTATTTTTCCTTTTCCTTTTTTTAAGAGAGATTTTTGCTACAGGGCAGAGAGAGAGAGACAGAGAGACAGAGAGACAGAAAGCAAGAAATCACCCCCTGGGGGACAGCCGTGCTGCAGTCCCTTCTCCAGCCTCCCCTGGGAATTTTGGGCACGCACACCCCACTGAGTCCGTGACTCGGACCTCGGTCGGCCATGCGGGGACCTAGCGGCATAACCGTTAGCCATCTGCTTCTGGTGTTCTGCGTGGACTGCCACCCAGAGCCTCATGCTTTGAGACCAGGCACCCGTGTGCACATACAACCTAAAAGCTTCGCCGAGTTCCCTGTGCTCTGATTTCCTCTTCCCCTTTTAAAGTACTGCTGGGCAGGGCCCATTTCTTTTGAAGATGCACTAGTCTGGAACCGCAGTCTGGAACCTGCTGTAGGAGAGCAGGAATTCGTAGGCGGGGAAGCGGTGCGATGGCAGCAGCCACGAGTGTCCGCAAAAACGTCGCTGTGCCTGAGGGCGACGTCTCCTTAGGTAGTGCTCGGGTCAGACCCACCTAGACGTCCAGCGGGAAGGCAGTCACCTCGCTGTCACTGACACAGCCTCCTGGATGCCTAGGTCAGGGCCGGAAGACAGAGCATTCACCGTAGCAGTACACAAAGCAGGGAGAGCACGTGAGAACGCCAAAAGCAAACATGTTTAGTGTTTCATGGTTTATAAGATATTTTCACACATATGCTTTTATAAGAATTATTTTATTTAACTTTATATTTTTTAATTTGACCAGAGAGGGACAAGGTGAGAAAGAGAGAGGGGAAGTGAGAGCGCAAGCTGCCAGGTCTGGGACTCAAACCACGGCTGGCCACGTGGGGTCCAGCACCCTTACCCACCACGCCACCTGCTGGCCCCCTCACACAACGTCTTTAATCAGAACGAGCCTGGGGGAAGCGCAGTTCAGAGGTGGAGCCCTGCCCGGGCTCACACAGTAAGTGGCAGCGTTGGCCATGGGACCCTGACCCCCGCCCTGCCTGCTGGGACAGTACTGGGGAGGAGGTGACCAGGGCACGAGCTGCACTCGGACCCAGCAGTGTCTCCACCCCAGCCTTTCTCTAGAGGGAAAAGTGAACCTCACTGAGGGCCCCCCCAGATTCATGGGTTGAAGTTTGATTGTAACAGAATTAAGAGGGTAAAAACTTAATTTGACTCTTGTCGAAGGGTGGGGCCTCTGAGCAGAGACTAGGGTTAGTGGGGTCCCCATGGTTTAACCCTACTGTTTTCATACAGAGGGGCATGGGGGCGCCATACACACTGCACTGGCTCAAGCTCTGGCCACAATGCCTGCGCCCTCGGGCCTCTGCAGGGGGCTCCGCTAACAGGAAGACCCTCACCATGACCTGGACCTCCAGATGAGCTGAGTAACCCTCAGTTGTCACCCGTCTGCGATTCTGGAACCGAGCAACAGTGCGTGGCCTAGAGCTGGCCAGCACCGCAGAGCAGAGCGGGCGCCCACAGAGCAGAGCGAGCGCCCACAGAGCAGAGTGGGCACCCACAGAACAGCAGGTGCAGACAACGGCTGTGAGCAGAGACACTGAGCAGCCCCTGGTCACGCTGGGCTTTCAGACTCACGGGGGTCCTCCACACCTGCGGGTAGGAAGGAGGGGAGCTACTGCCTGCTCCTCAGCCCAGCCAGACCCAGAGCAGCACCCACAGAGCTCCCTCTCCGCCCATGCCGCAGGGCCAGTCCTGCCCCCTTCAAGCCTGGGACGTGGGCTCCTGCCAGGGGACGCTTTTGGGGTGGGAAGGTGGGGCTGGGGCTGGAGGCTGGGAGAGGGCGGCCTCCCACCCTGCCCCAGCTTTGGTCTCAGGCACTTCAGCCATGCCTGGGAGCACCTGAACTCCCCCTTCCCGTCCACCCCACAGTCACCTGGGGCTCCCCACAGTCACCCGGGGCCCCCCACAGTCACCCCGGTTCCCCCCCGGGTCACCTGGAGCCCCCACAGTCACCTGGGCCTCCCCGCAGTCCCCTGGGGCCCCACGCCCCACTCCCAGTCCCCCGGGTCCCTCCAGTCACCTGGGGCTTGCTCATAAGCTTTCTCAGCTCTGGCTATGGAGAGAAAGAACACAAGGGGGCAGGGGTGAGAGGAAGGTCCCGTCTCCCATCTCTCCCCCTCCATGAGCCTTTTCCCTGTGGTCTCCCCGTGTCTGGGATCTGCAGGCCCATGGGGGTGCAGTGGGGTGGGCCCTGGGCTGGGGGACAGGGCCCCCTCAGCAGCTGCCCCCAGGAACAGCCCTGTGGGCCGGTGGAGGGCCACTCCCGGGCGTCCCGCGCCTACCGGGAAGGTGCTTCTTCAGCATCACAGCACCGGCCACCAGGAGCACCGCGGCCAGGACGGCGGCCACAGCACCGGCAAGGGCTCCGTGGCCAGAGGGCGATTCTGTGGGAGGCAGACGGGCACCCCACACCATGGGGCCAGCTCCAGGGTCCGGGGCCCCTGCCCCCGCCCTGCCCAGCCCTGCTCCTCACCCCAGGCCACGGCGAGTGTGTGGTTGAGGCTGGCGTGTTGCACGTGGCAGGCGTAGGCGGCCTCCTCACCCG
>NW_006159689.1:497816-500649 GCF_000334495.1 Tupaia belangeri chinensis | reverse complement strand
CGCCCCCCCCCCCCGCCGGCACCCGCACTGCCGCCCATGTCTGGTAGGTGCCGTCCCCACTGGGGCGCGTCTCCACGTGCTCGGTTTCCAGAGCCAGCTCCTGCCCGCCCAGCCACCAGCTCAGCGAGATGGCCCGGGGGTAGAAGCCCAGGGCCCAGCACTTCAGTGTGACTTCGCCGTCAGGGGCCTGGTGCTTTGTCACCTGCACTGTGGGAGGCTCTGCAGGGGGGCGGGGAGGAGGCAGGTGAGCTGCAGCTGTCCCCACTTGGGCCTCTGCCATCGGGTGGAGGCCAGGAAGTGGGGACGGGTCCCTCTCCAGGGGAGGCACTCAGGCACTGCGAGGCACAGACAGCCCAAGCCAACAGCCCCATGGGGCTCTGACCTGTGCATTCGTGGAGGTGTGACCTCCCAGCCCAGCCACCAGGAGGATCCCTGGTTCTGTGAAGGCGTGTTCCCCCTGCTTCCCATCGAGACCCTAGGCTTTCCCAGAGACCTCATGCCCCTCCTTGACTCCCTGCACACAGCAGGGCCTGGTCCCAGCTGGTGGATGGAGGTGCCCTCTTGGGGGGTGGAGCCCGGGGCAGGCCTGTCCAGCTGTGTGACTCGATGGAGGCGCCCTGTCCCCCCAGCTGAAGCAGGGAGCAGGTAAGGTGCTGGAGGTCACAGAGCCGAGCCCTGGAGCTGGGGCCAGGATCCAGAGGGCCAAGCTCAGGGCCAAGTTCAGACCTGGCCCCAGGAGCGCCTTCTCCGCTGCCTCAGTCCAGTCGTGTGGGCATCCTCATGGTGCCACCAGGGAGCTAAGCTCGCCCCAGCCTTGGGGAGCGCCCTCCGCCCTCAGCACCCCACACCCCTTTCCCCAGGGTCTGGCCCAGCTCTGCGTCTGGTTGTTGGCATGCTGTCTGGGTTTGGAGCTTAAGAAGCGCGTGCTGAGGGCTGGCAGTTAAAGGTGCTGGATCCCACAGGGCCCACGCCATGGCAGTTGGAGTCCTGGACCTGGCAGCTTCCAGCTCACTTTCTCTTTCTCTCTCTCTGGCTCCCTCTGGCCAAATTAAAAAATAATAACAGATGGAAATAAATAAATAGATTAAAAAAAAAAAAGCAGCACCTACTGAATGTGCCGGGGGCCCAGGAGTGTGTTTAGGGCAGGGAGATGGGGGCGAAAGGCCTCTGTCTCTCCGAAGACAGCAGCCTGGGGGCTGGTGTGGTGAGGGATGTTATCATTTTTAAGAATAACTTTCCCCTTATTTGTGGCAGAGCATGTACATGGGTATGAGAGAGAGGGGGAGAGAGAGGGGGAGAGAGAGGGAGAGAGAGAGGGAGAGAGGGGGAGAGAGAGGCAGAGAGGAGAGAGAGGGAGAGAGAGGGGGGAGAGAGAGAGGGAGAGAGGGAGAGAGGGGGAGAGAGAGAGGGAGAGAGGAGGCATGTGCACCCTTCCTGGGGCAGTTCCTGTCCTCCAGCCTTTGAACTCTGGACACCTGCGTGCGCCTGGCAGGTCTCAGGCTGATCAGGCTGGGGGATTTGAACTGCAGTTGCCATGCGGGATCCAGCTGCTCTTGAGAAGGGAATTGAGGCTGTACCACGAAGCTGGCCAAGAAAGCTATCTTAGGAGTCGGTCTCCGGAGGAGCAGAGCCACCCCCGTTAACTCTGGAAAGGAACTATGGGCCCACGAGTTTCTTCCTTTTCTTTAGCCTCCTGGTGGGACTGCAGGCACAGGCTGGGCTTTTTTTTTTTTTTTTTTTTTTTTTAGGGCAGAGGTCTTGGGGTGGCGGGCTGGCAGGTGGTATGGTGGTTAAGGTGCTGGACTCCCACATGGACGACAGTGGTTTGAGTCCTGGACCTGGAGGCTTGTGTTCTCACTTCCTCTGTCTTTCTCTGGCCAAACTAAATAATAATAATAATAATAATAAAGCTGAGCTGTCCTGCCTCGCTGCTCCATGCTGTTGGATTACAGGTGTGGTCACTGCAGGGCAGGGATTGAACCCAGGCCTCCTGTGGTCCTGGCCTGCCGGACAGCGTCTTAGCATGCCCCACTTCAGAGGGCCTGGTCACCCAGTGGAACAGCAGAAGGGAGTGAGACCTGGAGCCGGGGGCTTCTCGCCCTGCGCTCCTCACCTGGCAGCGAGCAGGGCGGAGGCCCGAGCGTCCAGGGCCAGGCTTCCCTCCCACCCCACGCGAGAGGCCGCTTCGGCCTGGTCGGCTCTCTGCGCCCCAGAGGGCTGGCCGAGGTGGGGGCACCGCTGCATGCTGCGTGTCGGGGAGGCGGGGACCGCCGAGCTGCGCCAGCTCACCTGTGCGGGCCAGGCTGCGGCCGCCCAGCTCCAGGTACCTGCGCAGCGACGCCAGGCAGAGGCCCTGCAGGTAGGCCTTGTCGTACTCCGCGTAGCAGACCCGCAGAGACGCTCGGGAAGGCGCCCGATGGGTTTAAGATGGCCCCGGGGCACCGGGGAGCTGGCCACCGGGCCCACAGCCTGCCGGCTCTCCGCTCCGCCCCGGCTCCACGTGCAGGTCACTGGGATCAGGACCCAGCAGGGCCTGAACGCCCGAGATGAGGAGGGGAGCCAGAGCGGGTCCTCCCGGCCCCTCCCGCCCTGACTGTCCATCTGGCTCATCGGCCTCCCTCCGGCCCTGCAGAGGAGCTGAGGGGCGGGGAGCCCCCTCTGCCCTTCCGGGGCCCAGCTTCTGCAGAGACTTCACGGCTGGCCTCAGGCGTTCTGCAGCCCCTGGGGCTTGGCTGTGGCAGGACACTGGGAAGGGGCTGGGATCCCGGGTTGCGAGCCCTGAAAGGCCCAGCCGAGCAGCCTCTGTTTCCCGGAAGGGGAGGCCGGCTGGGGC
>NW_006159689.1:495954-497421 GCF_000334495.1 Tupaia belangeri chinensis | reverse complement strand
CAGGGGCGCCAGCCACGCACCGCCGCTGTGGTTGTGGTAGGCCATCACGGTCCACATCTCCACCTGCTGCACCTTCTCCCAGCCCCTCTGCTTCTGGGTCTCCGTCTCCCAGTACTGGGTGTCCACAGACGCCATCCACGGGGCCTGTGGCTCAGCCCTGCCAGTGCGACTGTCGTAGCGGATGAAGGGCTGGTCATCCACATATCCCACAGCCAGAAACCGGGGGAGGCCTGCGCCGGGCTCCGACAGGGCCAGGTAGTGGTAGTGCAGAGAGTGGGTCCCTGCAGGGACAAGAAGTGGGCCACACAGGCTGGTCTGCAGGGCCTGGGTATGGGGGTTGGTGATGGGGTGCAGAGGGGAAACCTGCGCAGAGTATGTGCGCAGCAAGATCGTAACTGGGGGTTTTAGATGGCGGGCGGGCAGCCAGCCAGTAGCCCAGTGGTTAAGAGAGCCAGATCCCAGGACCCCAGCAGGTGACTGCTGGGGGTGATGTCTTGCTCTCTGTGTACTCTGGGGGTGAGTGCACATGCCCTCTGGCAATTAAAGAAAGCTTTAAAATAAAGGGTGGGGCAAAAGGCTGAGGAATGGGGGAAGGAGGAGTTCCCGTGGTACGGAATTCCAGTTCGGGGAGGGGAGAGAGTTCTGGAGGTGGACACGGTGGCTGTACATACAGCCATGAATGCACGCAGAACCAGAGACCCAAACGCGGTTTCAGGCATTAAGGCCCCCAAGAATGCACTGATCCGATACAACAAACAGCCCTGACAGACATATACAGCACTCCACCCAGTAACTACAAAATACACTGTTTGGTCATCTCCACTTAAACATTTTCAAAGACTGGCCACACAGCAGGCTACCAAACCAGCCTATATACGTGTAAAGGTAAGGAACTACAGCCAGTATCTTCTCGGACTACAACAGAATTTGAAATCAACCACAGAAAGAGTCCTCAAAAATACACAAAAACAGGGAACCAGCAGTTAGCGTAATGGCTATGTCGCTGGACTTCCATATAGTTGACCGCGGTTCAAGTCCTGGACCCGGTGGCTTAAAACTCGCGCCGGGCGCGTGTGCGTGCGTGCCCAAGATCCCGAGAGGAGAATGGAGGAGAAGGAATTGCGGCGTGACCATCCCCCCTGGGGGGTGATTTCGCGCTTTCTGTCTCTATGTCTCTCTCTGTCTGTATGGCGAGCGCACGCGCCCTATAGTGAAAATCTCTCAAAAAAAAAAAATACACAAAAACACAGAGACTAAATGACCTACCCTGAGTGACTCTATTTATTTTTTAAAGAATTATTTTATTTAATTATTTTATTTATTTGTTTCTTTGTTTCTTTTTTCTTTCTTTATTTTTTGGAGAGGTTTTTGCTATAGGGTGCGTGTGTTCACCAGACAGACAGAGAGAGACAGAGAGACAGAAAGCGAGAAATCACCCCCCAGGGGGGATGGTCATGCCGCAATCCC
>NW_006159689.1:486993-495601 GCF_000334495.1 Tupaia belangeri chinensis | reverse complement strand
CCTTTGGAAGACAGTGAAAGGAATCATAAGAGCAAATTTATTACCACTTGTGCTCACAAGATGGAAGTAGAAAAGTGGCAAATAAATAACATTGCATCTTAAGGAACTGGAAAAGTAACAACTACAACAATAACAAAACCCCAAAATAAAAGAAGCAAAGAAATAGTAAAGATCAGAGCCAAAATACACGAAATAGAGAATAAAAGAACTATACAAAAAAATAAGCAAAATGAAAAGCTGATTTTTTTGAGAGGAAAAAAAAACAAAATTGATAAACCATTAGTTAGACTGATCGAGAAAAATCGAAAAAGGAACCAGATAAAATCAGTAATGAGGGTCAACACATGCCATAGTGGTTAAAGCACTAGACTCCCACATGATCAACTGTGGTTCGAGTCCCAGACCTGGCAGCTTGCTTTCTCACTTTCCCTCTCTCTCTCTCTCTCTCTCCCCCTACCTCTCTCTGGTGACCATAGCAAATTAAAAACAATAATAAAAATTAATAAAATTTAAAAAATCGGTAGCAGGTAATATTACAACTTATATCGGAAATACAAAAAGTCGGGAGAAAATACTATAAACTATTGCATGCCAACAAATTAGTAAACAGAGATGATATGGACAGATTTCTGCATAAGTATAAGCTACCTAGGTTGAAGCAGGATGAAATAGAAAGCCAGAATAGACCAATGACAGGTGATGAGATCGAATCTGCGATAGTCTCCCAACAAAAGCCCAGGTTCAGATGGCCTCAATTCCGAATTCTACAGAACTTTTAAAGAAGAGCTAACTCCAACTATCTTTAAACTATTTCTTTCCTCTTTTTATTTTTTTGGGGGGAGAGGTTTTTACTATAGCACGCGTGTGCTTGCAGAAAGACAGAGAGAGACAGAGAGACAGAAAGCAAGACCACAATCCCTTCTCCTCCAATCTCCTCTCAGGATCTTGGGCACGCACACACATGCGCCTGGAGTGAGTTTAAGCCACTGGGTCCAGGACTCGAACTGTGGTCGACTACATGGGAGTCCAGCGACATAGCCATTACACTAACTGCTGGTCCCATTTTATACTATTTCTAAAGATTCAAAAGGAAGGAATCCTCCCAAACTCATTGCATGAAGCCTCTATCATCTTGATATCCAAGCCAGGTGAGAACAAAACAAAACAAAAAAGAAAACTGCAGACCGATATCCCTGATGACTACTGATGCAAAAAATTTCAACAAGAGCTAGCAATGGAATCCAACAGCTTATTAAGAAAATTTTACACCATGACCTGGTAGGTAAGCTGGATGGCTCAACATACACAAAACAATAAATATTAACAGAAAGGAAGATATCATATGATTATATCTATAGATGCAGAAAAAGCATTTGATTAAAATGTAACATTCTTTCATTATCAAGATTTTCAGTAAAATAGGGGTAGAAAGGATATTCCTTAATATCATAAACCCATATATACTAGATCCATTGCAAAGGTCATGCTGACTGAGGAAAAGCTGAGAGCTTTCCCAGAAAACACTGGCCCAATACAAGGCCGCCTACTCTACCCCGTTCTGCATGGTGCTGCCAGTCCTAGTCAATGCACTCGGACAAGAGAGCACACTAACAGACATTCAGGTGGAAACAAAGTTGAAGTTAAACTGTCCTTTTTTGCAAATGATATGGTTATATACATAGAAAACCAAAAGGAATACACGAAATAACTCCTAGAAGTGATAAAGGAATTCAGTAAGGTAGTAGGACACAAAGTCAATATACAAAACATGGAACATTGTTATACATCCACAATAAACAGACCCAGACGGAACGGAAGAAAGCAATCCTATTACAATAACCACAAAACAAATAAGATACTAGACATGGGACCAGCAGATGGCGTAATGGCTACGTCACTGGATTCTCATGTAGTCAACCACGGCTCAAGTCCGGGACCTGGTGTCTTAAACTCATACCAGGTGTGTGTGAGTATGTGCCCAAGATCCTGACAGGAGAATGGAGAAGGGATTGGGGCGTAACCATCCCCCCCTGGGGGGTGATTTCTTGCTTTCTGTCTCTCTGTCTCTGTCTGTCTTTCTGGCTAGCACATGCACCCTATAGCAAAAACCTCTAAAAAAAAAAAAATAGCATAAACCTAACCAAAGAGATGAAAGATCTCTACAAGGAAACTACGAAAACCAAAAAACAAAATTGAGTATGATATGAAGAAATGGAAAAACATCCTAAGCTCTTGGCTTGGATGAATCAATATAATCAAAATTTCAGTTCTACCAAAATTATTTTACAAGTTCAATTTGATTCTGACCCAGTTACCCAAGACATTCTTCACAGAAATAGAAAAAACAATTACAAATTTGTTGGAACCATAAAAGATTGTATCACCAAGGCAATACTGTGCCAAAAGAATTAATAGGATGCATCTCACTTCCTGACTTCAAAATACATTACGAAGTGTTAATAATCAAAACAGCATGGTACTGGCACAAAAATAGACACAAACCAATGGAACAGAATAGAGGATCTAGAAGTAAACCCTAAATCATACAGGTAATTGGTCCTTAACAAGGGGTACAAGACAATTCAGTGGAGAAAAAGGAGTCTTCAGCAAATGCTACTGGAAAAACTCAATATTCACCCACAGAATAATGAAACTGGACGCCTAATTCTCACCTTTAACAAGAACAGACTCAGGGCCAACAGGTTGTGTGGTGGTTAAGGCGCTGAACACTCCCACATGGCTGGCTGTGTTTGGAGTCCTGGACCTGGTGGCCTGCTTCCTCACTTTTCCTTCCTTTTCTCTGTGTCTCTCTTTCTCTCTGAGTCTCTCGCTGGTCAAATTTAAATAAATGAATGAATAAATAAAAATTAAATAGATAATTCTTGTAAAAAAAAGAGAGAATATACTCAAAATGGATCAAAGATTTAAATGTAAAGCCTCAACCTATAAAACTACTAGTAGTGGGGCCAGCAGGTGGCATGGTGGCTAAGGGCTTTGGACTCTCATGTGGCCAACCATAGTTCGAGTCCTGGACCAGGTGGCCTGCTTTCTCACTTTCTCTTGCTCTCTGTCCATCTCTGGTCAAACTCTAAATAAATAAATAAATAAAGTTAAATAAAATAATTAAAAAAAGAACTACTAGTAGAAAACATAGGAGAAACTTGAAAATATTGGAGTAGCTAAAGATTTTTTTTTACTTATTATTTTATTTAACTTTATTATTATTTTTAAAATTTGACCAGAGAGAGACAGAGAGAGAGACACACACACAAAGAGAGAGAAAGAATGAGAAAGCCAGCTGCCAGATCTGGGACTTGAACTGTGGTCAGTTATGTGGGCGTTCAGCCCCTTTTACCACTGTGCCACCCGCTGGCTCCAAGATTTCTTAAATAAGACCTGTACAGCATGGGCAATAGTCTCCAAAATAAACAAGTGGGATTATACCAAGCTGAAAAGCTTTCTCAGAGCAAAGAAAACAATAATTAAAGTGAAAAGACAACGCTTAGAATAGGAGAAAACATTTACAAATTATTTTACAGAAAAGGAATTGATATCCAGAATATAGAGAAAACTCAAGTAATTCATACATAAAAAATGAACAATCCAATTTTAAAAATGAGCAAATGAATTTAATAGACAACTCACCAAGGAAGATTTAGAAGTGACCAAGAAGCATATGAAAAGATGTTCAAAGTCTGTTGTCATGAGGGGAATGTAAATTAAAACCACAGTGAGATAGCATTTAAACCCTGTTAAAATAGCTAGCGTAAAAACAAGTAAAAATGACAAGTGCTGACCAGGCTGTGGTGGGAATGTAAATTAATACGACCTCTGTGGAAAACAACATGGAGGTTTCTCAAAAATCTACAAATAAGGACAAGCAGGTAGCATGGTGGTTAAAGTGCTGGGCATACCAACATGGCTAACCATGGCTCGAGTACTGGACCTGGTGGCTTGCTTTCTTTCTCTTTCTTTTTCTCTTTCTTTTTTTTCTTTTTTTTTTTTGGAGAGGTTTTTGCTATAGGGTTCTTGCGCTCGCCAGAAAGACAGAGAAAGACAAAGAGACAGAAAGTGAGAAATCACCCCCCAGGAGGGATGGCCACGCCACTATCGCTTCTCCTCCATTCTCCTCTTGGGATCTTGGGCACACATGCACACGTGTCTGGTGTGAGTTTAAGCCACCGGGTCCGGGACTCGAACCACAGTCGACTACATGGGAGTCCAGCGACATAGCCATTACACTAACTGCTGGTCCCTCTCTCTTTCTCTTTCTCTTTCTCTTTCTCTTTCTCTTTCTCTGTGTCTCTCTCTCTGGTCAAATTTTAACAACTGAATGATAAATAAAATTAAATAAATAATTATTTTTAAAATTATTAAAAAAAATCTGCAAATAGAACTTCATATGACCCAGTTATTACACTTATTGGTATTTACCTAAGGATAGGAAAACAATCAACCAGAAAGACACTTGCACATTCATGTTTATTGCAAGCATTATTCACAATCACTAAGGCATGGAACCAAGCGAAGTGCCCCCAAACCGATGACTGGGTTGAAATACTGTGGCACATATATACTATGGAATATTACTCAGCTATTAGAAACAATGAGACTATTGTTTGATCAAAACGAATGAATATAGAAGACTTAATGTTGTGCGCAGTAAGTCAGACTTTGAGAGATACACATTGTATATCCCCACTCAGTTGGTCCTGAGCGTCACCGGCAGAGGCTGAGAGGTCTGAAGCTGTGATGGTGAAGAGGATGGTGTGGAGCTAGTCTGTGTAAGGGGAAAGTGGTTCATAGAAAGGGAGTGATGCAGTCTGGGTGTGAGGAGTTTGACAGAAGGAAAATGTAAAAATAATATCTATAAATAACATTGAAACAAACAAAACGAAAACCACTGGGAGATCGCAGACCCCGAGGAATAGTAACTCTCCTGGCAGAGATTGCTTCATGAATGACATCTCAGAAAAAATGAATTAACAAGGAGTAAATGAGTCTGGTACTGACTGTGACATTACACAATGGCCTTTTAAACTAGTGCAGCACATGCTTACGCTCAGGACAGACCCCTAGAAACACACAACCCAGGGACTTCATGTTTCTCAAGGACAAGCAAGACTAACCATCTCACCGTGGACAGGTGTTTTAAGTTCTTATCTTCTAGGGACACATACTAAAACGTTTGTGAGTAAAAGGCTGCAATACTGGGGACCTGGGCCAACACCTCTGGGAGGGGAATTTAATCAAGCAATTGAGATGCAGAAAATAAGGCCAGTGCTGGGCTGAGTGGTGAAGCTGGAGAGGAGTGAGTGTGCATGCGTGTATGTGTGCGAGTGTGTGCATGCGTGTGCTTAGGGGGTGTGAAATGGGTTGTCATATTATGAACATTCTGTTTTTGTACATGTTTGATATTGTCCATAAAGAGTCTTTCAATAACAACACAAAAACGTTTCATTGTGAATCGTGATACTGTTTCTTTAATAACCTTGACACAGTCAAGACAAATTTCAGGAGGGAAACTTCATCTTACACTTCAAAGGTACTAAAAAGATTAGACTAAAAGATATCAGTGACTTTTTTTTTTTTTTTGGAGAGGTTTTTGCTACAGGGCACGTGCACTTGCCCAAAAGGCAGAGAGAGACAGAGAGACAGAAAGCAAAAACCCTCCAGGGAGATGACCACGCAGCAGTCCCTTCTCCTCCATTCTCCTATCGGGATCTTGGGCACACACGCACACGCGCCCGGCCTGAGTTTAAGCTGCTGGGTTTGGGACTCCAACCGCAGTTGATTACGTGGGAGTCCAGCGACATAGCCATTATGCCAATTGCTGGTCCCAAAATATCAATGATTTTGAAAGCACTACTCCTAAACCACCTGGTCCTCGATTAGAGCAGCAGCCCCTCTGGGTATCACAGTGAGGACTCCCCGAGCTTCCTGTCCACTGTCCACTTCCTGTCCCCTCCAGGACAGGCCGACGTTCCGGGGGAGCGTCTACGGTGCCAAGGACAGCCCAGCCGTCCAGATGGGGCTAAAGAAGCCAGGGCAGCAATGGTCAGTCTGCCATCCGGACTTGGCAGGGCCACCTGCCTGCTGGGGTCACTGCCACGGGCTGTGGCCACAAGGCAGGAAGAAGTGGGGACCATGTGGCAGGAGTCCAGGGGCATCTGCTCCTGCCAGGACATCGCCGAGGAGCAGGTCACGTGCCAGTGCTGCCCCCGGGCCGCTCCACGACATCAGCTCCACATCCCCCTTCCTGGTCACTGGACCGCACGGCCAGCCCAACAAGGAGCAGGTCCACGCCAGTACAGCTTCCCCTCCCTCGGACTGCAGTGAACACGCAAATGCCAGGCCCTTCCTCAGACTCTTCCGAGAGACGGTTTCGCACCGGCCCCTCCCCACGTCCACGCGGCACCGCCCGGCTGCCCTGTTGCGGTGTGGCCTGGAGGTCGCCTCACAGCTCCAGCCTCCTTCCCTCACCTCCAAGGCGGGCACTGATGGGCAGCTCCACGGCCCGGTGAGCAATGAGCCACTACCGTGGGGGCCAGGACCCACACAGGGAAGGCCTTCCCCTCACGCCCCCCCTGTTCCGAGGGAGAGGCAGGCATGGGAAGGGGAGGCCTCAAGCAGAGTGGGGGTGTCCGAGTGAGGGGCCGGCCCCAGGCTCCTTCCCGAGGCCCTGGCCTCTGCGTGCCCCCTACGGGCAAAAGGCCGGTCCCCTAGACGGCCCGCCGGATCCCGACCGGATCCCGACCGTGGTCGCGGCCTCCTCCCCTCATGCAGCAGCAGGCAGGGGCTTACCTCCAGGCCACGGCTTGTGCTCCAGCTTCAGGCTGGCCAGCTGTGCCATCACCTCATGTGCAAAGGAGGCCGGGCTGTCAGCCACCACGGGCAGCCCCCAGGGAGTCTCTGCAGGAGGGACACAGGAAAGGCCTTGGCGCTCAGGGCCCTTGCCAACCGCAGGAGGGTGTGACATGACAGGGACAGGCAGTGCCAAGGGTACGGGCCTTGCCTCAGGAGGGACCCCAAGCTCCAGAGCAGGCAGGTGCCTGCCCCCAGGGCTAGTCCGGGGCTCTGTGCATCCGTCTGGGCTCTAAGTCCGGAAGAGCTGTTCCACCTGCTGTCCTGCGAGGTGGCCTCAGGGCTCCACTTCCAGAGGAGGCAGTGGCTGACCCGGCCGTCCTGTGTCCTCCGGGCCGCCCTGCCCCCGGAGGTCTCTGCCTGTGCCCAGATCCCTGCCACGCACCTCGACTCTCTGGCGGGGTGTGGCTGCACGCTGGGCGGCAGCGGCTCTGGTGGTGCCCGGGTGCTGCCCCGTGGCCGGCACCGTGTTGCTCACACATGGCTAGACTCCGCACTCGCAGGCCAGGCCCGACTTCACCCCTTGGAAAGGTACCCCAGCCTAACGTGGGAGCTTACGCGTGTATTTCAACTTATCTTTTTTCTAAGGTTTTTGCCAGGGGCTGTGTGAGCTTGCTAGAGAGAGACCGAGAGGAAAAGTGAAAGGTCACCCCCCATTCTCTTCTCCGGATTCTGGGCATAGGCGGACAAGCACCCAGAGAGATTTTCAAGGCTCTGGGCTTGGGACTGGAACTGCGGTGGGACATATGGAAGTCCAGCTTAACCACCACGCCACCTGCTGGTGCCGCTATTTATTATTATTATTTAGAATTATTTTCTGGGACCAGCAGTTAGCGTAATGGCTATGTCGCTGGACTCCCACGTAGTCAATTGCAGTTCATGTCCTGGACCCAGTGGCTTAAAACTCACCCTGGGCGCGTGTACGTGTGTGCCCAAGATCCTGAGAGGAGAATGGAGGAGAAGGGATTGCGGCGTGGCCATCCCCCCTGGAGGGTGATTTCTTGCTTTCTGTCTCTCTCTTTCTGTCTGCCTGGCAAGCGCATGTGCCCTATAGCAAAAACCTCTCAAAAAAAAAAAAAGAAATTTAAAGAATTATTTATCTAACTATATTTATTATTATTTGTCACTTAGACCAGAGAGACAGAGAGAGAGAGAGAGTGAGAAACCAAGCCACCAGGGCCAGGACTTGAACCCTGTGCACCCAGGGGGGAATCCAGGGCCTTCACCATCATGCCACCTGCAGGTCCCTCAATTACCTTTTTAACTGTAAGTGTTAAATAGCTTTCCAGTAATGAAATTGGGTTCCCTTCCAAGGCTGTGGAAGCCCCGACTGCGACCCCGCAGCTGCCCCCTCTGTCCACTGGGTGCCGAGGACAGCCCAGGGCCCAGCGGCGGTTTTTCAAGTGCAGCATTTAGGACAGTGTCCGGCAGGGGACACTAGCGGCGATTGCCGCTGTGACCCAGACGCCTCTCGGGTTGCGCGGCTAGGCGGGCCCTGGGGCCTGAGTGCGGGCAATGCCAGGCCCGGGAACCCGGCCCAGACCAGGCGTCTTACTTCCGGGCCGCGCGGGCACTGCCAGGGAGACTCATGGGCCAGGGGGCCGGCCGCAGGGGACCGCGACGACACCTCCCACTGGCTCGCGGAGACCCCCAGGACGCGGGGGCGACAGCTGAGTCCCGGGCAGGGGTCGCCACCAGTACCAGGGCCCCGTTGGCCTCTGGTTCGCAGGGCGGGAGCCTGGCC
>NW_006159689.1:480612-486810 GCF_000334495.1 Tupaia belangeri chinensis | reverse complement strand
CTCCCCCCGGGGCCCCCGCCTGCCCCCCCTGCCGGCCCTGGCTCTGGGAGTCTGGCCGCCAGCGGGGAGCGGAGGGTGGTAGGAGACCGGGGAGGAGCCCCAAAGTGCGCCCGCCTCTGGGCCCAGCCCTCCTCTGGGCCTGGGAATGAAAAACCAAGAAAACCCGGAAACCAGCCGTGTCTCCACTGCAGGCGCCGGGGCGACTGTCCCCGGAAGCAGACGGCTGCGGAGGCGACGTTGCGACGTTGCTGCCCTGGAAAGCAGGCCGCTGGCGGGTGTCCCCACAGCAGGTGTGCGGTCTGCCAACACTGTGTGCCCGCCTCGCTGGGCGGCAAGGCGCTGACGGGGACCTCCAGACTTTGCAGTCTTTGATCCTCACCCAGAGCCGCTAACCTGCACTGGGGGCGCCCTCTCCGGGTCCACATACCCCCCGAATTCTGGCAGAGACTCCCGTGTGCAGCACGGTGGTTCTCAGCTGGGTGGGTTCATAGGTGGGGCCGGCTTAGGTGATCTCAGTGACCGTCCGGAAGGAAGGAGGCGCTGCAAGTGCGCGCTTGTCCCGCCGGAGGCCTCCCTCACCATGTCCGCTGAGCCTTCACCAGGTCGAGCCCGGCAGACTCTAAACCCAGGCTCCGAGGAGTTCCATGATTCTCAGAGGAGCAAACGCAGAGAGAGCAGAGTCCCGCGGAGGCTGGGCATCCGCGTCCTGCTGGTGGGGTGAACATCAGGGAGGCCACGCTCACGCGGTCACTTGCAGAGGTCCGACAGGTCTGCAGACAGCGGTCACACGGGAGCAGGCTCTTCTAGGCAGCCGGTTTCCTGGGGACCAGGCCTAGCAGGGAGACCCAGCTGTGGGTCTGTTTCCAGATAGAGAGCAGCGTGGCCAAATCCTTCGGTCTCACTGACAGCCCGGCATGCTGGGGCCTGGTCGGTCCCCAGCCAAGCGGTCCATCGGTCACCCAGTGCAAAGGGCTCTGCCCAGCGTGGACGTGGTCTCGTGAGACAGGTCGGAGGCAGACAACTTTTCTGCTTCCACAACGTGCAGGAACCTTTCCAGGGTGCAGCCATGCTGTGGGGGAAGGCGGGGGCCCTTCCTGCTGCAGGCCCTCCCTCTGCAGCCCGCGTCCCCTCCTGGGGTCCCCTCAGTGTGCCTGTGGATGAGGCTCAGCCTCCCTGTGGTAGTACTAAGAGGCCAGACCTTTGTGAAGGGGACGGAATTCTGACTCGAATAGAGTGGGGCCAAGGGGTGCGTGCCATCTGGAGGGCATGGGGGGGGAATAGAGCACCCCTTGGGGGATGGTCACAGCACGGTCCCTTCTCCATATCTCCCTCCTCGTGGGATTTTGAGCACACTAACTCATGTGACTGGTGTGTTTTCTTTCCTCCTTTTTTTTTTTTTAGAGAGATTTTTGCTATAATGCACATGCATTTAATGGAGAGATAGAAAACATGAAATCGCCCCCCAGAGGGAATGGCCACATGGCAACCCCCTGTCCTCCATTTTTTCTCTTGTGATTTTGGACACGCATGCACATGCGCCCCACATGAGTTTAAGCTCCTGGGTCTGGAACTCGAACCACAGTTGATTACCTGGGATTCTAGCAACATAGTGGTTACATCACTGGATTCCATCAACGACCATCTGTTGGTCCTTCCCAGTATGTTTTTTTTTTTTTTTTAAGATTTATATATTTATTCATTTATTCATTCTAATTTGACCAGAGAGAGACACACACAGAGAGAGAGAGAGGAAAGCGAGAAAGCAAGCCACCAGGTCCAGGACTCGAACTGTAGTCGGCCATGTGGGAGTGTCCAGCACCTTAACCACCATGCCACCTACCACGCCACCTGCTGGTCCCTCCATGTTTTTAAAGGCACCATGTTTTTAAAGGCACCAGGTCCAGATCTCAAACCCTTTAGTCATCCATGTGAGACCAAGCTGCCTTAACTACCATGCCCTAGCTGGCCCACTTCTGTTTTCTCTTGATCATTTTTCAAAGATTAATTTATTTCATTTTATTTGCTGTTATTATTATTATTATTATTTTGCTATAGGGCGTGTGCGCTTGCCAGACAGACACAGAGAGAGAGACACAGAGACAGCAAGAAATCACCCCCCAGGTGGGATGGTCACACCACAATCCCTTCTCCTCCATTCTCCTCTCGGGATCTTGGGCACGCACGCACACATGCCCGACGTGAGTTTTAAGCCAGTGGGTCCGGGACGCGAACCGCGCGGTCGACTACGTGGGAGTCCAGCGACATAGCCATTATGCTAACTGCTGGTTCCCATTATTACTATTTTTAAAATTGAACCAGAGAGAGAGTCTCTAGGTCTGGGCTTTGAACCACAATGAACCACGTGGGAGTCCAGCTCCTTCACCACATGCCAGTCCCTTAATTCATCATTTTAATGAAAGGAAATGCTTGCATGTTGTTTACTCAGCTGCTGTTTCCCTCATCTGCTCTTCCGCGGACCGCCAAGGTGAAAACCCGCCTTTATTCTCAGCCTTTAGTCCCTGTCTGAGTGTTGGTCAGGGCCCCTGTGGGGACAGTAGTCAGTAAAAACCAGCCCTAGGAGAGATCTGGGCAGGATCATTCCCCTGGCCCAGTTGGAGTCACATTGTCCAATGAAAGGCAAGCAGTAATGACATCATCAGTTACTAGGCAGATCAATCGACAAGTTACCCTTAGGGAAGTGTAAACACACCACCAGTTTTCGGATAGGCTTGGTCCTAACAGTTTAGAGAGAGCATAATTCAGGCTCGTTAATTCATTCCTTAACATGAATATTAATTTGGCCGGCTGACCAATTAGTCTGCCACTGAGTCCCCTTTTTTTTTTTTTAGAGAGATTTTTGCTATAATGCACATGCATTTAATGGAGAGATAGAAAACATGAAATCGCCCCCCAGAGGGAATGGCCACATGGCAACCCCCTGTCCTCCATTTTTTCTCTTGTGATTTTGGACACGCATGCACATGCGCCCCACATGAGTTTAAGCTCCTGGGTCTGGAACTCGAACCACAGTTGATTACCTGGGATTCTAGCAACATAGTGGTTACATCACTGGATTCCATCAACGACCATCTGTTGGTCCTTCCCAGTATGTTTTTTTTTTTTTTTAAGATTTATATATTTATTCATTTATTCATTCTAATTTGACCAGAGAGAGACACACACAGAGAGAGAGAGAGGAAAGCGAGAAAGCAAGCCACCAGGTCCAGGACTCGAACTGTAGTCGGCCATGTGGGAGTGTCCAGCACCTTAACCACCATGCCACCTACCACGCCACCTGCTGGTCCCTCCATGTTTTTAAAGGCACCATGTTTTTAAAGGCACCAGGTCCAGATCTCAAACCCTTTAGTCATCCATGTGAGACCAAGCTGCCTTAACTACCATGCCCTAGCTGGCCCACTTCTGTTTTCTCTTGATCATTTTTCAAAGATTAATTTATTTCATTTTATTTGCTGTTATTATTATTATTATTATTTTGCTATAGGGCGTGTGCGCTTGCCAGACAGACACAGAGAGAGAAGAGAAGAGACAGCAAGAAATCACCCCCCAGGTGGGATGGTCACACCACAATCCCTTCTCCTCCATTCTCCTCTCGGGATCTTGGGCACGCACGCACACATGCCCGACGTGAGTTTTAAGCCAGTGGGTCCGGGACGCGAACCGCGCGGTCGACTACGTGGGAGTCCAGCGACATAGCCATTATGCTAACTGCTGGTTCCCATTATTACTATTTTTAAAATTGAACCAGAGAGAGAGTCTCTAGGTCTGGGCTTTGAACCACAATGAACCACGTGGGAGTCCAGCTCCTTCACCACATGCCAGTCCCTTAATTCATCATTTTAATGAAAGGAAATGCTTGCATGTTGTTTACTCAGCTGCTGTTTCCCTCATCTGCTCTTCCGCGGACCGCCAAGGTGAAAACCCGCCTTTATTCTCAGCCTTTAGTCCCTGTCTGAGTGTTGGTCAGGGCCCCTGTGGGGACAGTAGTCAGTAAAAACCAGCCCTAGGAGAGATCTGGGCAGGATCATTCCCCTGGCCCAGTTGGAATCACATTGTCCAATGAAAGGCAAGCAGTAATGACATCATCAGTTACTAGGCAGATCAATCGACAAGTTACCCTTAGGGAAGTGTAAACACACCACCAGTTTTCGGATAGGCTTGGTCCTAACAGTTTAGAGAGAGCATAATTCAGGCTCGTTAATTCATTCCTTAACATGAATATTAATTTGGCCGGCTGACCAATTAGTCTGCCACTGAGTGGGGAAGAAATTCCATTTACCCCGTGTTCTCAGTTGGTTCTGGAGTATTTGTTTTCAACTCCTCTTTGATAAAAAAATATCCATGTTGGAAAGGGAATGAGTCCGGAGAAGTGTAAGTTTTAGGGGATCCACTGAAGAGTTAAAAGGGAGCCCTGGACAGCCTGGAAAGTTTCCACCTCTCCTCTGACCGGAACCCCTCCTGGCTTCCTTCCTGGCCGCTGCAGCCGCTCTGAGCACCCTCTTTGCGCACAGCAGGCTCTGACCCCCTGGGAGGGCGTGCGCTGCTAGGACTCCAGGAGGGTCTGCTGCGTTTGTTCTGTGTCGGCTTTCCTCAGCCCCTGCCTGTGTACAAAGCCAACCTCCTCCGCTCAGCTCCTCGGACGTCCATTCTGCTTGATGTGAGGAGTACCACCTAGTTCTAGAACGAGGACGAAGAGCCAGCCCACACCACTAAGTTCAATTTGTTGTCATTTTGATTCGACAGGTCTGAGAAGAGAAGACCCCTGTAATGCGCAGGCGGGGAAGGTAACAGGGCCTGTAGGCAGACCTCCCCGGGTCCTGCCCTGCGGCCAGCAGGTCCCAGAGGCCATCAGCTGCTGGTCCATGGCCTCCTGTCACCTCCCTTAACTCCTGCAGAACTGAGCTGGGCTTGGGCTTGGGCCTCTCCAACTGAAGACAGGAGCCCGAGGCGAAGCAGAGGACAGGTCCTGTGTCATCTGGACCTTGCTAGGTGGCACGTTTTTGTGGGCACTAAGAAGGGACTGAACCCTGTCTGGCTAGCCTTGGCTTCTAAATGTAAACTGTCTATGTCTTTGGGCTCATAGGAGAATGAAGAGAGCCGAGAGGGGATCCTTTTAATCTGGACGTATTTTAGGACAGTTGATGATGGAGAAGTACTGGGGCGTGAGGACTTACAGCACAGACGGGGGGTGACCCTTCTGGGGACTCTTCAGGGGGTGGGAGCCCTCTCTAGGCATGCTGGGAACGGAGGCAGCTGGAGGAGACAGGGAGCTCTCCTGGGGTGGCAGCATCTGGAGAGTGGCCACTGGAAGATTTCCTGTGCTCTCCGCAGTCCGGGTATTTGCCTGGTGGACAGAGGGCTGAGACAGAGAACCTCCCTGGGGCTCCAGTCCCAGAGAGTGGGCAGGCTTTCTGGGGCTGAGGGAAGAAAAAGCAGCGTGAGGAATGAGCGGGAAGGAGAGGGCCGTGCCTACACACTCGCCTAGAAGCAGCTGATTTGCCTGCGGTGTAGAGAACTCACAACCTGCCAGCGTTTCTTTGCTTTTAAATTTACCATAAGGGACCAGCAAATGGTGTATCGGTTCTATCACTGGACTCCCACATAGTCGACCACGGTTTGAGTCTCAAATCCAGCAGCTTCAAACTGACACTGGGTGTGTGTGCATGTGTGCCCCAAATCCCGAGAGGAGAATGGAGGAGAAGGGATTGCAGTGTGGCCATTGCCCCTGGGGAATGATTTCTTGTTTTCTGTCTGTCTCTTTCTATTGCTTTGGTGAGCAAACATACCCTATACCAAAAATCTCTCTCTAAAAACAAACAAACAAAAAACCCAAGAAACAAACTCACGTTAAATCAGGCCCACTTCACGCCTGGTGGTTAAGGCAGGGGGTCTCTCATGGCCAACTGCACATTTCACGTCCCAGACCTGGCAGCTTGAAAAATATGCTGGGCCTATGCGAGCGTGCCCAGGATGCCAGGAGGGACAGAGGGGCAGGGCTGTGGCGTGACGGTTCTGCATGGGGTGCTTTCTCCACTCGCTCTCTGCTTCTCTCTGGTGAGTACACGTGCCCCTAGCACACACAATACACTTGAAGTCCTATTACAGGTGCACTCTGGAACTGTACCCAGCCCTCTACTTCACAGGCACTCACAGGATGCTCAGCTCTTGCGGGTGGGCAAG
>NW_006159689.1:477327-480597 GCF_000334495.1 Tupaia belangeri chinensis | reverse complement strand
GCCCTGAATCTCCTGAAAAATCCCGAGGTCCCGGCTGAGGTGGAGACCGACGCGCACCACGGGTATTCGTGATGTGTGCGGCACTCACTCCACCGGCCCTTTACACAGTACATTATTTTTAGAGAAATTTTGACACAGGGCACATGCGCTCCCTGGGGAGAGAGACAGAAAACAGGAAATCACCCCCAAGGGGACTGGCCATGCTGCAATCCCTTCACCTCTATTCTGCTCTCAGATTTTGGGCACACACACTCACATGCCCAGTGCAAGTTTGAAGCTGCCGGGTCAAGGACTTGAACCGTGGTTGACCCCGTGGGAGTCCAACAATGCCATCTGCTGGTCCCTAGAGTAAGTCTTTTGGAATATTTGTCTCTGATTTTACTCTCCTGCCTGACACCTTCTTGCCCCCTCAAAGGTCAGGCTGGTGACCTGGAAAGACAGTGACAGTAATCTCGAGTTCGCGTTTTCAGAATCTGTCACGCGCTCTTGACGAGCTTGAAACGAGCAGAGGAATGAAGCAACACGTGAACTGTCGAGGGGTTCTCTCCTCTCCCTTCCTCCTCCCTGCAAATTCTTCTCGAGTGTCTGCTGCATGCTCTGGGCACCAGGTCTCCGGTAGTGAAAACCCCGATCTCACAGCCCTGTCTTCTCAAGGGGAGAGGCAGAGGAGGGGTGAGGGAACTGCGCAACCCCGGGCACGCCTAGTGGGAAGCAAAGCAGGACGGGCAGCCAGGCTGCTCCACCAGCAATAACCTGCAGATGGGGACTTGGGCCAGGAGACTGAAGGATGGAAAGAGGGATAGCCCTGGGGGCCAGCAGGTGGCGTGGTAGTTAAGGTGCTGGATCCCACATGGCTGACTGTGGTTCGAGTCCCTGCCCTGGCGCCTCAAAAAAACTTGCTTGTTGAGGGCCAGAGATGGTATAGTGGATACTTCACTGGATTCCACATGACCGATTGTGGTTCGAGTCCCAGACCCAGCAGCTTTGAAGTCACGCCGGCGCATGTATTTGCCTGCCCAAGATCCTGAGAGGAGAGAAGAGGAGAAGGGATTGCGGAGGGGGCATCCCCCCGGGGGGCAACTCCTCACTCCCCACCACCGTCTCTCTCCAGTGAGCACACTTGCTCTGTTGTAGGGAGCCACCCGCTCTATGGCTGGGCTCTCTGTGCCCGCGCCGTCCCAGTGTCCAGCCCCAGCCCCGGCTCTGCCATCTTTGCGCTCTCCTGAGGAGGTGAGAGAGGGTGAGCCATGCTCCGGCTCGGAGTTCAGGTCTCCTTTGTAACTGCCGTGCTCGCCTGCTCGTGAAGGACAGTAGACCAGACCACCCCAACTGTGCAAAAAAGGCCAGGTGGGCCAGGGCCGAACCCCACAGCCCTCCACAGCACCCACTCCCCTTGAGACTTCGGAAAAGCAGGGGTTTTCGGCACTCGCTTTAGTTTTCCTGTTATGGTCCTCCTTGGTGTCCCGAGGATGAGAAGGAGCACCCGCAGCGGTGCCCAGCCTTACAGGAGCACCCGTCTCTCCCCTGACCTCCACACCACCCTGGCCCTCCTCCAGAACGTCCTCAGAACTCTCCTCTGGCTCCCTCTGGGGCTTCTCAGGTGCCACTCTCCCCCTTTAGGCTCCCCACGTTTGGGGCAGACTCGAGTTCGTTGACATCTGCTCTCCCACCTCTCTCCCGGAACTCCCTGTCAGTCTGAAGTGAGAAGCAGGCACCCCATGGCCACCTTGGGTGACATCCGTCACACTCCTTCAAAACAGCCCCTCACCACCTCCCTCCCGGCCCACGCCTCCTAGACACGGAGGGCTTTGGCAGTCATCTAAGTGTTTGGCTGCCTCGTGTTTTACAAATAAGTTTATTTCTCCATGAGCAAGCGCAAGAGCGAAGCCGCTTCCACCAGGTCGTGCTGCCGCAGCGTGTCCTCAGCAGCCCCATCTGGCTTGCGTGTGCCATGCGTGTCGGAAGGTCTCCGGACGCAACCCCGAAGCCTTCCTCTGCGGGTTCAGCTTGCGGGACGTGGTGCTTTGCTGCAGTGCCGCCATCTGGCACTTTATTTAAAACATTTAATTTAAGGTAAAATATGTGTGTGGGGGGGCACTCCGCAGGGTGGCCACTTCCTCTGTTGTCCCGCCCAGCGGGTTCTCGGCTCACACGCACGTGCAAGGATGTTTTCAGGGGGTCAGGCCAGGGACTAGAGCCCTGGCCAGCCCGATGCTCCCAGCTCTGCAGCCCAGTGCACTACAGACCACCCACAGAGACTGGGCCTGCCCGTTTTACATTTTACTGTTGCTTTGCCCTGAAACGAAAAGAATTGTGTCAGCGCTCCAGCCAAAGTAAGAAAACGCTCTTCTCATTTCATTATATTCATTGTTTATTTTTTCATATTGCCAGAGGACAAGTGTGCTTACCAGAGAGAGACAGAGAGGCAGAGAGAGACATAAAGAGAGAAAGCACCCCCCCGATGGGTCAGACCCTGCCACAGTCACTTCCCTCCACTCTGTTCTGCTGGGGTTCGGGGCACGCGCGCAGGTGCACCTGGCGAGGTTCTCAGGCCACCAGGGTGGGGATACCCGTGCTGCCGGGCGTGTGCGCAGGCCGTGAGCTGGCCGGACCCGTGTTCTCCATCTGCGACTGGTCCTTCCAGGTTTGTCCCCGCGCAGTCGCTTCCCCTCCCTCTGCTCTGGGGTCTGGCCTGCCATCATCACTTGCTAGAGTGGCGGACGGCCGCTGCCAGAGGGACGCTCCGCCCTGGCCTGCAGTCCTGTGGGGCCAAGCGACCTGTGCCCCTTCTATGCGGGAGTCAGAGCATGGCACCCTCTGCCTCCAGGACAGCTCCGCTCACTCAGAAAAGCCACGCCCAGAGGCCCACCAGGGCTGCTCCAGGCTCGCTTCGCCTGCCCCCACTCTGCTCCACCTCTGCAGTCTCTGACCTGCCTCCCCTTCTTCTGACAGGCCAGAGGCCCTGGCTCAGTGTCCGCACACGCGCCTCCAGACACCCCCAGGCCCACTCTATGCTGCCAGGCCTCTTCTTGAGGAGCACAAGGAGGCTCTCCATGGCCTGTTTAACCCTCGCACCGAAGGCCTGAGCCCCGCCTTCCCCGCACGTCCACCAGCCAATGGACGCACGGCTCCCTCCATCCTCTCTTGCTTCGCCTCTCCCCTCTGGCCCGTGTCTCCTCACCTCGGAGGGCAGGGATCTTGGTGGTCCCTGCTGTCCCTTCTATCACTACGGTGCTTAGCAATGTCTCAGTTAAAGGAATAACGGGGGAG
>NW_006159689.1:463217-475703 GCF_000334495.1 Tupaia belangeri chinensis | reverse complement strand
AGGAATGGCCGTGCATGTCCACTTTCCGACACTGAGCTGGCGTGGACAGACGGGCCCAGCTGGACGCAATGAGCCTCTCATGACCATCCCTAATCTCGTGGAGCTGGCCGTGGCCGGGGCTTGTCCCAAGGGCTGCACACCCTCCCACACTCACACCCCCATTAGCGGCACTGACCCCGGACATAGTCCGCCGACGCGCTGGTCTGGTATTGTAATCCCCAAACAACGCCTGTCTACTCGATTTTTTATTTTTTTGCATGATTTATTCTTTTTTAAAGATTTATTTATTTAATTTTATTTATTATTATTTTTAAAACTTTGACCAGAGGGAGAGAGAAAGGGAAAGTGAGAAAACAAATCACCAGGTGCAGGACTTGAACTGCATTCGGCCATGTGTGCTCTGACTCCCACTGCACTACGCTCAGCCCTGTGCTGTGGGGCGGCCCTCTTCTTGCTTTCTTAACAGTGCTACAAGGACATTCAGACAGCAGCTCCTGCCTCTGTGGTCACACGGAGATGCAGGGACTGACGCCTCTGCCCAGCTGCGAGGACTTGGCCGAGAGGAGATGGCTGGACTGCAGGAAGGACCCAGCAGCCCTCGGACAACCCGGCTGGCAGCTCGGGTTCTGGCTCTGAGGAAGGAACAGGAGACCAGGACACCACTGCGTCGCTTCTGGACAGCCGGGCATTTCTGGGAAAGGAAAACGAAAGCATGAGTCCAGGCAGCTCATGGAGAGAAGGGAGGGTGGGAGGGCACTTGGGGTCAGGAGGGGCCGGTCTCTGGTGGCCCCGGAAGGTTCCCCAGACAGGACAGCTGTGCGATGGGCTCTCCCAGCCAGGGGTGTGCTGAGGACCAGTTTGCAAGGTCTCCCTGCATGAGGGAGCAGCATTCGGGCTCAGTGAAGGGAGCGCCCCTTACTCCCCCCTTTCTCCTTTCTGAGCTGGGCGCGGGGCTGTCCACAAGGTCCACTCAGCAGGGATGGCCCTGGCAAGCCGCGGGGTCACAGAGGCCCCAAGGTCAGGGACCTGTTCACACGTGGTGAAAGTACCCAGGGGGCTGGGCATCTGCAGGGGCAGGCTGCGGCCAGGGTCCCCCTGCACTTTCAGTAAGAGGAAAGCATTGATTGGCATTGTGGCTGGAGACTGCGGGTGGGGCTGACTCTCAGGACATCCTGGGGGCTTAAAGTGGGTGGGTAGTCTATGCAGCTGGGTCCCACAGGGCTGCCCTCAGGGTTTGAGTCCAGGTCTGGAGAGACACTTGGATGCCGGCCAGTGCATGTGCAAAACCCCGACAGAGCGGAGGAGGGGAAGGATTGCTGAGAGGATGCCCGTGGGGATGCTTAGCCCTCTCCGACTCTCCAGCAAGTGCCTGTGCCCTCTGGGTGAACCACTAACATGCAAAACCCAGAGCTCTCCCAGGGCCAGCCCACCATCCCAGGACTAGGCCCTGGAGCGGGACTGCAGAGCCCTCAGGACACCGTGACCTTGGGTGGGGACAGGACAGCGTCCTCAGCCTCCGCCTGAGGCCCTGGCTGCGTTCCTGCCCCTCTGGGAAGGTGCCCTGGAGCGGGCACCCAGCGATTTCCAGAAACAGAAACTAAAAGCAGGAGTTGCTGGGGCAGGACTCAGGTCTAGAAATAGGGGCGCGGCTGCAGGCAGCAACAGCTGCAACCCAGACAGGAACCCGGCCGGGTGGAGCTCTCCGGGTCCTCTTCGCTGCTGCCTGACGTGGTTCCCGGGACTCCTGCCTGGACCCGGCTAAGTCTTTCCAGAGCAAGCGGCCTGGGGTCCAGTTCTGTTTGGTCGCAGAGAGAGCCGTGGCTGCCTGAGGGCAGGGACCCTTCAGCAAGGAGGAGGCGACTTCTGGGAAGGGCCACCGTCCCTCCCGCACCTGCGCGGTCTGGAGCAGGTGGGTGGGAGGGCGTCTGCGTACCCCGGCTCAGGCCACCCCATAGCAGGGCAGAGCTCCTCTGGCTTCTCCCAGGGCAGTGAGTGGCTGCAGGCCCCTCTCTGCCACCTTCAGGGACCTCACAGCTGCCAGACCCACCCCCCAGCCACCCTTCAGTGCGCACCACGTGCCTGGCACAGGTGGTCCCCGGCAGTGGTGGTCTTCAGAAGGGCCTGAGCTTGGAGACAGGGCAGGAGGTGCCCGCTGTTCTCTAAACCAGGTTCTGGATTTCTGCACTACCAGCCTCCCAGGAACTGAGGGCTGGACTGCTGGGCCCCAGGGGACAGAGGTCTAGCAGGGGTCAACCCGGGGCTTTGGCCATGCTGGGTCTGGGCCCACAGTCCTTGCTGCCTGGACTCTACGTCCGGTCCACACTGGTCGTCTCACTGTGCACGCTCTGCGGTGGGCTGGGCCAGTGGGCGAGGCCTGCCCTCATGTCAACAGAGCGAGTACAGGAGCTCTGCCAAGGAGAGCCCCTCGCCCTCCCCGCCCTAGGTGCTGGGGCAGCATCGGCCTTGGGAGCAGGCGTGCAAGGTGAAGGCCCACGGAGACGGCTCAGGGGTCTGGCTCTCCCCCAGCCTGGCTGCCCCTCTCTGGTTGAACCCTCTCCCTGAGCTCCCTCCAGTGGGGCCTGGTCCCCTTCCTCTGGGGTCATGGCCCCTGTTCCGAGGCCCTAGACCAGAGGCTCGATGTGGTCCGGGCCCTCAAAGTGAGGTCACTTGCATCCTGGGCTGGCTGTGACCCCGCTCCTCAGCTCGGGTCAGTGCTCTGGGCCAGTGTCCCGGCACTCACCACACCCACACCCACACCATGCCCCGAGCCCCCAGGACCTGCAGGCTCTCCTGGGCAGGCCCAGGTCCTTCCCTGGCTGGGCCGTGACCTACGGGCTGCAGCAGGGCACACCCCAGAAGCCCTCTGGGGCTGGGTTGGTGGGTCTGGGGTGCAGAGGTGACCAGCACCAGGGTGTGGGGCAATGGGCCAGGAAGCAGGCCGTGGGGAGGGAGCTGGGGTGGGCGGTGGGCTCTGACTCCAATGTGGCCCTGACAGCAGACACAGAGATGGTGCCTGACTCCTGAGCGGTAAGAGGACCAGAATTGGGCTGGGCGAGGGGACGCTCACCCCAACACTGCAGAGCGCCCTCCCGCCCTGTGCCGGTCCACCAATCCCAGCCTAGACTGTCGGGGGCCCACCCTGTGGTTCCAGGCAGCTTTCCCTGCGTGCACGTCCCCACCCCCTCCCCACCGCCCCAGCCAGCTCAGGGCAGGCCATCCTGCAGGGGAGGCACTGCCCTGCTCACCTGAGGCTCCTGGCAGCCACTGCACCCCGGGGAGGGCCCTGGGGACCCAGGTGCACACAAGATGCGTGATGGCGGCCCGCCTCGTCACCCCGCGCACAGTCTGCACCTCCGTGCCCTTTCCTTGGGCATCTCTTCTCCTGACAGGGCGAGGTGCCATGTCGGCTCCGAGACGGGGAATCGCATGCGAGACTCTCCTTTATAACCACGAGTCAGTGACAGCATGAGGACGGGCATGGAGAGCCGTGGTTTCCTTCTCTGTCCAAACAGGACGGGTGCATCGAGGGGGTAGGGGCGGCCACCGTCAGTGGGCCTCGTCCCTGGGAAGCAGCTCAGAGCCCTGGGAGCTGAGACCCTTTCCCAGAACTGTCCTCCATCTACACGGAAACACCTCAGGGCTTGGGCCCTCGCGTGCACTGTGAAGCACCAGGGCCTGCTGCGTCCCCGGGAGGCTCTGTCCTCACCCAGAGCAGAGATGCTAATGCCACCTACCTAACAGGGAGTGGCTGTGGGTGTGGGGAGATGACATGGGCTCAGGCAGCGAACACCCCAGCGTACACCAGACCCTCTGGGCGGGGGAGTTGGGGCTGAGGCGGGAGGAGGAGCCAGAGGACCCCTGCTTTCTCTGCGCAGAGACCAGAGAGGCCTCGCCAAGAGGGTGCTGGGTGCACTCAGAGCCTGTGAGGCTCCTGCCGTGACGGCCTCACACCGGTTCTGGGAGGGGTGGCATGTCTCGCAGTGCACAGGGCAGAGATGGGGCTTTAGGACCTCGCCCACATTTCAAGGGGCAGAGCTGGTTCTCAAATTAGATGGGGCTCAGCCCCGTCCTCCATGGGAGACTGAGTCGCGGGGTGCAGAGGAGCGTGGGCTGCAGGTGGGACTGTCCCAGGAGAGCAGCGGGGGGAGGGGGGAGGGGGCTGTGCCCAGAGGACAGCACTGCGGCTCCTGCGGGTGGTCTCCATACTTGCCCCAGCAGCGGGCCTTCTCGGGCCAGCACCCATCTGCTCAGTGAGGAGGGGTTTGTGGCGGCCCGGCAGGTGAGTCTGGCAGGGAACTCTCCTGGAACAGAAGGGCTGACTGGCTCGCAGTGCTACTCATCAGCCAGAGTCTTAAATCTTTTTTTTCAGCATGCCTGCACAAAGAAGAGAGTAGATTTTCAAGAAAAAGTACGTTAGCTGGGCCATCAGGTGATGTGGTTAAGGCACTGGACTCCCATGTGGCTGACTGCGGTTCAAGCCCTGGACTGGGTCCACTTTCTTTCTATCTCTCTCTGTGGTCAAATTAAAAAAATAATCATAATTAAAATTAAAGCAAATAATTTTGAAATAACCTTTTATTTAATTTTTATTTAATATTATTATTGATTTTAAATTTTGCTATAGGGGGCATGTGAGCTCACCAGAGGGAGAGCAACAGAGTTTTGAAAGTGAGACAGCAAGCTGCCAGATCCGGGACTGAAGCTGCTGCTGGCCGTGGTGGGGGGGGGTGTCCAGTGCCCTAACCACCATGCCACCTGCTGGCCCTGAAAATCATTCTTTAAAGAAAGAAAGCCCATTAGAAATCAGTCCTGCTGGGGAGCTTGCTCTGGGTTTCAGGGCTGGGACTCAGCCCATGAGAGCGGGCCCTGTTCACAGACAGCTCGGGTCTGCACCGACTCCGGCCCTGACAGAGGGGACACCACAGGTGGCCTCAGATGTGGGCAGGGGTTACTTTGAGCTGTGACTCGTGTGTGGGAGGCAGGGAGACAGGGAGGTACAGGTGTTCGTCATGGACGCAGCCACCGGTGAGGAAAATTGTCGTGAAAACAGAAAAAGCACTTTTGTTGTTATTAGAATAATTAAGTTACTCATGGTACAGAGACAGACCCAGTGAGGGTGTGTAGGTCCTGGGGACTGTCACGTGAGTGACCCAGGGTGAGTGGCCGCACAGACTGGTCCCTGCCCTGCGGCTGTGGTGGTGGCCGGGGTGGAGAGGGACTCATGCCCCAGGCTGAGTGACCCCTGATGTCCACCTGCTCAGGTCCACTCCTGCCCGAAGCTGTGCTGCCAGGTGACACCGTGGGACACTGGCGTGAGCCCTGCTGGTGCCACTCAAACAGAGGTGTTTCTGCTGCGTCCTTGGCTGTGGGTCTGGACCCCTGGCCTTGGCACGCGAAGTCCCCTCGTCCCCGGGCTGCCCCGTGTGCCCGGCCACCCTAACCCCGCTCTCCCCGTCCTGCAGGCGCTGCGCTGCTCGCCGACATGGCAGAGCCCGCCCCGTCCCCTCGCACTCCGCTGTGTGCCTCCCCTGCCCTGCTGTACCACACGGGGGACAGCTCTCTGCCCGAGGACGGCGTCGCCGCGAAGATTCGGAGAGCGCTGCAAGGAGGGAGCCTGCTGGAGGTGATCCCCGTGGTCAGGGAGACCCTGGAGACGGCGTCCGGCACCCCGCTGAGCGTCGCTGTGACCGGGGAGTCCGGCAACGGCATGTCGTCCTTCATCAATGCGCTGCGGGGCCTAGGCCACGACGAGGCTGCCTCGGCGCCCACGGGGGTGGTGAGGACCACCCGGACACCCAGCTGCTACGCCTACACTCATCTCCCCTCCGTGATGCTGTGGGACCTGCCCGGCGCCAGGCCGGCCACCCTGAGCCTGGAGAGCTACCTGGAGGAGGCGCAGCTCAGCCGCTTTGACCTCCTTGTCGTTGTCGCGTCCGAGCAGTTCAGCCTCAATCACGTGAAGCTCGCCAAAGCCGTCCAGGCCCTGGGGAAGCCCTTCTACGTGGTCTGGACCAAGCTGGACAGGGACCTCGGCGGTGCCCTGTCAGAGGGACGGGTCCTGCAGGACATTGGCGAGCACATCCGAGAGAGTCTGCAGAAGGAGGGTGTGCGGCCGCCCCCCATCTTCCTGGTGTCCAACTTCGACCCCTTCCTGCACGACTTCCCGCAGCTTCGGGCCGCGTTGCAGAAGGACCTGTCCGACATCAGGTTCCGCGGCCCCCTGGAGTCCCTGTCCTCCCTCTGTGAGAAGGTCATTCAGGACAGAGTGACCTCCCTGAAGGAGAGCGTAGCCGCGGAGGACTTCCAGAACATCCTTGGCCTCCAGGACGCGGACGACTTGGAGCAGTGCCTGGAAGCCTACCGCTCGCTCTTCGGGGTGGACAATGAGTCTGTCCAGCAGGTGGCCCGTGGGCTCGGGCCACGGACCGTGGAGCTCATGGCCATCATGTCGTCCCGTGACCTGCGCATGCTCTGCAGAGGGGACTGGGTACTGAGGCTCCTGACTTGTCCTGCTGTGATGGCCTTCGTCAGGCTCCTGGGAGACATCCCAGTCTTGGGGGACCTTGTCATCCGCTGCTTAAGATGCACAAGGCACAGACGGCTCCTCCAGGCAGTTTCCCAGGACGCCAGAGCCCTGGTGAGGAGCATCCTGGAGCAATCTGTCCTCGCGGCTGAGGGCAGCTGTGGTCCAGAGGCTCGCGGAGGGAGGCAGGTGGAGGTCTGGTCTCGGCACCACTAGACGTGAAGAGCGGGGTGGGACACTCCTCGTTACCCACGGTAATTCATGACTTGAACAAAATGAAGAGAACAGCTCCTCCCACGGCCCTGGCGCCAACGCGCCGGCCCTTCGAAGGACGAGTGGCCGTTGAGATCGCTGACCAGGGTCCTGCGTTCAGAACACAGGAAGCTCGCTTTCGCTTTTAAGCTGTCGTGTCTGCCAGGAATAATCTCGTAAAGCACTGGTGTTCATTCTCATTAAAGCCTTCTCATTCTTTGTCTCCTTCCTGTTCCGCATCCCCAAAGCCCAGCTGTGCGGAGGGCATGTCCCCACCTGGGGGTGGGTGGGACTGTGGTCACGCTCCTCCTTGAATCCTGTTGGGTGTGGGGTCGGGGACCCCGGGCAGCCCTTCCTGTTCCGCATCCCCAAAGCCCACCTGTGCGGAGGGCGCATCCCCACCCGGGGGTGGGTGGGGACCGTGGTCACGTTCCTCCCTGAATCCCGTTGGGCTTGGGGTCAGGGACCCTGGGCAGCCCTTCCTGCCTCAAAGCTGCTGGGCTTTCCTGCTCTTCCTCACGTTCCCGAAGACAGCAGCTTAAAAAAGTGCAGGCTTGTCATACTCGGGGTCCTGACGAGAGAGAGGGCACCCCAAACCTCACCCTGGTCACTGAGAACGTGGTGAGGGTGTCCGTGTGGCTGACAGAGACAGCGGAGGCCCTCAGACCCGGGCTGGTGGGGCTCTGGTGGCCGGGCAGTGCAGGCCTGGGTCAGGCACGGACGGCAGGGCGCTGCTGCCAGAGCCAGAGTGGTCTGCTTCCACGGGGCCTTCTCTCTTGCTTATACACCCCAGGGTTCAGTTTGCACTTAACGTTTTACAACCAACCAAGTCCCAACATGTGAGTCTGCGAGAACTTTTCATGTAAAGGAGGCCGCTTTCTTTTCTCTTTTTAAATTCTTTTATTTTATTTATTTATTTTAATGTGACCAGAAAGAGACAGAGTGAGAGAGCGAGAGAGATGGAAAGTGAGAAAACAAGTCACCAGGCCCAGGACTCGAACCATGGTCAGCCATGTGGGAGTCCAGCACCCTTAATCACCATGCCACCTGCCAGCCTCAAGGAGGGAGTTTTCCCTTCTGAGTGCAGAGGGGCGTGGCCTCCTGAGAGGCCATCACCTGGAAAGCCCCTGAGAGAGAGGCATCTGAGGGTCTCCTGAAGGGACAAGCAGGGACCTCTGCGGGGCTGGACGCCCTCCGAGCCCCAGGGCACCGTCCTCCCCACTCATGCCTGAAGGCCGCCCTCCCTGTCCTCACTCTCGGGTTTAGGAGCTCTGATCCTGTTGAAGGGCAAGTCCCCCTCCTTGCTGTGTCCTCTGTGGTCGTCCTTCGGCTGTCACACACCCCTGGTGTCCCCTTCTTTTCTTTTGAGAGGTTTTGCATGTTCTCACCAGAAAGACAACGACAGACAGAAAGTGAGACTCACCCCCCGGGGGATGGCCACGCCGCAATCCCTTCTGCTCCATTCTCCTCTCAGGGTCTTAGACGTGTGCTCATATGCACCCAGCGTGAGTTTTAAGTCACCGGGTCTGGGACTCGAACTGCTGTGGAGTCCAGCAACAAAACCTCTACGCCCTCTGCTGGTCCCTGGCCCGTCACTGGTTTCCACTGCAGTTGTCAATCGCGGGTCGCACATGTCCGTCCTCAGCGTCACCTTGGTGATATTTCCGGATGGCGGCCCTTCACTGGGAACCAGCACCCCACCTCCTCTCGGCCTCTGTTCTCCTGTCCACTGAGCACGCCCTCAGCACTTAGCCTGACGGCGTTCAGGTCCTGCTGCGTAACTGGACCTGCTTCCTCGCTGGGAAACCCCGGACCTGGCTTCCAGACGTCATGAGTGGCATCTTGGTGGACAGCAGCGAGCTGCTGGGTGCTCGCCAGGACGCAAGCAGTGTGACCACACTACAGACGGAGGGTCTGAAAGGCCACGTGCCATGTGACTCCAGCCACACGACACACTAGCAAGGGACAACTATGCAGACGGGGGAGGAGCCGTGGCATCAGGCGGGTGGGGGTGGAGAGGCAGCGTTCAGAGGACTCCCAGGGCAGTGAGACCGTCGGATCGGCACTCGCAGGGTGGGCGTGTGTCACTACACGTTTGTCAGTAATCGCAGGGCATGTGTCACCCAGAGTGACCTGAACACAACTGCAGACTGGGGTGACAGCAGTGTCAGGCCAGGACGCGGTCAGAAACAGGTGCACCCCCAGGGCGGGTGTGGGTGGTGGGGAGCACGTGTCACAGGTGGGGATGAGGGCTTCCTTGGAAACTCCACCTTCCTCTCAGTGTTGCTGAGGCTAAAACCACTCTAAGGAAACAGTATATGAATGCAGTGACAGCTGGCCTTCGTCTGGCTCTGCTGTCTCTCTGTTACTGTCCCCGAGTGCAGCGTGTGTCCGACAGGCTGCAGGGGGTGTGTGCTGCACACATACACACGTAAGTTTCCCTTCTGGAATGCTCAGGAAGGAGAGGCCAGCCCTGTGCAGAGCACTCCTCCCGATTCCCGAGGAGTCTCCAGAGCAGGAGAGAAGAGATGGGGCCCAGTGGTGCAGGGTGTTGGGTGGGGATGGCCCTCGGGTCGGTGCTGTAGCTGCAACCCAGCCTGACCTTGCCTTTCCCGGGGCTGTCTCCGTGGGACTCTGCCTTAGCCTGCCAGGACGGACCTACGAGAGCCATGCCTCAGGGAGCCCGACCGCCAGCAGGTCTGTGGGGTGTCGGGTCCGTTGGTTTATCCAATAGAAAACATGATGCAAATTTAAAAGATTAAAGAGGAGATGTGAGAAAATGACAGAAATCAGAAGGCAGAGTTATGAGAAGGCCAGAGGCAGTTCTTAGTTCGTGGTGCCTCATGGAGTCCCAGCAGTGGAGGGCCCTGGTCGCGGCAGCAGCTGTCCCACAGTCTCCGAATGTCCTCCCCGCCCTCGTGTCTGTTCAGTCCCTTCTCTCTGAGCGACTACTACGTGCGGAAGAGGTGGGCTGTCGTTTCTGAAATTATGTTAGGGAGAGTTTGCTGCATCCACTTTAAGTCGCCCTGTGTTTCCCGCTCGTCCCCGGCTTCTCTCTCGGTGCAATAGCTTCGAATGTCCCGCTAGGACTGGCGGCACCCAGAGGCCCCGCGAGGGGAGCAGAGGCTGCGCCAGCTCCAGTCGCCTGCACGCAGCACAGCACCGGGAGCAGAGTGCAGTGACAAGGCTCGGGTGTGGCCTGGCCAGCAGCCCCACTGCAGCCTCATGAGGGGGCCGTGATCTGGCGCCACCAGGTGAAGCTCCTGGGTTTCTGACCTTCAAGAACTCTGTTTAGTGTTTTTTTTCCTTAAGTTTATTTCTCACGAGAGGGCAGGCATGTACACATGAGAGATGCGTGGCAGGGCCGCTCACGCTGCACCCCCAGCCTCTCAGCCTGTCGGATCCTGGGCCTGGGCACCTGGCGTGTTTAGGAGGACGTGGGATGCACCCTGGTTAGCCGCGGGCTCTCGCTGTGGCGGATCAGCACACGCCCACCTGCACCACCCAGCGTGGCCAGTCACTGTCTGAAGCCAGTAGGTTTGGACACGTCTGTAAAGGGACCATCCAGAAGCTCCTTACAGAACTGGCAGCTCTCAGGCTCCTCGCTCTGCTGTGTCTCCCCCTCTGTGGCCGTGGCCCGATGCAGCCCCCTCTCTGGGCCTCTGGACACCTGCTCCCTGCACCACACCCAACCACCCCTGGGTGGTTTGAGTCCAGTCCTTGCAGGCTCACAGGGTTGGCTAGTCTGAGCTTTCACTTAAGAGAAAACACCAGGACCAGCAGTTGACATGGTGGTTAGGGCGCTGGACACCCCCACATGGCCGACCACAGTTCAAGTCCGACCTGGTGGCTTGCTTTCTCACTTTGCCTCTCTCTGATCAAGTTAAAAATAAATGAATGGATAAATGAAATTAAATAAATAATTCTTTTAAAAGTCAAAGTGAGAGAAACAGAAGAAAACAAGAAAGACCAGGACATAGCAGCACTCAGTCATGAGAGAGCAAGAGAGAAAGCGCCAGAGCGAGAGAGAGCGAGAGAGAGCGAGAGAACAGAACGAGATTCCGAGGCCACCTCAGGGCACCACCTGGCTTCTGTCTGACCCGGCCTTGTGTGCGGGGCAGTCGTGGGCTCTGGCTTCACACCATCGCCCAAAGCATCAAGTGTGGGAGACAGAGCACACGCAGGACGCACGCCTGCAGAGCTGGTGTGCCCCTGCCAGGTCGCAGGACACGGGGTCAGACCCAGGGCTGCATGAGGGCCCTTCGAAGCTGCGCGGGCAGGCGGTGGGAGCCACGAGGCGGGAGCCTGTGGCATTCAACACCCTCACTCATCCCGGCCGCGACTGCCTCACATAAACATTTGTGGTTTTGTTTATGCCTACCGCAAATGAAACCTAATTAATGTAAAGTAATGGAGAACACACAGTCTAGCTTATTGCGAATCCTCATACTCCAAATCTCTGCCGGTCACTTTTTTTCTGAAAAGAGACTTTTGCTATAGGGCTCATGTGCTCGCTGGAGACCCAGAGAGAGGATAGAAAGTGAGGAATCACTCCCGGGGGTGGCTGTGCCACAACCCCTCCTTCTCCACGCCCCTCTCGGGATCTGGGGCACAAGCACACACACCAGGTCCAGGACTCCACCTGCCCCCGACCACGCAGGAATCCAGCGACGTAACCATGGCGCCACCTGCTGGTCTCTTGTTTGTTTTTTCTTAAATAACAATGAATTGATATTTAATAAAGTACTTCTCACCATGGGACTGTAACCCTGTTAATTAATGAATAAAAAAGGTTCTTTCTGGCCTACATTAAATCTCTTCTCTTTTTCAATGTCAATATAAAGTGGGTTTTTTTTACATTAAATCTCTTGTCCATTTTGATATTAGATACATTGAATACATTTCTCTAAACTTTTCTCGGTAGAGATGAAAGTTTTCATTGTTGGCCCTTTGATATCTAAGTACAATATTAACTTAGGAGATGATGAGGCTGGTCTGTGTCCGCCATGAGGCTGTGACGTACAGGGCTGAGAGAGGACCGGGCAGAACTGGCTCTGTCTGGTATTAGAACAGGTAGGTTTGCTCTTCATTCGGTAATTGGTGGATTTTGGCATTTGCTTAGGAGAGGTCAAGGGGCAGAACTTTACAACCAGACTGGCCTTGGCATCCTGGATAAAAACACCTCCCCTTCACGGCCCCACAGTTCTCCCCGGTGTTCCAGTGAGGGCGAGTGAGAAGGAGCGAATGTCGGGATACCAGGTGCCGGGGGGACCGACAGAGAGTGGGCGTGACACGATGCAGGCGGAAAGGGCTTGTCTGGGCTGTCCGGACCTCAGCTGACTTAGTGAGCTGGACAAACGCTGTGGCCCAGGGCACATTCCTGTGTTGGCGGAGGCAGGAGCCCAGCGAGCAGGGCAGCCATGGCCTCGGAACTTAGACCTCCTGGGAGTGCGGGGACACCGCAGAGCTGGGGAGACGCTCCTCAGAGGGGACAACTTTCTCCAAGGAGGAGCCTGTGGGCGTCACCTGCTCAGACACGGAGCCTTCCAGGACTCCCCTCAGGATGGTGTTGGCTTCCTGGGCCACAGACTCGAGGAGCCATTCGTGTTTCTTGCGTCGGGCGTAGCGGACGAGGGGGTCCCCGTAGTACGGGAGGTGGCTCAGGGCAGTGAGCAAGTAGGAGGCCGTGTTACAGCTCATCCAAGACAGCA
>NW_006159689.1:461286-462404 GCF_000334495.1 Tupaia belangeri chinensis | reverse complement strand
CTGCGGGACGGGGAGAGCGGGGTTAGGGTGGCCGGGCACACGGGGCAGCCCGGGGATGAGGGGACTTCGCGTGCCAAGGCCAGGGGTCCAGACCCACAGCCAAGGACGCAGCAGAAACACCTCAGCCATAGACAGAGCCCACAAAACTTTCTTTCTGGAGATGTGTAGCTTCTTTAAAAAAATAATTACTTAATTTCATTAATTATTAGAAGTATTTTAATTTGTTAGAGAGGAAGTGCACTCTCCAGAGAGAGGCAGAGAGAGAAGACATAGAAAATGAGAAAGCAAGCTGCCAGGTCCGGGACTTGAACCATAGTCAGCCATGCGGGAGTCTGTGCCCTTACCACCGTGTTACCTGCTGGCTCTGCCGTGCGGGTTCTTGCTAGTGGAGGGGCCCCAAGGACTGCCGCAATGGGACCGCCTGGCCCCTCCTTACACTGAGCTGGCCCAGCGTTCCTTCTGTGGGACAAGGTTCGAGACCACCCACAGGTCCCATAGTATGGCTTGTTGCTCCCTTGGGCCCAGACCCCTCCCTGTTCCCTGGGGCAGGACCTGCCTACAGTCCTGTCACTGCTCCCACAGTGCTCCGGCTGCTGCAAGTCTGGAGGGGCGGACGGAGAACGGGACCTGAGCCCCAGACTTGCTCAGCCCCACGTGCCGTGGACAAGTGCCTGAGCCTCAGGCTCTGTCTGTGCGAAGGGAGCCATGCCACCGCAGACCAGGACTCATGCGGGAGCCGTGTGCAGCCCTCTGACAGGTCCCCGCCTCTCCGTGAGGGCTCCCTGAGCCTCAGGCTCTGTCTGTGCGAAGGGAGCCATGCCACCGCAGACCAGGACTCATGCGGGAGCCGTGTGCAGCCCTCTGACAGGTCCCCGCCTCTCCGTGAGGGCTCCCTGGTCCCCCCGAATCTCTGGGAAGCGCTCCTGGGTTCCCTCCTCCCTCGCCGCCCCACGAGCCTGTGCCCGTCCCTCGTGGTCCTCTCACCTAATCCTCCCCCAGCTCCACCGGACACGGGACATGGCTACCCCTTTCAGAGATGAAGGGCAGGCCTACGGAGAAGATGCCCACGGTCCACACTGGGGGGGGGGCTGAGCGCTCGGGACAAGGCGGCCCCGCGA
>NW_006159689.1:455286-460354 GCF_000334495.1 Tupaia belangeri chinensis | reverse complement strand
GGGGGCGGAGCGCTCGGGACAAGGCGGCCCCGTCAGTGCGGACCTGCAGCCCCAGGTGAGCACGCCCGCTGGGCACACGCTGGCAGCTCTCCCGGCATTAGCTTGCCCGGCTCGGAGGGCCCTCCCTTCAGTCAGGAGCCAGGTGGCTGCCCTGGAGAGAGGGGGCTGCACTTCTGTCCTGGGCATGAGAACTGCCCCCAGGAGACGGGACGTGGAAGATGCTGGATTGCTGCCTGCAGTGTGTCACTGACCCCTTGGGGACATTGGTCTGGTGATTGTGGTCAGCTGCCATTACCCCTCCAGGAATGCATCTTCCATAATTGGAGGCAGGGTGGAAACCGTGGGCCTGTCTCTTCCTATCTGCACCACTTTTTAAGGAAAACCCTCCGACTCGCGGTTGTCAGGGAGAGTCCCACACGCGACCCCCTTCGCGGAGCCTTCATGGCACCTCTCTTTGTCAGGAGCGAGGGAAGGGAAGAGCACGAGGCATAGACTGTGTGCCGGGTGACGAGCCAGGCTGCCATCACGCGTCCCATGTGCACTGGGGCCCGTAGCCCCGGAGGCCTGTGCCCGCTGCACGTCCCCAGGGCCCTCCCCGGGGTGCTGTGGCTGCCAGGAGCCTCAGGCGAGCAGGGCAGTGCCTCCCCTGCAGGCTGGCGTGCCCTGAGCTGGCTGGGGCGGTGGGAAGCGGGTGGGGACGTGCAGGCAGGGAAAGCTGCCCGGAACCACAGGGTGGGCCTCGACAGTCTAGGCTGGGATGGGGGGCGGGCGCAGGGCAGTGCCGGGGTCCTCGTCCAGCTGGGATTTTCAGACTCTGCCTGCTGTGCCTGCTCAGAGTGCCGTGCTCAGGGGGGCCTGGTGGAGGACGAGGACGGGTCGGAGAGGAAGGGAAGTCTTTGTCCCCCTTTAACTTCCTGAGAGGACCTCTCCTTGCCCTGACGCCCTGCGCCCCCTTCACGGCTAGTCTCGCCCGCCCTTCGTAACCAGCGCCTGGGTCTCGTGTTCGGGTGACCTGGAAGTCCTCAGGAGGCTTCAGTTGCGTGAGGCCGGGCTCCCTTGCTCAGCCGCTCACAGGGAGCTCTCTCCCCGCAGACGGCAGCCTGGGAAGCTTTCAGTCCTCCCCGAGTCGGCCTGGCCTGGTACGGTTCTGTGCCTGTTCCCATCAGGGACCGCACGGTGCCAGCAGGAAAGGCAGGGGCACCAGCAGCCCAAACTGTCCCCCAGGTTTGTCTGGTCACGGCCTTCCTTGCACACCGAGAGCCAAACACCTACATTCCTCGCAGCTCGGGGGAGGAAGCCCATCCTCGCGCAGGAGAGGTCTTGAAGGCCAGCAGGTGGTGTGGAGGCTCCCGCATGGCCGGCTGCGCTTCAAGTACGGGCAGCTTGAAAATCCCTCCAGGTGGCACGCATGCCCAGAATCTCGAGAGGAGACTAGAGGCAGGACTGTGGCGTGGCCGTCCCCCTGCCCAGGGGTAATTTCAAACTTTCTCTCTCTGTCTCTCTGGCGAGTGCATGCTCCCTACAGCAAAAACAAAACAAAGACAGGAAAAAAACGGTCCAAGCACTGCTGCTCCCCCAGCGCGGGCTGTTGGGGTCACAGCCCACACGGCCAGCTCTCGGCCTGGTTTACAAGAGCTCCACGCGGCGCTGTCTGTGCTCCGGCACCAGGAGGTACGTCGTACATCTCAATGGGCGCACGGACAGTGTGTCTGTATTCCTCAACCACCAGTTGATAGATCAGTTTCGTTTTTGCTTAAAGCCAGTCCCCGGAAGAGCTGCAGCCTGCTCCCCTAACCCTCTGGGAAGGGCTCTCCACCGGGCAGGGGCAGGTGCAGGGGCAGGGGCAGGGGCAGGGGCAGGGTGCTGGCCTCCCTGGGTGGGGTGGGAGGTGGCATAAACAACACAGCTGAGACCACTAGCACGACAGAGTGAGAGGATCCAGGCCTTCCTGCCAGCCTACCTGCCTGCGCACCCTGTGCTGGGTGCCGTGGGGGAGGGGGCCGGAGCCCACCGCCCACCCCAGTTCCCTCCCCACGGCCTGCTTCCTGGCCCATTGCCCCATACCCTGGTGCTGGTCACCTCTGCACCCCGGACCCACCAGCCCAGCCCCAGAGGGCTTCTGGGTGTGCCCTGCTGCAGCCCGTGGGTCACGGCCCAGCCAGGAAAGGACCTGGGCCTGCCCAGGAGAGCCTGCAGGTCCTGGGGGCTCGGGGCATGGTGTGGGTGTGGGTGTGGTGACACTGGCCCAGAGCACTGATCTGAGCTGAGGACTGGGGTCACAGCCAGCCCAGGATGCAAGTGACCTCACTTTGAGGGCCCGGACCACATCGAGCCTCTGGTCTAGGGCCTCGGAACAGGGGCCATGACCCCAGAGGAAGGGGACCAGGCCCCACTGGAGGGAGCTCAGGGAGAGGGTTCGACCAGAGAGGGGCAGCCAGACTGGGGGAGAGTCAGACCCCTGAGCCGTCTCAGGAGGCTCCCGACAGAGTCCCGCAGTAAAAGGTCCATTTCCCATAGGACCCAGGAACACGCCGGGCCTGGCTGCAGCTGATCTGCGCTGCTAGACCGAGCTGCGCCTGCTGGTTCCGGTCCACAGGGGACTGTGACAGCACTGGGTAGAGACGGCGAGACACGTTCAGGCCGTGGATCAGGCAGAAAGATGCCTGCCCTGTGCTCCTCAGGGCTCACCCGAGGACCCCGAGCGCCCTGGGAGGGACTCACCTGAGGTGGTTCTCAGTCTGCACACTCTGGGGTCTGAGCGCTCCGCCCCTGACGCGGGCCACAGCCTTGGGTCTCTGTCCTGTGTAGTAAGGCGAGTCTGGGGGGTCGATGCGCAGGTGGCAATGTCACCGTCGGGGCCTGGAAGGGCACACATGGGGTGAGGTGCGGAGAGCCCCCCTCCCAGAGCCTCCTCTGCAGGGGTGAGCTGAGCCGGCCACAGCTGTCTCTCCAGCGCAGAACGCATGACTGAGGCAGACTGAAAGGTCACTTCACCCCTCGTCGCCCACCCTCTGACGTCCCTCTGTGCTGGGCACAGAGAGCTGACTGAGTCTCGATGCCGGTTATACCAGACACTTCCTGTGGCTGCCTGAGGCCCTGGGAGTCCGTCCCAGTTCCGACCCATGGTCCCCGCGTAGACACCATGCGGGACACGGACCTCCCTCCTCTTCCTGGTCTCGACCCCTAAGAAGACACCCGATGTGGCGCGTCCTGGTGAGGGCACACTGGCCCCCCTGGGTGGTAGCAGCAGGGGCACTTGGTGCTGTCTCGGGTCTCTGAAGACGGTCAGGGAGAGATCCCTGAAACAGAGCAGGTCAGACCCGAGCTCTCCCGCCCCATGTTGGGTCCCCTGTGCAGCAGCCTGGTGGGTCGTCACGAGCCCTCGCTTACCTGTGCTGACTGCACCTGAGGACGGTAGCCTGCAGTGACGCCTCCTCCCTGTGGGAGGGCTGCTGGCCCAGGTAGGGAAGGTCCCTCTGGGGCTTTCTGGAACTGAGCTCCAGCCTCAGGGTGCTCCCCCAGGACTGAGGTGAGCGGTGCAGAGTTGGGGCATCCTGGGAAGAGCTGATTAGGAAGGAGATGAGTTGTGGGGAGAGTCCGCCAGCCCCAGCCCCGCTGTGCTCTGCTATCTGGGTCCTGGCCCTGCCCTGCCCTGTCTGGGTCCCAGCCCTGTCCTGCTCTCTCTGGGTCCCAGTTCTGCTGTCCGGCAGGCACCAGCCCCACAGGGAGGGGTTCCTCTGAGCAGGTTTTGGTTTCTATTCCTGGAAGTTACTCTGTTTCCAGGAGCAGCCCCCAGTGCTCCTTGTCTGGAAGAGCTGGCTGCCCTGAGGCTGAGTTTGGAGGGCCTTCACGGGCCTTCAGGAGGGCAGCCCTCTGCAGACTGCCCTGGGCCCAAGATAACTCAGGGCGGGGACAGGGTGTCCTGGGCCGTGTTGCTCCCTGCTGGGCTCGTGTCCTTGGCAGTGGCCCAGCTCTGCAGGACAGGAACTTTTTGTCCCCTGGAGCCCAGGGCCCTCAGATGGTTGCTAACACCATGACATTTTCCCTGGGCCGCCCCTTCCTGTGACCGTGGCCTCATGATCCCACTCAGCTCAGCAGAAATCCCCTGCCCCAGCCCTCTGCCCAAGGTGCAAGTACTCCAGGACTCCCTGTTTCCTGCTCCAAGAGCCCCGAGTTCAAGACTCAGCTCTTCTCCCCATAAGACTAGAGCTGTGGCCCTGGGTGTGACACCTCATTCAGAGAGTGCCCGGGACCAGTGAGGCCACTTGGCCTGTGGCCCAATGGCAAGGACAGAGGCATGGCCACCAAGGCACGGCCAGGACAAAGCCAGTGTGATACCCCAAGTGTGACCGGTGGGCAACCCGCTATCGGCCACCTCCTTCCTGGGCCTGGACACCCCCACCACACGGTTACTCTGGCCTCAGGGCTCCTCTGTGGCTGGACCCTGTCCCACCAGGGCCACCCATGTCCAAGCATCGGCCCCATGGGCAGTCACGCAGCCCCTGAGAAGCAAGCTACAGGGACGAGGTGGGCTCCAACATTTCTGCAGAGAAACGCTTTCTCCTCATTCACTCACACATGGGACACTCGCTCGCAGCCCTTGTCCTGGCCCGGAGCCACCCCTGAGTCACGGCTACGTGACCTCCAGGCCTCATCAGGGCCTGCCTCCCTGGCCCCAAGTGCCTCTGGGCCCTCCCCGACTCTGACTCCCCGACTCCCGAAGTCTCTCTGCGTTCACTCCCTTTCCCGGAAAGTCTGGTGCTGTCTGGAAAGGACCAGCGTTGGTGGCTTGCACTGTCACTGATTGCAGTTGACAGCTGGTCCCTGGCGGCCGGGCAGAGCCACTGTCTGAAGTGCCCTGTGCTGCCTTGCACACCGTGGTGGCGCCTGGCCAGAGAACAGCTCCCCTGCCCTGCCATCCGGGCGACCGAGGGCCACATGTGCTCCTCTTCCCAGACGGGGAGGGCGGGCTGAGCGAGGCACTTCTGGCCAGCAGATCCTGGTCCAGTGGAAACCGAGTTCTGTGCCGCCACTCCCCACGCTGTGGCCGGGGCGGCGCTCTCCGCGC
>NW_006159689.1:447464-454173 GCF_000334495.1 Tupaia belangeri chinensis | reverse complement strand
AGCCGAGTGGAACCGGAGTTCGGCCCCGCCACTCCCCACGCTGTGGCAGCTGCTGTCCTCTGTGCATCTGGTGAGCGAGAAAGCGCGGGACCTGCAGAGATGGGGACGGCGCTGGGTATGAGGCTGAGGGCTCCTGGACTGGAGGCAGAGGCCGAGGCCACCCCTGCAGAGCAGCCCCCCGGGGCCGAGGCCCGCCTGGTTCCTGCGGATGTGTATTCTTGTGGAGGTGGTGGTGGGAAGCTTGGGCTAGATGGGATGTTTAGGGTGCACCCGAGAACTGCAGCAACCCTGGTTCCCGCCAAGCATCAAGACGGTCCGCAGCGGTGGGCGTGTGTAGCTTCTCACGGCGGCCGCACACTCTCTCCAGGGCCGGGAGCCCTCCGCGGGCGGGCAGCGTGCGCCTTGGCCACAGCCTTCGTCCCTTTCATAGCCATCGTGAGCGGCTTTGATCCCCCTGAACCAGTATGGAAGCCGGTCCGGGCTGGACGATCAGTGATCGGGGAGACTGCCCCGAGGGTGGCCACGTTCGTGCAGCACATCGAGGCCTCCCCAAATCCTCCCCAATGTCCCGGGACTTCTGATCTCCGTGACGGATGACAGCATCGTAAGGACGACCACGGCTGCGTGGGGTCCTACAGCATGGGAGTGGGGCCCATGTCCGAAATCTGCATTTCAAATTCCTCAGCTCAGTGGCCCAAGGCGCTAAGATCTTTTTGCATAAGACTTTGTAGAAGTCAAGCCCAAGAGGGTGAGGGCCAGGTGGGACATTTGCTACTGGATAGCGAATGTCTGAGGGCTTGTGTGTCTGAGTGGGACTCTCCCTTCTTGCAGGGGAAGGGCCTGTGCGCTCCCCTGGCTGTCCGCTGGATCGTCAAGGTAACACGCCATCCACCTCCGTGTTGGCACGAGGAAGTCGGAATTTGCAGTATTTACTAGACAGTAAGCATGTTGATAATGAAGACCACTGTTACCCACTGGCACTTTGCGAATAATATTGCCCCCGTCACCCTCGCATCAGCCTCCTCGCCGAAATAAGGGAAAGTAACAAGCAAGGGCCATGAGGGTAACAGGAGGGAGGGCACACGGCGAAGGGCGGCGCGGAGAGAGGGCCCGAGTTCTCCGGGACGGCCGCTTCCCATCCTTTGGGGAACAGAGGGAAGGTCGTCAAGCCGCGCTTTACGTTTTCAAGCACGGAGGGTGACAGAGGGTGGGCAGGGCTCAGGAAGGGCAGGGGTGGGCGAGTGCAGGAGGAGCTGGCCAGAAGAGACAGTTTCCAGCGGGCAGAATTTCAGAGGCACCTCTTTCTTTCCGTAGCTGTCGAACACACAGAATGTGAGAATATTTCCCCGGTCTATGACAGAAAGGACCAGACTGGAGATGGGACTTCTGTCCGGAGGGGCTGCTTCCTCTAGCTTGCATTAACCTCGTTTCCCTTTCTACCTGGGGACACGCACACCAGGGTGTCAGGCCTCTTCGCAGAGTTGAGGGGTGCGGCTCATCGGTGAGAAGAGGGCGAAGTGTCTTTCTTGGTCTCCATTCTGTAAACACTGGGGGAAGAGGAGAAGGAAGACGTCTCTGTCTGTCCCTGCTCCCGAACTGTGGGAAGAGGGTGAGAAGTGTTCTCCTTGCCCTCTGTCCTCTGAACCTGGCCAGTGGAACAGCCCGGTCACCCAGCGCTTGTCAGGAGCAGTGCGTGGTGATGGGTAGCTCAGCAGGCACCCAGCCCGTGCACACTGGCCTAGACCCTGAACCTGCACGAACGCAAAGGCCCCACCTGCTGCCTTCCCCGTGCAGGAATACACCTGTGCAGACCATGCAGGCCGGCTCCCTGAGGGCCGCTGGGCTTCTCCTGAGGGTGTCCAGCCTCCACGGGTGTCTCCCCAGTGTGCCAGGTGGTGGGGGCACTGTTCCCACCCATTGTCCCGTCTGTTCTAAGGACAGGGGAATCTACGACTCTCGTTGGCCGAGAAGAAAAACGCCCCAGAGGAGAAGAAAGTGTGTATTTTCTCCAGCTCGGTCCTCCCCTAGTACTTCCGAGCCACTAACTGAAACTGGGAGTGAGCGCCATCGGGTCTCGTAGGCGCTTGGGTTCCCACGTGACAGTGGGAGTCCCTGGTCCCAGGACCCTGTGGGCCCACGGTGTACACAAGAGGGTCTGGCCCACTTCACGTGCCCAGGCAGGCCTGGAAAGGCTCTGTTCTCGGGTCATCCATGCTGGGACCTGAGGGGTCAGGGCAGCATCACTCCCTTCCCCACGAATGTGGAAAACCCTGAAGGGAGGACGGAGTGGGGTCCCTTGTGCTCCCTGCCCGGGCAGTCGGGGTGCCCCCACTCCTGGCCCTTAGAGTGCACCAGAGAGCAGCCCTGGGCTCCGTCCGTTGTTCGAGAGCTTTCACCTCTGCACGCGGCAGTCGGGACCCTGGGAATGAAAGCACATTGTGTCCTGGAGCACAAGACAAGACGGAGTCTGCAGCCCTTGCCTTCCCGGTGGGAGGAAGGGGAGTCGCGGGGTTCCCGGCCAGCATGCCACGGCTCCCTCGATTCCCTCTCATTCTCCAGGACACCTGTCCCCTGTGGATCCAGGCTTTGCCGTCCTCCCACCAGAGCCCACTTGTCCTCTGAAACCCGTGGATGCTGGGCGCTCCTCCCTCTCTGTTCACCGACCAGGTGTGACCAGCGCCGGCCCACACAGCTTCCGCTTTGCCAAGGCCTGGGCTGTTCTCTTCCAGTCGGGTGATTCCTATCAGAGTAGCCATGGGCAGTGGCTGTGGGTCTTGTGTGGACGCCTGGGGAGAAGCCCTGTCACGAACGAGAGTGAGCAAACATTTACCTCCAGCTTCGGCCTCAGTGGGCCTTCTTCCAAGATGGAGCAGGCAGGTTTCTGAGTTCCGTCCCTCTGAGAAGGATGCACTCAGGTGAGGCCTAGCCAGGAAATCCGCTCCTGGACTCCAGCTCCATCAACTCATTTCGTGGCAAACTGGAGCATCCCGGTGTCGACACGGACATTGAGGAGCGCCCGAGAAGTCCCTGGCAGTGCAGACAGGGGACACGAAGGGGTGTGATGAGGAGGGAGTTCCAGGGCCTGTGAGCATGGGCGAGGGATTCTGGAGGTCTCCAGACCAGGTTTCATAGGGTAAGATGGCTGGTTACACAACTGGCCCCGCGATTGAGCTCTGTCCGGGTCCCTTCCCGTCCCCAGAGGTCGGCTGGCCCAGAGCCTCGACCTTCTACCCAGGTGGCTGGTCTTCCTGGGGGCCAGCCTGCATCTCCATCTCCAAGCCATCTAGGGGTCACAGTCACCTCATTAGCGTAACAGAAACTCCTGCCACTGGAAATTCCAACCCGGGCCAGGGACAAAGACCAGGGGTGTTCTTTATTTATGTATTTATTTAGGTTTTTGCCAGAGGGTGTGTATGCTCACTGAGGAGAAACAGAGACAGCGAAAGTGACAAATCGGCCCTAGGGGCATGGCCACGCTGCACTCCCTCCTCCTCCTCCTCCTCCTCCTCCTCCGTCCTCCTCTCGGGATTTCAGGCACACATGCACTGGGTGTGACCTTCAGGCCACAAGGCTGAGCACTAGAACAGCGGTCCACCATGCGGGGTCCAGGCGCCAACCACCACACTACCCCGGCCCCGGCCCCCGTGTTCTTTCTTTGCTTTTTTTTTTTTTAATCACCACAGGAATGTGAGCTGGCCTGAGAGCGAGAGGGAGAGGGAGAGGGAGAGTGAGGGAGAGAGTGAGGGAGAGAGTGAGGGAGAGAGCAGGGAGAGAGCCCTGTCGATGGAGGTGGTCCTGCTGCAACCCTGCCCCCCTTTGAGCATCTCCTTGGGATTCTGCCATACTCGCACACACACACAGGACCTGATGTGCTTCTCAGGCCGTGGGGTGGGTCTCGAACCAGCCGGCCATGTGGGACTCAGCTCCTTTAACCACAGGCCACTGGGCCCGCCCATGTATCGCTTTTGTGTCCTGTTCCTATGGAGGCTGGTCTGCGGAGAGCTCAGGGAGAGCCGCAGGTGGCCTCTGCCCAGGCCCAGGCTGGTGTCTTCTGACACTGGCTAAGAGCTGACAGTGAGGAGTAGGTCCCTGGTCACAGTGGGGAGAGACATGGCCTGGAGCCTGGGACTGCTGGGGACACCTGCCCACAGACACGGGAGTCCCCTCTGGCTTTAGCTCCAGGGCTCTCCCCTCACTGTCACCCTGGGCCCTCTCCTCACTGTCACCCCGGGCCCTCTCCTCACTGTCACCCCGGGCCCTCTCCTGAGTAGGTCCCTGGTCACAGTGGGGAGAGACATGGCCTGGAGCCTGGGACTGCTGGGGACACCTGCCCACAGACACGGGAGTCCCCTCTGGCTTTAGCTCCAGGGCTCTCCCCTCACTGTCACCCTGCGCCTCCACCTCACGGTCACCCCGGGCCCTCTCCTCACTGTCACCCCGGGCCTTCTCCTCACTGTCACCTGGAGCCCTCTCCTCACTGTCACCCCGGGCCCTCTCGCTGCCACCCTAACCCTGCAAAGCCGAGGTCCTGGCACCCTCTCCTCTCTGCCTGGCATTGGCTGTGTTTCTGGGAAGAGGAGCCTGGAGGCATAGCTTTCACTTTCTTTTCCTGGAAACCAGGGCTCCTGGGCTTGCTGCTTTCTTCTCTGCCGTTGGTCGGATTCCTGTGAGGGTGGGGAGAAGCAGAGGTGATTTAAGTCCTGAGAGTGTCCAGGCACGGCTCAGACCTTGGGGTGGTGGTCACGGCTGTCTCTCGGGGACCCACGAGCACGTGGCCTGGTCCTGCGAGGACGCACCCTACAGGCTGCAGGGAGCCCCGCGGACACTAGGTCTGCCCGTTGCTGGGGACCCCGGGCTGCGCTCTGACCAGAGTCCCGTCCCTCCGAGCCGGTGAGTACGGGCACACTGGCAGGGGCTGGCTTGGTGCCAGCCCCTCCCTCCTGGTCCTACAGGGCCCCCGGGGCTGCGGGTCTGAGGTGGGGCGGCCTTGTGTTCAGTGCAGGGTGGTGAGGACTCCGACCCGCGCAGGGGACTGTGTCTGGGGCCTTCTCGGAAGGCAGCGGTAAGGGAAATGTCACTCTTCTGCAGGGGCGTGGGTGGAGAGGGCGTGTCCGTGAGGACCTGGGGCCCAGTGCCCTCCGCCTAATTCTGAATACCTTTTGGTTGGAGGTCAGGGGAGAGACACGGAGCCCGCGTGTCTGTCCCCGCCCTGGCTCACCTCTCCCACCCGGTCGCGGCCTGCCCTCTCCTCCTGAGGCTGTAGGGCCTGGCTGCCTCTCCTCTGCCACCATCTTTGCTTCTTAATTCAAAGGCGGAGACATGGTGAATGCCTGTGAGGAGGAGGGGAGAGCCGTGTCCGGGCGCAGACCTGAGCTTTGCCTAATGTAAATGCCCCACGTCTCCCTGCTCACACTAGGGGACACCCCACCAGCACTGGAGGTGACGACCGGGACCATGCAGAGTGCCCTGCCCTGGCCACTGCAGCTTCCTGTCGCAGCAGATAATACTGAACTAACACGAGTGGTACTAACAAAAGGTCACACAGGCAGGCAAGTGGGGTGCGAGATTTGCTCAGGACACAGATGTGGGTGTCCCCATCGGCCCTCTGCAATCTGCCCTCGGGCTCTCACTCTCCTTCTCGCTCCGTTCTCAGGATCTGTTTCCATGAGGGACTCATGCCCTTCTGCGTGTTCCCGATCCCCCTTAAAACGTGACGGCCCGAGGGCATACTGGGGTGCAATGTCACCGTGCCCTGGCCCTGGCGGTGTGCCACGCAGTGCCCAGAGCCACCTGCTTTGGCACCTTTCCTCCCCCAGAGGGACCAAGGGACACTCAGCTTCCATTTTCTTAGAGAGGAACCCCAAGGCCCTAGCAGTCCCCGTGTCCACAGGAGCGCTCGGCCTGCACCAGGGATAGCACAGTCCAGCAAGCTTCTTGGAGGGGGGAAAAGCTGCCCTCGTAATCTCATACCTGGGCTCAGATCGCTCCTTCCTGACCTTTCTCACCTTCCCCTGTCACGGGGTGCAGCAGGGTCTGCCAGGCAGCTCCTGTGGACAGATGGCACCCCCCTCGTGCCCAGAGGGTGCCACCGCCAGGTGCCCAGGTCCCAGGCCTCGCAGCTCTGCCCTCTCTCCCTGAGGGACCTGGGTCGGGGTCTCACACCTCTTTACAGATAGTTCTGGGGCCCTGACTCCAACTGTCCTCTCATGTGACTGCAGATCCAGGACTCAGAACCCACTTCATTTCGTCACCATCGGAGAAAGTGGCAGAGGGGCCTCATTATCATAGCTGGCCTTCTAGGACACCCTTGGTCCCGCTCTGGTCTGGGCAGTCCCTCCCTTCTGTGGGTGACATTCCCCGTCCGAGGCAGCCCTCGCTGGCTCCTCCCTGCCTGGGTCTGGCCCCTTTCCTGCACAAGCTGGAGCAAGGGGTGAGCGGGTCCCAGGACAGCAGGCTGGGCCCAGGCACACCCCTGTGGGCGTCTGGCCTGTTCTCGTTTTCCTTTTCTTAGTTCTCTCTCTGTGTCTCCTTTTTCTTTCTTCTTCCTTTCTTTTTTCCTCTTTCTTTCTTTTTCTTCTTTCTCCTTCTTCTTTTTCTTTCCCTCTCACTCTTTCTTCCTTCCTTCTTTCTTCCCTTTTCTTCTTTCTTTTTTTGAGATTGTATTTTAGACTAGTTCTAGGCTTACAGCAAGAATAAGAAAAAGGTGTAG
>NW_006159689.1:437013-447237 GCF_000334495.1 Tupaia belangeri chinensis | reverse complement strand
TCTTTGTCTCTGTCTCTCTCTGTCTGTCTGGCGAGCACAGGTGCCCTATAGCGAAAACCTCTCCAAAAAAAAAAAAAAAAAAAGGAAAAAAGAAAAAGGTGTAGATATCTCTCTTTGTTATTAGCACCCTCGACAGAGTGGACGAGTCCCCACTGACACGCCGTGGGTCCCTGAGCCCACAGTTCCCTCAGAGCTGGCGCTGTGAGTCCGAGCATGAGCAGTAGAGTGACACTGTCCGCTGAGACGTCCTCTGTCCTGAAAAGCCCTGCTCTGCCCTCTCAGCACCCACCCCCCACACACACACACACTGGCAGCCAGGGATCTCTTTTCCGCTTCTGTAATAGTCTTTCCAGAACATTCCGTGGTTGGAATCACACAGCACGTAGGTTTCTCAGATCGGCTCTCCACGTACGAACATGACTTGGAGGCCCTCCTGGCTCTTCATGGCTGTCTAGCTCAGTTCTTTTGAGCGAGGAGTCGTGCTGTCCGGGTATACCAGAGTGCGAGCCCAGCTCCCACTGGAAGTCCTCTTGCTTGTTCCAAGGTTTGGCAATTGTGGGTACAACTTCTGGAAAGACTGTGTGTAGGTTTTTGTGTGAACAAGTGTTTAACTCCTGTGAGTAAATACCACGGAGCACGTATGGTAAGAGTGGGTTTAATTTCACAAGAAAGTGCCAACTGGATTCCTGCAGTGGGCTGCCTGTTCTGCGCTCCCACTAGCAAAGCCCGAGGGTCTTACTTCCCCTCAGCCAGCCAGGTTCGGTGTTGCCGTCTCCAGCTTCCTGCCATGCTGTGGCACGCGGGCCTCGCTGCGGTTCCCACCGCGTTTCCCTGGGCCGGCGAGGGGGCATTGGACCGTATGCTTGTCTGCCCTCGGTGTGTCTTCCCTGGCGAAGCATCAAGGTCTTTGTCCTGTTTTGTCGCCTTTTAGTTCCTATTTTTAGAGATTTTTGCTATTGACCATGTACGCTCACCTGAGAGAAAAAGAGACAGAAAGTGAGAAATCACCCCCCAGGGGGGATGGCCACGCCACAGCCCCTTCTCCTCCCTTCTCCTCCTGGGATTTTGGGATGCACCCACACATGCCTAGTGTGAGTTCCAAGCCACCTGGTCTGGGACTTGAACTACAGCTGGCCACATGGAAATCCAGTGCCTTAACCACTATGCCACCTACTGGCCCCAGTCTTCGCCCCATTTTGTAATTAGGTTGTTGGTTTTCATTGCTGGATTTATTTTAGAAGGGTGTCTTGCCTGTCTTCATAATAGCTCTTTATCAGGTAGTACTTTATGAGAATTTCCTCCCAGGCTGTGGTTTATTGTTTGATTTTCTTGAACTTTTTCTTCACGTATCAAAAGTTGGCTTTCTTTTTTCTTTTCTTTTCTTTTCTTTCTTTCTTTCTTTTTTTTTTTGAGAGAGATTTTTGCTATAGGGCACGTCTACTAACCAGAGAGACAGAAAGCAATAAATCACCCCCCGGTGGATGGCCACGCGACAATACCTTCTCTTCTGTTCTCTTCCCCACAATCTTGGGCATGCACACATGCCTGGTATATTTCAAGTCACTGGATCTGGGACTAGAACTGTGTTTGATCATGTGGGAGTCCAGAAATGTAACCACTATGCCATCTGCTGGCCCCATGAGGAGTCTCTTAAAGGAGGAGGGCACCACAGGATATGAGAGGAGCTTGAGTCAGGGCAAACTACACCCAAGTCAGAGGTCTAGGCAATATCTACGGGTAGAAAGGGAAGATGCTCCCAATTATCACGTGCACAGGGGCCCCTCGGCCTCCCCATGACGTACTAACTCTTTGACCCTCTCTCTGCCTCCCTCCAGCGCCCTCTGCGGCTCACAGACATGGGTCAGTTCATTTCCTCGACACCTAAGGAGGACAATGACATGGCCTACAGCGTTGACAAGTTTTTTAAGACTTTCAAGATGGAAAGTAAAATCATTCCTGAGGACACCATCATTTTGATTCAATCCTACCTGGAGAAGGGGGATGTTCAGAGGACAGTGTCTATAATCAATGAAGCATTGAGGGACATCGAGAGTGCGCCACTGAACATCGCAGTGACGGGCGAGACCGGGTCGGGAAAGTCTAGCTTCATCAATGCCCTGCGGGGTATCGGGCATGAAGAAGAAGGTGCAGCCCGCATTGGGGTGACAGAGACGACCATGAGGAGAACTCCATACACGCACCCAAAGTTGCCTGCGGTGACAATCTGGGACCTGCCTGGCTTGGGGAGCACCAACTTCCCTCCACAGAAGTATCTGGAGGCGATGAAGTTCGGTGAATATGACTTCTTCATTATCATCAACTCTACACGCTTCAAAGAAACGGACGCACATCTGGCCAAAGTGATCAGAAAAATGAACAAGAATTTCTACTTTGTCCGAACCAGGGTAGATAGTGACGTAGACAGTTTACGACGAGGTACACCTAGTACCTTCAACAGGGGCCGAGTCCTGGGGGACATCCAAAAGGACTGTCTGACACAGCTGCGGCATGCTGGCGTGGTCGACGCTCAGGTCTTCCTAGTGTCTAACCTTGATGCGTCTGACTACGACTTCCCAGCGCTGGAGACCACCCTTCTGAGGGAGCTCCCTGCTCACAAACGCCATGTCTTCATACAGTGCTTGCCGAACATCACCGAGGCCGCCATCGACCGGAAGAGGGATTCCCTGAAGCAGAAGGTCTGGCTGGAAGCCCTGAAGGGTGGAGTCTTGGCCACCATCCCCTTTGTGGGCGTCGTGTGTGACAGCGACGTGGAGAAGCTGCAGGAGACCCTAACCCTCTACCGGTCTTACTTTGGGCTGGACGACTCGTCCCTGGAAAAGATGGCCAAAGACTTGCACGTGTCGGTTGCACAACTCAAAGAAAACCTGAAGTCTCCCCGTTTGCTGTTAGTTGAGAAGGATGAGTCCTTAGGGGAAAAGCTGTTGAGATATGTGGAGATATTCTGCTCTGTCAATGGGGGCCTCCTTGCCACTGGTCTTTACTTTAGAAAGATTTTCTATCTGCAAAGTTATTTTCTTGACACTGTAGTGAGTGATGCTAAATTTCTCCTTAGGAAAAAGGAGGTTTTAAAGGGCACCATGGGGTCTGGGAAGGCCTGAGGGAGTAGGGGGAGGAGGGCAGTGGGCTCTGGCTCCATCCCGGAGTCCCCGTGGTAGTGAGGACAGCAGTCTTATCGTAGTGACCATAGCTTAGGGCTTCCTGCATGCAGCCTGGCCAGACTGGCAACTCTAGACAGGGTCCTTCTTGGGAAAATGAGGTATAGGAATCTGGAATTTTATGTTAGGAGAGAGAATAGCCCACACTAGGTTTTGAAAAACTAATTTTTTGAATGAATGTGGACCTCATCTGCTTCTCGTGTTCTTGGTATGCTCCTACGAATGTATACTTTTTAGCACGAGTAGACCAGGTGATGCTGACTGACACCCAAGTTCCTTCAGGGCTATCATTGTATTTGATAAACATGAAAGGTGGTGAACTGGATGCGGTGTGACAGAAGCACAAGAGAAACGTGAGGGTGTTTGTGAGAGGAGCCTGAGCACAGGCAGGGATGCGGCCCGAGATGGGTGAGTGAGGTGACAGATGTCATCGTTACTACGTGACATGTTGTGTCTGAGCATAAGAGGTTAGAGAATAAGAGGACAGAGGATGGTAGTGAAGATAACTGTAAACTTACAAAGGGAAAGGGCAGTCAATCCCTCATCTAGTAAGAGAATTGTAGGAGCATCTATGCCACGATGCAGCTTGTCGCCTGCTGTATTTGGAGAAATCGGGAAGTTCAGTGCTCTGCAGGTAGAATTGTAGAAAAATAGGCACTGTTGTATCAAGGTTGGTTTGCCCAGTGCAGGTTTCAAGTCCTAAAATCGGGGGCCTGGAAATCACACCCGGTGGTGCGCGCTCACGTGTGTGTGTGTGTGTGTGTGTGCATGCGCATGCCAAGATCTGGAGAGGAGAATGGAGGAGACGGGACTGCAGTGTGGCCATCCCCCCGGGGGATGATTTCTCACTTCCCCTTTCCCTTTCTCTGTCTCAGGCAAGCACTACAATGAAAGAATGCTGTTCTTATGCCAATAGGCTGCAGGGAGGGGCTTGACAAAGTTCCCACCCGACAAAGCTGGGACATTTCAGAATCCTTATGCATGACCATGGTGTGTCGACAATGGATGAAGCATGGGAGACTGTCTAAACGCAGGGTCATGATGACATTAGAATAAACTCATTGTTCAGCTTCGACATGTGCTGGTGAGTCAGCTCATCCCTGTGGAAACGGTGACCCGGGAATCGAGTGTGGGGTGGGTCTGTGTGGAACGGTTCTGAGCTCGTCTTTCCTGTACAAGTCGTACCGTACCTGGGTGGCTGATAAAACGAAGTTCCTCTCAACTGCTCACCAATGAAGGCCGAGGGAATGTGGGCCTAGAACGTGAGCAAAGCTTGAAGAGATATCGGACCCTGGTCCCAACTCTAACTCCCGTGTGTTACTTAATAAAGCTTTTAAGTGACCGATTACAGCTCAAGGAAGTTGGGGAAAAGAATGAGTCTCCGCAGTGGTCCTCAGGGACGGCCGACACGCTAGAGGCCAGCAGCTGTGACCGACGCACACGCACGATGCGAGTCCTTGTCCATCCAGATGAACCCGATCCAGCCTCTAGGCACCTGCCAACCCGTCCACAGAGAGTGCAGGGCAGAGAGGAGCTCGTCAAATGCCGCCGTGAAGCCAGTCATCAAAGCCGAGGACCACAAGTTCTCCAGAGTCCTCTAACCAACGGTTTGAAAGGGAAAGAAAAACGGAGGTGATAGGGAACCCAAGTTTAAAGAGAACCTCGAGAATTAGCAAGTAATTGTAATATGTGGACTTTATATAGAACTCGATTCAAACCAAATTGAAATGTCCGTACTGATCCTCGACACACTAATAAATCTCAATTTCAAAAGGGAAAAAACAGAGCTTGATTCAAACCGACAGTAAAACTGCAGATGAGAAAACGCAGGAGATTTGGACCCTGACTGGACACTCATTGATGTTAGGAAGTGATTACTTTGTGCATGATATAGAAATATTCTCGTATACAAAACGGGTCCTGACCTTTCATGCATGCTTAACTGTTTGTGCTGAAATAATGCATGGCAATTTCATTTAAAACATTGTGACGGGGCTTGCTACGAATGAAGCGAGACTGACTGTGAGTGTGCAGTTGCCCCCTGAGTGACGTGGGTGGACTGCACTGCACTGCTGCATGTACTGCGATTTCTCACAACAGCCTCGCGACCACAGCTCTGAAGGCCCAGAGAGCAGGCTCCGGACTCCTGCTATGGCAGCATTTTGAAGCAGTTACTCGCCTTCGTTATAACACGATCCTCCGTCTACAGAAGCTTCTGTTCTACTTCTGAGCGAGATTTGGGTGTGCCCACTGGCAGGAGGGGAATGTGCTGTCATCTGACAAACGTCATTTCCATCAGAGTGGGACAGGGTAAAAACAGGGGCATGGACACTAGGCCAACCCAGAGAATGAGGCTTCCCAGAGAAGACTGAGGTAGGAGACCAGGGGAGTCGGGAGCTAGGGAACCAGGCCTAGCCCAACAACAGGGGCAGGGAATCCAAGGTCCTGTCCCCCACGGCGTGTGGAAGCTTCACAGTCACGCGTGCCCGTGAGTACCGGATGACCTGCAGTAGACACTGCCTCGTCAGCACGCGGAAGACACGGCCCTGGGGCTCCTGGAGGCTCTTGACCCATCCAGCCAGCCGTGCTCAAGCGCAGATAAGCGTCCTGACGGGTCCTCCAGGCCACTCTCACCCTTAGAACCCACCCCTTGGTGAGGGGCTTGTAGATCTCCATGAAGGGGGCTCCCCGAAGGCTGCAGGGCTGCCTCCTGAGTAGCTGCTCTGCCAGGGAGTGTGTTTGCACCACCACCATCACCACCATCACCACCACCACCATCACCACCATCATCACCACCACCACCACCATCACCACCACCATCACCACCATCACCACCACCACCATCACCACCATCATCACCACCACCACCACCATCACCACCACCATCACCACCATCACCACCACCACCATCACCACCATCATCACCACCACCACCACCATCACCACCACCATCACCACCATCACCACCACCACCATCACCACCATCATCACCACCACCACCACCATCACCACCACCATCACCACCATCACCACCACCACCATCACCACCATCATCACCACCACCACCACCATCACCACCACCATCACCACCATCACCACCACCACCATCACCACCATCATCACCACCACCACCACCATCACCACCACCATCACCACCATCACCACCACCACCATCACCACCATCATCACCACCACCACCACCATCACCACCACCATCACCACCATCACCACCACCACCATCACCACCATCATCACCACCACCACCACCATCACCACCACCATCACCACCATCACCACCACCACCATCACCACCATCACCATCATCACCACCATCACCACCACCACCACCACCATCACCACCATCACCACCATCACCATCACTATTCTTTATCACACATATGCCCAGTGAACTCCCTTGGCATCCCTGCCCCTGGGCTCAACTCTCTCTACCATGAAGTCAAGAGCAGAGAGCCTCGCCCGTGACAACAGTGTGGCTTCATTCTTCACTGCTGGTTTTCTTCCTTTTGTTTCTAAAATGTAATCTTGCTCTTTTCTTTTAATGTCAGAGAACATGTGCATGCATGTGTGTGTGTGAGAGAGAGAGAGAGAGTGAGAGAGTGAGAGAGAGAGGAAGCACCCCAACAGGGCCTATAGGGCCTGGTCGTGCCACAATCCTTCATCCCCCTACTGCCCGTGTCACCATGGCTAGGACAAGATACTGAGTCAATAATCAAAACCTCCCAACAAAGAAGAGCTCAGGACACCTGAGCCTTTGGCGTAGGAAGATCCTCCAGCCTTCCTAGGTCCTGGGCCAGCTTGAGGAGAGGCTTGGAGTTGCTGCAAAGCCCTGGAGAAGCAGCCCAACCTTGGCTGTGCGCTCCCCCACTAGGTCGATGCTGACCGGTGCCATCGTGAATCCCTCCCATCCACCCAGCATAGTCAGCGAGTAAAGAACTCTTAAAGCTTAACAACACAGTCTAACCCAGTTGGAAAATAGGCAAAAAGGTTGAATAGATATTTATTCAAAAAAGATACATAAATGGGCAACAAGCATGTGAAATGATACTACATGAGCAATGCTCAAGGAAGTACAAATTATTACTACACTGAGATTTCACCACACAACCTCTGGGAAAAGAATGCGTGCGTACGGTCTGGTGGCTAAAGTAGCTGGATTCCACGTGGTCCTGGTGGCTTGAGAAACACCGTGTACGTGTGTACGTGTGTACATGTGTATGTGTGTGCCTAAAATCCCAAAAGGAGGAAGGAATGGAGGAGAAGGGACTGAAACATGACCATTCCACACAATGGGTGCTCTATCTTCTCTCTCTGTCTCTCCAGTGAATGAGATATCACCCTACACATATTAAAATGCCTCTTATCAAAAAGATGAAAGATAACAAGTGTTGGTGAGGATGTAGAAAAAAGGGAACCCTAATTGCCTAATTACCCTCTGGCGAATTTAAAAAAAAAAAGTGAAAAGAAGATAGAAAATAAGTGTTGTCCAGAATATGAACACATTGGAGCTTGCCCACTATTGTGGGAATGTGAGATGGTGCAGTCATTATGGAAACAGCATGGGCTGCTCTTGTTAGCCATGTGGGAATCAAAAGAAGAAATCTGTTTTTTGGGGCCAGCAGTTAGCGTAATGGCTATGTTGCTGGACTTCCACGTAGTCGACCACAGTTCGAGTCCCGGACCTGGTCGCTTACACTCACGCCGGGTGCTTGTGTGTGCGTGCCCAAGATCCCAATAGGAGAATGGAGGAGAAGGGATTGTGGCGTGGCCATCTCCCCTGGGGGGTGATTTCTCGCTTTCTGTCTCTCTCGCTCTGTCTGGCAAGTGCATGCGCCCTATAGCAAAAACCTCTCCAAAAAAAGAAAAAAAAAGAAATCTGTTTTTGAAGTACAACCTCTGTGAGGCTGTGGGATGCTGAGAGCTGTGTAGATTGGCAACCCTTGCACTTTTGTGTGTGAGCTCCCACCTGTACCATGCGACATCAGCAGGGTTGTCTTGTGCTGCGTGAATAAATACAGATAGGTCACTTTTTCATGTATCTTTTGGCTACTTATATGTTTTCTTTTGAGAAATGTCTGTTCAAGTTCTTTGCCCATTTTTAAAATAGAGGTATTTTCTTGTTATTGAGTAGTTAGTGTTCTTTATTTGCTTTGCATATTAACCTTTTGTCTGATATGAGCTAAAAATATTTTCTCTCATTCTGTGGGTTGTCTCTTAACTCTATTAATTGCTTCTTTGGCTGTGCAGAAACTTTTTAGCTTAATGCAATTTTATTACCTATTTTTTTGCTCTTGCTGCCTGTGCTTTTGGGGTCATATCCAAAAAGTTGTTGCATTACTGATAACATGAAGCTTTATCCTTATTTTTCTTTACAGTAGTTTTACAAATTCAGGTTTTACAGTTAAAACTTTAATCAATTTTGAGTTGATTCTAAGAGGAGAGCTGTGCTGGAAATCTAGCGATAGCGGGTGGTTAGGCTGTTAGAGGCTGTTGAGTGTGTGATTGATGGAGACAGTTCCTGTAAAGCCATGTTTAGATTTTGTTTAAGCTGAGTAAAAGTGGCTAAAAATAAGTCAACAACTTAAACATAAAGAATGCTATTAAAATTTTTAGAAAAGCCATCTACACATTTTTCTAAAATAATTATTTACTTAATTTTATTTATTCATTCATTTTATTTTAATTTGACCAGAGAGAGACACATACAGAGAGAGAGAGAGAGAGAGAGAGAGAGAGAGAGAGATATGATGCGAGAAAGCAAGCCACCATGTCTGGGACTCAAACCATGGTCGGCCATGTGGGAGTGTTCAGCACCTTAACCGCCACGCCACCTGCTGGTGCCCCGATCAACACATATTTCTGATTACTTGAAATAGAAAAAGTAAAATTTTAGGATATGATTCTGTTGAAGCTTTAATATTTCAGATGTTCATTTATATTTGCTCAGAAGAGTGGTCCAAACCCCATCAACCACGTTCCCGACACCCTCATTTGACTCCCTAGATGTTTTCCTTGTAGACATGTAAAACGGTTTTCTACCCATGCAATGCAGGAGAGAGACTTCTCTCCTGCCAACCTCCCTCTGGGATAAATCTCTCCAACACCATTTACACCAAAAAGGGTCGTTCAGGGCCCAGATCCTGACATCTCAGAGATCAGGCAGCAGGCTCAGGGCACGCAGTGTAGTTACCAGAACTTGCAGTGCTGAGTGGAAGAAGGGAGCGTTAGTCTCAAAAGAACCAGTAAAAGGAACAGATAATTGTCTTCTGAAAATTACTCCCGAGAAAGTTTAGTCTGATGAAATAAGCTCAAGATAGTTGAAGGCTGAGGGTAGGACACCCCGGGAAAGTCCTCGGTGGAAGGCGGCCAGCTTGCACATGTGGGGGTTCTCCTCTGGCGTACGTAGCTGAGCTCACTGCCATCTGTCCACTCTGGGCTCTGGAACCCGAGGTGCGCGAGGGGCAGGGCAGCCGGTGATGGGAACCCCGGACCACGGGCGATGGCCCCATGCAGAGGAGCAGGGTCTGGCCACGAGGTAATGACACAGAGCTAGAGCCTGCCCGTGGTTTTCTGGGCATGGAAGGGCCCCCGGGGAAATGCTCCGCCGAGGGCTTTTGCTCCTAAGATCCATGAAGTCAAAGCAGCAGCCAGGTAGGACAGCTCACGTGGGGTGGTGTGTCTGGGTGACAACACAGCGCAGGGCCGTCATCTTTGGCACCAAGCATGCTCAGATTCCAGGATGACCCTCCACAACTGAAGTTCACATTCACGTGCCACCTAGCACCACCCCCTTCCCTTAGTGCTAAGAAAAATACAATGCCCTTGTTGAACAACACAAGGCAGTTAGAGAGACAGACATGTGAATGCAAAGGTGGGGCACTGATACACAGAGAAAGACCTGCTGGCCCGTTACTGCTTTGTGGCAGAATGATGTATGCATTTTTCTTGTTTCTTATACGAAACTCTAACTTTCTTTCTTTCTTTTTTTTTTTTTTTTTTTTTGCTTTGTTTTGGTTATAAGCTCCATGCA
>NW_006159689.1:429512-436982 GCF_000334495.1 Tupaia belangeri chinensis | reverse complement strand
CCATTCTCCTCTTGGGATTTTGGGCACACACGCACACACGCCCGGCGTGAGTTTTAAGCCACCAGGTCCGGGACGCGAACCGTGGTCAACTACGTGGGAGTCCAGTGACATAGCCATTACGCTAACTGCTGGTTCCCAGAAACTCTAACTTTCCACAATAATATCATATGTTACTGAGCTCCGTATCTCCCACGTCAACTAGCAGAGTGGCTGGAATGTTACTCACTAAACACTTCCTAAGTAGAATTGGAAACATGGGAAGTGAAGAGGCGTGAGGCGATCAGGAAGTCTCACCTTTCACGGCGAGGCTGACCACTGACAGGACTTCCTGAAGCCGGGCTGATTCCAGGCTGATCGAACAGTAGGATGGCCGGAGACGCGGGGTTAGAGAGACGTGGGGACAGATACAGAAAGGTGCAGTTAGGTGTAGACGGAACGGTAGACACAGAGATACAAAGAGATAAATGAGCTTAAACAGCCATCTTTACTCAACAGAGCCAAGCTGTTTTGGTACTTAGAAGAGAAGGTGCCCTTTCCACTGCAGGGCTGCTCGGCCCATGGACAGTGCCGGGGACCCCCACCCAGGAGCACCTATTATGTCAGGGCAAGTCAGCCTGGGACCGCGTGGCAGGGCGGCCACTCACCCTAGCCTTCCTTCCCGGAAACAAGGGCAGCGCGTGTGTCTGCTGAGAGTCCCACAGACGTGGCCAGACCGCGGCTCCCCATGCTCGTGTGCTGGCGTGCACTCCCGTGAGTGCTGCAGGCCAGTCAGCCGCTTCCACCTGCTCTGGGGACACCCCACCAGGGTGCAGAGGACCGTGGTCTGGTAACAGAACTGTGAGAGCATCCCCGAGTCCCGAGTCGTCGGGCCTTCCTGGTTAGCAGACGGAAAGGACGAGAGAAGGCAGCCCGCTGCGTGTTCGACGCCGTCCCAGAGGGAGGCGCGCTGTCGGCTGGAGCGGTGAGCGGGACAGACCGTGCAGCCGTGCCGTGACCGGCCTAGTCACGCCGAAGTCAAGTTCATCGGAGAGCTGCAGAGCCCACTTGCCGAGACTCTTGGTATTGGACATGCGGCCTTCCCGAGGGTGTGCAAGGAGAAGGCACTTGTTTATAGGGGCAGTGTTTAACGGGCATTTCACTAGGCAATTACTGGAGCGCTAGTAGATCCACGTTCTGGTTCCTCGCACCCTCCGAGGGCCCATGCCATTTGGGAGAGAGCGCGCATGTTAATTTCACCCGAGTCCATACACTGACAAGCACTTCCCCAGGGAGCTCCGACCGGCTTTCCCTCGCCCCTCTAGTCGCCTAGGAGCCGTGGGGAGAGGGAATGAGACCAGCGCTGGGGGCTTCCCCCTCCGTGGGGGAACAAGGCACACGGGCCTCCTCGCAGGCACCGTTCTCCTTGTCTACATGGCTGCCATCCCAGGGAACTCCGTCCTGGTCCTCCTCTGCGCGGACCCCCAGCTGCACAGCCCCACGTACGTCCTGCTCAGCCAGCTGTCCCTCACGGCCCTGCCCTCATCTCCATGACTGTCCCCAGATGCCGAGCACTGTTTCCTCAGGGACCTCAGTCACTCCCTACACTCACTGTGGGCGCAGGTCGACCCCACTCTGCGCTTGGAGGCAGTGGATGTACTCCGCTCACTCTCATGGCCTACGACCGATACTGGACACGTGGCTGTCACCTCTGAGGTTCACGGTCGTTATGGATTCTGAAGTCTGCCTGCAGATGGCAGGCGTGACCTGGCTGGGAGGGGCGCTAGCTCCCTCGTGCAGACCGCGTCCGCCGTGCACCTGCCCAGACGTGGCGTCAGAGAAGTGCACCACTTCTGCGAGCTGCAGGCAGTCCTCAGGTTGTCCTGCGAAGACACCTCAACTTACGAGAAAGTTGTGTCTGTGACTGGGGTTGTGCCCCTTCCCCCTCCCTTTGGTCTTATCCTGGCCTCCTACATTTTAATTTTTCTCAGCGTTCTCCGCTTAAATTCTACCCAGGCAAGAAATAAGGCTCTTGCCACCTGCTCCTCTCATCTGATGGTCGTGTCTTTATTTCGGTCCGACCATGTTCATCTACATGACCCCCCGGCGCGCTGCACACCACAGAGCAAGGCAAGAGCCTCTCCACCCTCTACACCGTCCTCGCCCCACGCTGAACCCTGACGTACACCTGAGGGACACGGAGGTGGGGGAGCTTTGAGGAAGGCTCTGGGCAAGGCCTCGTCACCAACAGGGCAGCGGCGCTCGGGCTTCTAACACGCATGGTGATTATGTCCTGACTCCCCGTCTCGGAATCACAGCTTCTTTGTGGATGAAGATGCGTTTATGTTATCATGTTCAATCGTGTCTGTGTGTTCACTATGGAAGAAACTGAGCATATTTAATCATCTAATTGAATGGCTATATAATTTGGCCCATGCTTTAAAAATATAGACACCACAGGGCCAGCAGATGGCACAGAGGTGACGGTGGCCAGATCGCACATGGCCAAGTCTGCGGTTTGAGTCCCGGACTCTGCCACTTGGAAATCATGCCGCACATGTGGGTGTGCGCTCCCAAAGGCCAGAGAGGAGAATGGGGCGGCAGGACTGCACCGAGGCCGACCCCCGGGAAATTTCTTACTTTCTCTCTCTTTTTCTTTTTTAATTTTTAAAGGCTTATTTATTTATTTTAATTCCATGTGTTCTTATTGGTTTTTAATTTGACCAGAGAGAGGCAGAAAGAGAGAAAGGGAAAGTGAGAAAGTAAGTCACTAGATCCAGGACTTGAACCATGGCCAGCCATGTGGGAACCCAGTGCCTTTAACCACCATGCCACCTGCCGCCCCTCCCCATGTCTCTCTTAGGAGTGCATACACTCGATAGCAAACTTAATAGTAAACACACACACACATAAAAGAAAATAGAGGCATTACACTGGAAATTCTGACCCTGGGACACTGTTCACCATCGGAATCACAGCCTGCCGGTGGGGAGTCAAGGTGACAGCAGCAGCTGTAAACTCCGCCCAGCGGGCACGTCTAACTTCCCTTCCCGCTTTCGCCTTCCTGTAACCACCTGCATGCTGATGTCGTAAACGCTGCTTCAGTCAGGTTTTAAAGTGGCCCATTAGCTAGAGAAGTAAGGGCACAAGAGTGGATTTGTGTGCAATTTTATTAACTTTAAACACTGGCGGTGTACCCCGGAACTGGGTTCAAGTGTCAGAGTGGACTCTGGAGAGAATAGCCCATCTACAGGGGGTGTCTCCAGGTCAGTGCTGTGGGGACCAGGGCTGGTGGCCAGGGGCATTTTTGAGCAGACAGGATGTCTCTGAGACCCCCACTAAGGCATGAGGCATGCACTGTGTGGGGCAGTGGCTCTCTCTCACTGATGTTGTGGTTAGGAGTTTCACAGGCCTTTCTTCAGTTCGCACCGAGGGTGTAAGCCGGGCCAGGCCCTGTACTGAGGTGATGCAGGCAGGCAGAGCAGGAGCCAAAGAACACAGAGTGTGCCCTTCGGGAAGGGCCCGCTGACCCTTGGCTACAGGCTGGCGCACGTCTGGGGCTGGATCAAACCTGAAGCATCTGAAAAACCGTCAGTGTGTTGGCTCTGCTTCTGCCCGGGGAGCCCAACCTGCACCTGCCAACACCCCTCCTAAGAGCTCCCGGCCGGTCCCACTCACGACCGCTCTGGGAGGAGAAGGAGAGCAGAGAGCCCTCCAACTCCAGTCCCTGACCTCGTCAGGGTCCTGCTGGCCATGGAAATCTGCGGCAAGAAGCGTGATTCCCACGCGTGGCTCCGGGATTGGTGGGTGTTCACCCGTGGGCCTGACCACAATGTCTCAGGCCCCAGAGGACCCCGCTGCCCTTTCGGACTCTGCTTCTGCCTCACACAGTCCCGGGCTCTCCAGGCTCCGCCCACTTCTTGATGCAAGGCAGTGTCTTTAAAGTTTAAAGTTACTTTTCCTATTATTTCTCAAATATTTTACTGTGGGTTAATTAATTCATTTCTAATGCTATTGCCTCAAATTGTGACTTAATCTCTGCGTTAAAAATACATAACCTCTGGGAACCAGCAGTTAGCGTAATGGCTATGTCGCTGGACTCCCACGTAGTCGACCGCGGTTCGTGTCCCGGACCCGGTGGCTTAAAACTCACGCCGGGCGCGTGTGCGTGCGTGCCCAAGATCCCGAGAGGAGAATGGAGGAGAAGGGATTGCGGCGTGACCATCCCCCCTAGGGGGTGATTTCTCGCTTTCTGTCTCTATGTCTCTCTCTGTCTGTCTGGCGAGCGCACGCACCCTACAGTGAAAATCTCTCCAAAAAAAAAAATCATTAAAAAATACATAACCTCTGAGATTTTTGAAGCAATCAGTATCTTCAGTGTACTTTATTTTATTTTTGACTCACTCTTTCTTTAGTAGTTTACGTGTAGAAGGCAGTTACGAAATCTACAGATCTGCAGCTCCTGTATGACAAGGGATGTTGAGCATTTTTCATGTGCTTTTTGGCTGTTCGTGTGTCTTCCTTAGAGAGTTGTTCAACTTATTTGGCCATCTTTTAATTGGGTTTATTATTATTATTTTTGTTGTCATTGTTGTTAAGCTGCCCAAGTTCCCTGTAGATCCTGGTCAGACCCTTATCTGAGGCATAGTTTGCAAATGAATTCTCCCATTCCAAGGGTTGTTGATTCACTCTAATTGTTGTTTATCTCGGTGTGCAGAAGCTTTTTAATCTGATGTAATCCAATTTGTCTGTTTGTGGGATTATTGCCTATGCTTTAGGGATACTAGAGACAGCGTGGGTGGTGGGTGGGAACTGGGGGAGGGTGAGAGGGAGGCAGGCAAGGGGAAAAAGAGAGAAGCAAAATGTATAAGGGACACAGAAATGGAAAGTCATCTGCTGATGATAATGTGTATGGGAATATCTTTGAACCAATGTACTGTGTATTCGGAGTGGGAAAATTCATTTGGTATATTGTAATGATACAGTGATTGAATGAAAGTAAGATAAAATGAAAAATGTAAAAGAAATCTTCAGATTTATTGTTTGGATGATCCATGCGTTGAACAAATGTGCAAATGTTAGATTGTTTATTTAAAAAATTGAATAAATGTGGGACCAGCAGTTAGCATAATGGCTATGTCGCTGGACTCCCACGTAGTCGACCGCGGTTCGCGTCTCGGACCTGGTGGCTTAAAACTCACGCCAGGCGCGTGTGCGTGCGTGCCCAAGATCCCAAGAGGAGAATGGAGGAGAAAGGATTGCGGCATGGCCATCCCTCCTGGGGGATGATTTCTCGCTTTCTATATCTCTGTCTCTCTCTGTCTTTCTGGCGAGCGCATACGCCCTATAGCAAAAACCTCTCCAAAAAATTGAATAAATGTATAGGTCAACTTCCAGATTTCCATAGTCTTTAATAGAAATAGCAATGGTTTAAGTCTTATTCTGGAGACTTAATGTTAACTCATCACTTTAATTGATTTCTAGTTTTATTCATGACAGAATAATTTGTACTAAACGAACACCTGATGAAATAACGACAAGAACAGAAAAAACATAGAACACAATCTTTTGAAAGAAACAGAGGGACAGCAGCAGAGGCCAGTCTGCAAGACCACAGCCCTCAAGAGAACGGAGGTGCGCAAGTCAGGCGTTTTCCCGATGCCACTCCCCGAGCACGGTCTCCCAGAACAAGCGTGCTGGCTCTGCGGATCTCAGCCCCTCCAGACCCTCCGAGCTGGTCCTCCCTTCCCAGTGAGCACCGGCCCTTCTGCCCCTGTGGAAGGAGCGTCTGAGGCCTCTTCTTCTGGGCAGCAGGTAAGCTCCTTGGAGGGTATCCACCTGCTCTCCTGTTGCCCGAGGGCCCACCGGGGCTGTCCAGCCCAGCCCAGCTCGGAACACCCAGCCTAACAAGAGAAAGCACCTCCGAGAATGAGCTAGCATGTGCCCCCGGAGAATGAGCGAGCATGGGCGGGCTCAGCCAATGAAATAACTTGGGCAGATTTTATTTATTTATTTATTTTTTTGCCAGAAGGCACATGTGCTTGCCAGTTCCGGGGGCGGGTGGGGGCTAGGGGGAGGAGAAATCCTTCCTTGTGGGAGATGACCACACTGCCATTCCTTCTCTTTCATTTATCTCCTTTTGGAACTTTGGACATGCACACACACATACCCAGAGTATTTCTCAAGCCTCTGGGTCCAAGACTCCAGCCATGCACTCATATGTGGGGCCCAGCCGCCTTCACCACCATGCCACAGGCTGGCCCTCTGGGGCTGAATTTAAAAGTACTTATCACATAATCAAGGAGACCTGAATGTGAGGAATGTGAGAACGTATAAGCAAGAACTTTTAAGCAGGATATTCTTAGGTGATGGGTTTTAACCACCAAACACCCTACAGCAAACTCACTGCCATGCGGCCCTTAGGAGCTGGGAAAAGGGGTGACCTGTGCTCAGTGACGTGGGGTTGACCGCGTTTCCCTGGAAGCTGGCGGAGGGAGGGATGGAGCAGCCCAGGGGCTGGCAGGTGGCAGACACGGCGTGCTTTTGTTCTGGGGAGGGGCCCAGAGGACACGTCATTCCCAGGGTGTTGGCAATGCACTGGTGAGGGGGCCCAGCACCCTGACAGCGTGGGGGTGGCCTCTGTCCTGGAAAGGGCCACAGTAGGACAGGTGGACACAGCTGTTCTCACTCAGACCCATGGTCATGACGGAGCGGTCAGCGGTGGCATGTGTCTACGTAGGCGAGGAGTCCTGCCTGACAACCCGCTCGTGAGCCGCGGGGCCCTCCTCCCCGGCCTTGTAACCGGGGTTTACACCCTGGGAGGCTGGAGTAGCCCACACTGGGTACGGCCCATGGGAGAGTGAGCGCAGCAGGGCGGGCCACGTGGGGCACCCGCAGCCAGGACGAGGCGCGGACGCCAGCTTCTCCTCCCGGGCAAGCGTGGCAGGTCTGCTGGCGCAGTGGGGCCCTGAAAGTCGCAGGGCCGCGGTCCCCAGGGTCCTTTTATCCCATTGGTCATCCTGGCCCTTCCAGGGGTGGAGGGGGACTGCGAACCACCGGGGCTTAAGCAGGGGTGGCCTGTGACGGCTGTGGTGACAGGCGTGGTCCCGCTGCCAGCTCAGGTGAGAAGCCGCAGGCCTGACATAGTTATAGAGTGCTGGATGACCGCTTTCTTCTCCATTTAGATTTTCAGGAAGGGTTATACATGGTGCGCGTTGTGGGGCAGAGAAAACGTTGGCCGTTTGTCTCAGGAAAGGGCGGCCTGACAGAGGAGTGAGACCTGGGGCCTTTGGAAGACCCTTGCCCTCCAGAAGGCAGAGCACATCCCATGGAGACTTGGGCACCTGCCATCTGGGCGGTGGCTTGTAGTCCAGAGGTCGGGGTGGGCGGGGGTCGCTCCTCCCACACCGAGGGCTCGGTTCCTCCCGGCTGCGACTCCGACCAGGACCAACGCGCAGAGCCCAGAAGGCTGGGCGTTCTCGGGGCAGCGAGCAC
>NW_006159689.1:426461-429481 GCF_000334495.1 Tupaia belangeri chinensis | reverse complement strand
GAATGCCGCTCTGGCTGCACGGTGATGGCGCGGAGGATGCTGTTTCAGTGGCCCCAGGGGACGTAAACGACAGGCCACTGCAGGTGCAGAGCGTGGTGCAGGCCTGGCACCGGGGGCGTCGGACCGGAATGCCCTGTGGTGTTCCAGGCTCAGGAGTGGCCGCAACTTAAACTGCCCTCATGACTCTACGTCCGACGGCCCTCAGGCGGGGAGCCCCCTTCTCCTTCACGCCCTGTCGGACCCACGTCCAGCAGCCGCACTGTCCCCCTAGGCTGGGAACAGCAGTCTGGGGCCGGCCCAGGCAGGACCAGGCTCCAGCTGCGTGGGCAGCTCTTTCTGCACCGGAGTCCCACTGGTTCCGGAACTGCCCACGTCTGGGGTGAGATGAGCTTCACGTGAATATATGAAGCAGGGAGATTTATGAATATTATTAAATTGAGACTACTTTTACGGCTGAAGGTGAACGGGGGAGCGAACCAGTGGTGCAGACTTTCCGAGAGCTCACCCCGGGTCAGGAAGACCCACGGGAGAGGGCACGGGTGGGGGAAGGAGCTGCGGTTTCGGACGGCCGGGTCCCAGGCGCTCCGGGCAGTGGTGAGCCAGCTCGTTCCTTCTAAGGCGGAGGAGTTCGGGTGTGCTGTGCTGTGCTGGTCATTCTGATAATGTTTCTGATATTTCTAATAACCGCAGAAATCCCAGACTAGATTTAATAAAATATATCAGTAACTTTATTAATACTTCTTAATAATGTCCTAATGGTACTTACAAACCGTGCAAACCCTGTCCTCCACCGGAGGCCGGGGAAGCCACTTCAAAGTCCCACCCACACAGTCCTGACCACCTCGGTTCCCGAGACCGCACACGCACACTCGGCCTCGGCCCTGGCCTTGGTCACGAGCGCGTCCTCGTCACAGCCGGGAAGTATCTCAGCCTCGTCCCCCCGACGGGCCTGCGTGTCTGCGCGCCAGCTTCCGGAGAGCGGCCAGCACCTCCTTGTTCCTCAGGCTGTAGATGAGGGGGTTGAGCGTGGGGGTGAGGATGTTGCTGAAGACAGAGAGCGCCTGGTCCTGCTCGGCGCTGTGGGACGACGTGAACGTCATGTAGATGAAGATGTTCGGGCCGAAGAAGAGGCTCACCACGGCCAGGTGGGAGCAGCACGTGGCCAGCACCTTCTTCCTGCCCTTGCCGGAGCGCATGCGGAGCACGGCCAGGAAGACGAGCGTGTAGGACGCCGTGACGAGCCCGAAGGGCAGGACGAGCAGCAGTGCAGGGCGTGCAGCACGGCGCTCGTGACCACCACCACCAGCTGGTACACAGACGTGTCCTCGCAGGAGAGCTTGATGAGCACCGGGACCTCGCAGAAGAAGTGCTGGATCTGCCGAGACCCGCAGACGGGGAAGTGCATCGGGTACACGGTGTGGATGAAGGAGCTGACCGAGCCCCCCGCCCAGCACCCGGCCGCCATGCGCAGGCAGGACCTGGGGCTCATGATGGCGGAGTAGCGCAGGGGGCTGCAGACAGCCAAGTAGCGGTCGTAGGCCATGAGCGTCAAGATGAGGCACTCCGACATTCCCAGCGTCAGGAAGAAGAAGCTCTGGGTGCCACAGCCAATCCACGAGATGGTTCTGTCGCCCGTGAAAAAGGCGGTGGCCATCTTCGGGACAATGGTGGAGGTCAGCGTCAGGTCGATGAGGGAGAGCTGGCTGAGCAGGATGTACATGGGGGTGTGGAGCCGAGGGTCCCCCCAGATCAGGACAATCAGAAGGACGTTGCCCAGGAAGGCAAGGATGTAGACCAGGATGATCACGGAGTTGAGGACAGTGGCGTGACGGAACTCGGGGAAGAGTCCCAGGAGGATGAGCTCAGTCACTGAGGACTTGTTCCCACCCGCCATGCCTCTGCAGGGATGTGCCGGGGCTGGGAGACAGGAAAACGGATTAGGGCGGCCGACATTCAGCGCAGGTCGTGAACCGATACAACAGACCGAGGCCAGAGGCGGAGATGGCTGGTCCCAGTGGTGGACTGCATGTTCGAGTCCGGGACCCAGCACCGTGAAAGTCACCGTGGGCACGTGTGCACGTGTGCCCAGAATCCCGAGAGGAGAATGGAAGAGAGGGATTGCGGGTGGCCATCCCTGGGGGGTGATTTCTCACTTTTCTCCCTCTCTCACTCTCTCTCGTGAGCGTCTGTGCCTATAGCAGACACACACTTCGGTGACGGTTGCCCGGAAGTCTATCATGGCAGGTACGGACTCACCACACTCCAGGCCGGGACAGTCTGGAGACAGCCCAGCACAGAGAGCGGCCGGGGCGCCTCCGCGGGCTGGGAGGGAAGCCTGGCTGTCCCCGGGGTCTCTGGGCCTCGGCCACAGCGCCGGCGTGGCTGCTGCAAGGGTGGGCTGTGAGCTGTTATGTTTAAGCACGAGCTCAAGTTTGTGGGTTTTAAAAATTATTTAAAAACAGCTTGAGCTGCCGTCCGCGGCGGTGCACGCGCCTCCTCTGCTCCTGTGTTGTCGCCCTGGGCTCCCCTCCGCCTCCCCCCGCCGCACCCCTCCGTCCTGTCCTCGTCGCCGGAACAGCAGCCGGGAGGAAGAAGCACACCGGGGGGCTGCGGAGCTCAGAGCCGCCCACCCCTACACCTGGGGCATCGCCGGGCGCATCGCTGGGGCGGGCGGTTCTGCGACTCCGAGGGTGCCCGGGCGGGCGCTGGCCTCCGCGCCCTGGCAGCCTTCTCGCGCCTCGTTTCTCTCCGCCACCTCCGAGGTGTTGAGCGAATCCGGGCGGTGTTCTTCCCGGGCAGCCCGGAAACCCCGGCAGGTAACGTCAGGAGAGGACGGACCTCCGACCTCGTAGACACGTGGTAAGCAGTAACTTAAAGATTGTGGTTTTCCCACCCCGGAAATCCGCGGGGCTCCCGGGGCAGCCCAGTTGCAGGCCGCGCTGGCCCGCGCTTCTCTCCCCGGCCCGCGCTTCTCTCCCCGGCCCGCCCTTCTCTCCCTGGGCCGCGCGTCGCTCCCGGGC
>NW_006159689.1:411436-426369 GCF_000334495.1 Tupaia belangeri chinensis | reverse complement strand
TCCCCCCCCCCCCCCCCCCCCTGCCCCCCCCTTCTCCCCCCGGCCCGCCCTTCTCTCCCCGGCCCGCCCTTCTCTCCCTGGCCCGCCCTTCTCTCCCTGGCAGAGCTGGGGCTGCGAAGTGTCAGGGCTCCCGCCGCCCGCCATGGCAGCAGTAGCTGTGACACCTGCCCAGCTGCCGTCCCACATCCAAGTACACTCCACTCGCCATTGTCTCAGCCCCAAATCCAGCAAGGTTATGACGTTAGGGCTTTACATTTTTGTAAGTCGCATTCATGGGGCTCATGCATTGATGGCTTTGAGAACACTGTTGGCAAAGAATTAAGAAGCACAGCTAAAAGAGTGAAGGAACTAGTGTTTTAACATGAAATAAAACCCAAAGAAAACACATCCAAATGTTTTAATTCACTCATTTGTGTTTATATTTTAGTAATAATTATTTTTAAAAATGTACTTAAATTTTGTGAATATCAGGACCAGCAGATGGGGTAGTGGTTACGTTGCTGGACTCCCACATAGTTGACTGCTGTTCGAGTCCTGGACTTGGTGGCTTAAACTCACGCCCGGCGTATGTGCATGCCTGCCCAAACTCCTGGGAGGAGAATGGAGAAGGGATTGCGGCGTGGCCATCCCCGCTGGGGGGTGATTTCTTGCTTTCTGTCTCTCTGTCTCTCTCTGTCTCTCTGGTGAGTGCATGTAAGAGAGACATTCAGCAAGTCGATTCTCTATAGCAAACTCTCTCTTAAAAAAGTATAAATTCCTATTAGCTAATAACCAACAGTCCAAAAGCACTGTATATCATTTTTTAAAGAAAGTAAAATGTGTGGATCACAACAAAGCCAGACTACAGAAAATAGTCTTTGAATAGAAAAAGTAACTGTCACTGTAAGAAATTCTGAATTATGTATTAATTGTTCCCATGAGAATAAACCATATTGTCACTGAATTAATGTGGAAGAACCAGGTTTTTCTGAGGGAGGACTCGCCGTATTCCCATTATGTCCTTAACAGAGGAAGGTAAGAGTACTGAGTATGAGGCGTGTCGTTGCGTGTGAACCTGCTGGGTTTTACTGACCTTTCAGGAAGCCTTCAGATGGTGTGTGCGTCCTTTAGACACACAGCACGACTTTACTGTCAGCGTGATTCGCGGTCGTGTTTGGGGCACAGAAGGCCGTCCGCGTCACCTGGAGCCACCACACAGCCATAGCTCGCTCTGCCAGAGGCTTCCCTGAGGGAGCGGGACGGCGCGAGGGCGGCCCTCCTCAGTCACCGTGTCTGGGCGCCAGGGCCCTGCTCCCCCTTTGACGGGGTTTGATCGGACAGGAGTGTGTGTGACACAATTCATGCAGATAGGCAAACGAAACGCTGACTTCACGGAGCTCTTCCCTAGACCTCTAGTCTGGGAGGGCTGCCGGATGCACCCCAAAGCCTGTTACAGGTAACCCTGTGTGTCACAACCCCGTCGCCCAGGTCTGGCGTCTGTGCCAGCCGACATTCGGCAGGTCGATCTGGTGCACTTCTCTTACCAGGCAAGCTGCAGGCTGCACCCGCTCCAGGCTGGCACCTACCGTAGGTCTGTTCATTCCAGGCACCTCTGGCTCTCAGCACTGCCGGCATCCTCTGGCTTTTCCAGATGTACCGTCTCACCCTGCAGCTTGGCCATTTTTGGAAAGAAAAATAAATGTGGTTGGCTAGATGGAAATGAAAAATCATATATTTTTGGGAACAAGTGCAGTCACTCCGATTCTGTAACACTATGAAGATTAAAAACTGGTTGTATATTAGGTAAATTCTGACTTGGCAGATTGCTTAGTAATTTGTCACCTAGGGTCTGGGGACGTTCGTGGTGAATGGCCTAGGGGAACAGAGTCCCCAGACTTCAATTAGCTTGGAGCTGGACCAAAATAGCAACTGCTGAAATGAGGCAAATCCGTGTGAAACAGAGTTGCTAACACAGAAATGTTCAGATGTCTCCTGCTAGTCCTCGGTAAGGGACCGAGTGCCACCAGGAGCACACATGCCACCCTGTGCTGTGGACCCCGAAAGCAGAAGGCACCACTTCTCAGCGTCACCCCATTCACCCTCCAGCACGCGCGATGAACGCCCTCCAACGTGTATGGAATTCTGTTCTGCAAATATGTCCTGGAAAGAGTTTCTTTTTGAAACAGCTTGATAATCACACAGCTTCATCACATACTGATAAAAATAAACTCTAGCTTCGAACCATCTCTCCACCTTGATGACTATAGTTTTATTCACATAACTTGTGTCTCTGGGTTTTACTGATGTTTGTGAATGCAGCCGTACAACTGTCTCACCAGGGTGCGTCTCATGTACCTAAGTGGGTAAATATGTTTATAGGTCTGGAGCGGTGAAAGGAAGAGACAATTAACAGAGAAAGAATGTAAAGTTCTCTGTTGGAAAAAAGCTGTAACTGTTGCCTTATAAAAATTTAAAAATAGTAAAAAAACACAGTTTGAGAGAAAGTGTGCAAACCTTTCATCGGTGAGTGTGACGTGCCAGCTTGGACAGCCATTGACTGGTGGTTCCTTCTGTACACCTGCAGCCTGAGACCTCGTGCAAGAGCTCCTTTCTCTAAAGCAGCCTAAGGGACCAGCAGATGGCATAATGGTTATGCTGCTGGACTCCCACATAGTTGATCACAGTTCAAGTTCCAGACCCAGCAGCTTAAAACTCAAGCCAGGCGTGTGCGTGTGCATGCCCAAAATCCTGAGAAGAGAGTAGAGAAGGGACTATGATGTGGCCATTGTCCCTGGGGGGTGATTTCTTGCTTTTTGTCTGTCTTTCTTGCGAGTGCCCAAGCCTTATAGCAAAAATCTCTCTAACAAACAAACAAACCAAAAAACAACAAACAAAAAACCAACCTGATTATTCAGGACTAAATGTGTACACACAAAAACCATTTGAAAAATAATTGACATATGAAACCAATTTTTTTTTTGAGAGGTTTTTGCTATAGGGCATGTGCACTCTCCAGAAAGAGAGAGACAGGGAGCCAGAAGATGAAAAATCACCCCCAAGGGGGGATGGCCACGCTGCAATCCCTTTTCCTCCATTCTCCTCTCGGGATCTTGGGCACGCACGCAGATGTGCCAGGCGTGAGTTTAAGCCACTGGGTCTGGGACTCGAACCACGGTCAGCTTCATGGGAGTCCAGTGTCATAGCCATTATGCTAACAGCTGGTCCCTGAAGCCAATTTTTGTGAAAATAAAAGATTCAGTTTATTTTTTCCCAGGAATAAGGAAATTTCCACCTTAAGGTAAGTAAATCAGGCAGATATCTTTTAGGAAAAACTTGGAAAAATAATGCACATTAGTAACAAAATAAACTTGTTTCTAAGTATTTTGGGCTCAGAAGACTCGTGAATACAAGCAGCCTCCTTGTGGTGGAGCAGTGGCAGGCAGCGTGCCGTGCCTGGGTTACCTGCAGGGCGCTGCTGACAGCTGTAACCTGTGCGCCCTATCTGAGCGTGCGTGTCACGTGCCACTTACTGGTCTGTGTTTGTTTGTTAGTTTTTAGCAAAGTCTCTGTCTTTTTGTATTGTATTAGCTGGCTCTTCCCTCCACCTTTAATTAGTTCATCGTGTTTCTTACATGTTTGACTTCTCGCGCCCTCGACCCTCCGTCTTGACGTGCTAACACTCTCGTGTGAGGACGGAGATAACGCCAGGTTTCTTCTGTTGTTTTATACTTTTATTTGACAAATAACTGGAGCTATTTATGAAGCATAACGCCACGTCTTGCCACATTAGCAATCTAACTCTATTCCACCTCTGCTGGGGCCACCAGACTGCCACCACATCCACCCCGCTGCTGGTTAGTCTGGCCGTGAGCCGATGCAGCTGGGTGAGACGCAGAGTCCTCATCGGAGGCACGCTCACGGGATTCACACGCATGACTGGTGCTTCAGAGAAAGCGAAAGTGAATTAGGTTGGGCCATATGTTCGAAACCATTCATTATGAAGTTCTTTATATCAACAAGTTACGAAGAAAGCCAGCGTGTCAGCGAGACACGGCCAGAGAGCGGGGACGCTGGATTTGAGCTGCGTCTTTCTTAGGGCTCAGCAATCCATGGAAACGGGATGAACTGAGGTGACAAAAGGCTTGTCGTGGTCACGACAGCGGCTGGTTGAAATGAAAGCCCGGCATCTGTCCCCAGCTAACTAACCAGCTGGGACCCTTCCACGTCTGCACTCAGCACTTTCAGCCACGTAACTCCGGATGCCGTGTCCTCGTCCTGCACAGCCCCGTGGGATTCCCACCTGTGCGCTGACGGCGAGCCACATCGCTCGGCCTGCTGGCCCCCTCACTGAGCCGGGAGCGCCTCCGCTTACTGGCCGCTTACGGGAGCACGTCTGTCTGCCACGAAGCCCTGACCCCTTTTCCTAAAGTGAGAATAATTCAGCACTCCACTATGAAGTCATGCGCACACTCACAGTCCAAGCACTCACCAAGTTCCCGCTGTGCTAGATGACCAGGGCTGGGACCGCAGTTGGGGTAATGGCTATGTCGCTGGACTCCCATGTAGTTGACTGTGGTTTGAGTCCTGGACCCGGTGGTTTAAACTCACACTGGGTGTGTGTGTGTGTGCGTGCCCAAGACCCAAAGAGAAGAGTGGAGGAGAAGGGATTGCAGCGTGGCCATCCCCCAGGGGGGGGATTCCTCGCTTTCTATCTCTCTGTCTCTCTCTCTCTTTCTGGCAAGGGCACGCGCCCTATAGGCAGAAACCTCTCCAAAAGAAAGAAAAAAAAAGACCCCATCACTGCATACCCCATCACTGCACGCCCTGTCACTGCACGCCCCGGCACTGCAGGCCCTGTCACTTCACCTCCCTGTCACTGCACGCCCTGTCACTGCCCGCCCCGTCACTGCACGCCCCGTCACTGCACGCCCTGTCGCTGCACGCCCTGTCACTGCACGCCCTGTCACTGCACGCTCCTGTCACTGCACGCCCTGTCATTGCACACCCCATCACTGCACGCTCCTGTCACTGCACGCTCCGTCACTGCACGCTCCGTCACTGCATGCCCCATCACTGCACGCCCCATCGCTGCACGCCCCATTGCTGCACGCCCTGTCGCTGCACGCCCTGTCACTGCACGCCCTGTCACTGCACGCTCCTGTCACTATTCCCCGTTGCTGCACGCCTGCTGCCACGCGAGCGTCTCCCGGCCGTTCAGCCCCAGCTCATGCTCCCCTCCCCGGAGCTGGTGCTCCCTGTGGGCCCCGCGCTGCGCCCACCAGCACCCCATCCACCCTGGCCCCCGACTCCCACCGTGAGCTTTACGCATGGCTCGGGTTTCCCTAGGAGCGACATTGCCCCGTCTGCCTCCACGTCACGTGTGGCTCCTGGAGCTTAAGCCCCCTCATTCCTCGTTACAGTTCCCACGTACCCTCAAGACCCCACTGAGACGGCGTTTGGCTCACAAAGCCCTTCCCGGGTCCCCACAGCTTTCCTCGCCGGCGGTCCTCCCTCTCCCACCGACTCGCAGCGAGCCCGCGCGCGCCTGTGCTCTCCCGCCTCGTAATCTCTGTTTACAAGTCGGCCTCCACTCCCGCCCCAGGCCCCGTGCTTTCATTACTGGTTTCCCACTTTGGATCTCCAGTACCTGGTGCATATTTGTTGATTTTGATGAAATTTAATTCAATGAACAATAATAAATGCCCACTAAGAATACAACAACCTCCCAGGAGCAGAAGCAGGCGGACTGAAGAAAAGCTCTTGGGTCCCCTCACTCAGGAACCCAGGGGTAATTCATCGAGGCCCGGCCCCGCCCCTCAGGCACAGTCCAGTGTAGACACGACTGGCAGAGCCAGAGGCCACAGTTAAGAAACATCAGTAGGGACCAGCTGTTAGCGTAATGGCTGTGTCGCTGGACTCCCATGTAGTTAACCATGGTTCGCATCCCAGAGCCAGTGGCTTAAACTCACGCCGGGCACATGTGTGTGCGTGCCCAAGATTCCGAGAGGAGAATGGAGGAGAAGGGATTGTGGCGTGGCCATGATATATATAAATAAATGTCGGTATTCGCTCTGGAAATCAAGGGGAAGGGAGACAAACTTAAATTTGAGCCGTAAGAGGAGAAATTAGTTAAGAAGGCAGGGTAAAAGCGTTAGTTCTTGGCAGAGAAAATAAGTCCTGGGAAAAGAAAAAAGAGAACAAATAAAGACATAAGAAATTTCAGAAATAAATAAGAGCTTTAGGATGGAAAATAAATAACATGCTTAATGAGAACAGTGACAAAGGGCCAAGAAAATTTCAAGTTGGGCCTCTAGGAAAATTACACGGGCAGGGACGGAAAAGTGACAACAGCAGCAATAATTTAAAGTAAGTAAGTGCAGTTGGCCGCGGAGGAGCTCCAATTCCCGCTGGGGGTGCTTCCTCCAGGACGCCGGCAGGGCGAGGCGTGGGCGTGGCCCTGGCTGACCAGCGCTCCGTCAAGCCCCAGGCCAAGCCCCAGGCTCCAGGGAATTAGCGATCCCAGCTGGCTAGCAGCCGCAGCCCGAGGCCGAGGAGAGACGGAGGCCTCCGTGCCGTTATCTGTCTGTGCCGAGTTCCTCTCCTCTCCCCTTTCCTGTGTGAGCAGCGTCCATGCGCAGGACTGTGGAGCCGTGGACAGTTTCTACAGAGCTGCGTAGACTGGACCCAGCCTCGAGGTGAGCTGACAGGGAAGTTTGTACGTTTCCGGAATGTGAAAATCCACGCAAAATGCTACTTCTATAATCACTGATCAGTAGTACAAGGAATCTTAAAAATTTTCATGGAAATGTCATACTCACGAATCAAATGCACACTGTATTTGAATTTTGGGAGGCACCAAAATCAATTTGAGCTTCAATTGTTTCCACAAACTTTGAAAAGTCCACTCCCATTTATGAAGCCCAAGGCTGGGAAATAGGTAACTGGCCAGGAGCAGGGTCTGGCATTTAATCGTGTATGCCTTCTGGACAGCCGTTTCTCCAGTGGGTAGAATGGTACTGGCTCCCTCCCAAGCATTTCAACGAAAAAGAAGCTAGAAAGTGCTTTAAAGCCAACAAGGGGCGGTAAAGCAAAATGATGCGGTGTCTTGATGTTGGAGTATGTGTCAGTGCTGAAAGCCGCTGGCTGGCCCAGGCAGTACACCCAGACTCGGAAGGCCGGGTTCACCGAGCTGGTCACGAATCGAACTCATTTTCCCTGGCGTCTCTAGCTGACAGACAGCATGCTAGTTCTCAGGAGGAAAGCAGAATACAGCTCACAGTTTCTTCCATTATGAATCTCATGACTTAGCAGCCGAGAGATGTTAACACATGTAACTACAAAGGAGATTGCGGTTCAGGTTTCAATCAAGGCTGTGGTGCAGAGTTTGGAAAGAGCGTTTACGATCACAGCATCGAGCCAAGTCTCAAGATGCCCAACGCCTTGAGCAACAGCACTCGAACCAGAAAGGCCGCAGGACTGGGCCGGGCTGGGCAGGGCTGGGCAGGGCTGGGCCAGGCTGGGCAGCTACGGACACAGCAGTTACACTGCAGGGCCTGGTCCTGTTCTCTGCAAGCTAGACAATTCTCAAAGAAAATTCTGAATTCTATTTGTCGTCATTTAATGGCTCTAGATTCAGGCACAGATACTCAGGGACCACATCAAGACTCAGTTTAAGGCAGGACACAGTAAGATGCGTGCCGGACGGTTTATTAAAATGTTTGTTTTCATCTTAAATCCTCAACATCCAAAATGAGGCTCACTTATCAAATCAAACACCCAATGGCATGCCACAGACCTGATGCATATGCAATCTCTGAGTCAGGAGGTGGTTATACTTCTGAAAATGACGCTCCTAGAGGTCTGCTAGTTATTTACCAGAAGTTTGTGGCTCTTAGTGGCCGTGCAAAACAAGAACACAGATCTTTTGAGTAGTTTCTGGATTCAAAACTGATCACCACTTTTGGCAGACTTAAATCAGGCACTGTGTGGAAGCAGTGACTTGAAAGCAAACAGCACAAGAATGGAAAACGAGTCAATACGTAACATTTGCGTTCTCTTTCACCTTTTCTGAGTGGAGAGAAATATTGATCGGGGGAGATCCTGTTCTTGTAGACCTTCCTATGAAACTCGAACCTGTAGTTAATATGGACACACATAACCACATATTTCAGAAGAGGTAAGAGTACCCTAATGATTCGGAAATGAAATTTTCAAATGACTGTCTTAGACTGACAAGCAGATAATAGAATAAGATATTGGAGTATTTTATTCTACTATTTAATAAGATTTTTAAAAACTCAACACATACTGTACATATTTGGGCATACATTTTGACTTTCAGTACATAAATACGATGAGTGATAATGAAATCAGAGTAATTAGCATACCTGTGATTTAAAATATGCCACTTCTCTGTGCTGACAACATCCAAATCCTCTTCTAGCTAATCTGAAATATCCAATAAACGATGAACTGTAGTCACCCTCCTGTGCTGTGCAAAGTTAGAACCTGCCCCTTCATGGAGCTGTGACTGTGTATCTGTTAACTGCATCTCCTCAAGCTGTGACTGTGTATCTGTTAACTGCATCTCAGCACCCTTCCCACGCCTGCCCTTCCCTGCCTGTGCTAATCGCCCCTCTGCTCCCCTTCTGGGAGGTCATTCCTTCTTTTTACATATGAGGGAGAACATGCAGTATTTCTCTTTCTGTGCCTGGGTTATTTCATTTAATGTCTTCTAGGCTTGTCCATGTTGCCCCAGATTACAGGATTTCATTCTTTATAATGGCTGAATATACACTTTTTTTAAAAAAAGTTTTTGCTTATTTATTTTTTATGCCACAGAACGTGTGCATAAAACAGAGAGACGAGGCACCCGCCACGTCAGTCACATAGCAATCTGTTTTCCTGCAATTATTCAAGGTACAGTTGTTCTTAAGTTATAGTTTATTAATTTATCTAATACGTAAATTAAATCTAATATATAAATGAACAGAAAAGGTAAATAATAGAGAGGGCATATATTTTTCTCTTTAATCTTTCACTGCTTTAATGGGTTGAGCCAACTTTAGAAACATTCTAATGTTTATGTTGCCACACATTGAATTCATTACTATGGTATTTTAAGGAATACAATAGTTAGAATGACTTTTCTTTTTTTATAATTTTAGAAACTGTTTTTAATGAATACAATTTGCTTTGCAGTTGCCCTTTTTTCTAACGTTCTTATTAGTTTTTGTAACAAGGTCAGGAGAAGCTCATAGAATCAGATAGGTGTGTCTCTCTTATGAACCTGCCTAGAATTTGTGCAGATAATGGTTGTACAGGCACCTGCAGAAAGGGTGACCATAGCTAAGAATGTCTAAGAAGGAAGAAAGCCAATAGGCTGGAAGGAAAGAAGCCCTAAAGTTTCGCTGGTGCCTGTCATACACACAAGTGCTGTAACTAGTATTAAGGACGCTGGATCTTTTAACAAAGGAACCCTAAGAGGTTATGGAAAAAGTTAAGTTTCTCCTTTTCAATACTTCAACTGAATTTACTATAGACCATGTAAATAAATGAGCATTTTTCCTGAGTAGAAAATTGGACCAATTAAATTAAAAACTTAAATAACCGTGCATATAACATAAGGAAAAAACCCTAATTATGCATGTTTCTTTAAATCATAATGTCCATGACCAGAAGTCTTGAGTGAAGTAGGAACATTTAAAATTAGAAAACATTATCTATAAACTAAATCAGCAGTGTTTTTCTCAGGTCAAGTTTATAATATTTGACATGGAAATGAATATAAAATTTTCTCAAATATTTTATTTTAAAAAGGAACTAAAAAGAGCATCAAAAAGATGATAATGGAAATAGTATCATTTTTCAAAACAGTAAAAAGCTAAAAAATGTGCAATTTAAGATTGTGAGTTATTGGGACTAGCAGTTAGCACAATGGCTATGTCGCTGGACTCCCATGTAGTCGACCGCGGTTCAAGTCCTGGACCCGGTGGCTTAAACTCACGCTGGGCTTGTGTGCATGCGTGCCCAAGATCCCGAGAGGAGAATGGAGGAGAAGGGATTGCGGTGTGGCCATCCTCCCTGGGGGTGATTTCTCGCTTTCTATTTCTCCCTGTCTTTCTGGAGAATGTATATGCCCTATAGCAAAAACACCCCACCTCAAAAAAAAAAAAAAAAAAAGGATTGTGAGTTATCAGCCCAGTTACATATTTTGTAGTTGTAAAAAATATAATTATCAAAAATGTATGAAACTGCTCACACGACAAAGTGACGGCGATTCACTTGCCGTGCACACCCTGGTCTCTACCCGACACTCCCACGAAGACAAAGTACATAAAGACTAAGAACCAATACACCAGCTCGCGGGCGAGTCCTTCCCTATTTTCAAGGTTGTCATGACATTGCTTATTTTTATTTTAAGAATTATTTATTTATTTAATTTAATTTGTTATTGTTATTTTTTAATTTGACCAGAGAGAGAGAAAGGGAAATTGGGAAAGAGAAAGAAAGCAAGCTGCCAGGTCTAGGACTCGAACCATGGTCAGCCATGTTGGGGTCCAGCACTTTAGCCACCAATACTGGCCCATGACATGGCTTGTTCGCACATGTGAGAACAGATGGCTTCACCTCTGCTGTTTTCTGCAAACCCCTTCCCTCAGCTGCTGACACCGAGCGCCATGGGGACAGGGAATACGTCGGAACCCACCGACTTCACGCGGCTGCCCAGCCCCATGTACCTGCTGCTCAGCCAGCTGTCCCTGATGGACTTGACCTTGACCTCCAGCGTCGTCCCCAAGATGGCAGCCAACTTCTTCTCCGGGCGCCGAGGCATCTCACTCCTGGCTTGCGGGACCCAGATTTTCGTGTCCCTGACGGTGGCCATCTCGGAGTGCATCCTCATCACGCTCATGTGCTTTGACCGCTACGTGGCCATCTGCCACCCGCTGCGCTACCCGGTGCTGGTCAGTCCCCGGGAGTGCTCGCGCATGGCCGCCGCGTCCTGGGCCGCAGGGGCGCTCACGTCCCTGGGCCACACTGCCTTCACCCTGCATTTTCGCATCTGCAGCCCCAGGGAGATCCCTCACTTCTTCTGCGAGGTCATGGCTGTCCTTCGGATCGTCTGTGAGGACACCTCGTCCTACGAGAAGGCGGTGGTGGTGACCAGCATTTTTGTCCTGCTGCTGCCCCTGTCCTTCATCCTGTCGTCCTATCTTCTCATCCTCCTGGCCATCCTGCGCATGAACTCCCCCGAGGGCAGGAGCAAGGCCCTGGCCACCTGCTCCTCTCACCTCTGCGTGGTGGGCCTCTATTTTGGTCCAGGGATGTTTATCTACATGAGGCCTGGCTCTGTCAAGACGCCAAGGCTCAATCAGGGGCTCTTTCTGTTTGAAACTGTCCTCACTCCTCTCCTGAACCCTCTGGCCTACAGTCTCAGGAACAAAGAGGTTCTCAGTGCACTGAAAAAATTGATGAAGAAGACATCGGTACTCCAGTTAAGGGGCAGAAATTTCATGATCAGTTAAAAGAAATACAGGGATATACCAGCAAAGGCATTTTGTTTTCAGTTAGGAAAAATAATCCTTTTGAAATAAAAAGTAAACTATTCTTGTTGAATTGCACTTATCCCCTTTATCTGCAGAAACATCTATGTAAACTCATTTCTTCCCTCATACCGGGACTTTGTCCAATTGTCCCAGGCATTGTACTAATGAAGGAAAGTGATCACACCCATCAATCCCCTTTACTGTACCTCTTTGATGGTCCTGCGTACGTGGTTCCATGAGGAAAGGAACAGTCGATGTCTGCTTCTCAGAACTCAGAACATCACCACACACATGGGCAGTGGCTCAGAGCGTCACTGGTTAAATACACGAGGAAATGACACGTTGTTGAGAATAAGTAAATCTGCCAGTGCTGTTTTATCCACCTGAGAGGAGTGTTGATTCCTGTTACTGTCTGAACATCAGTGTGTCCCGTGGTGGCTAGCTACTCATCTGAATTAGCATCACTTGTGGTCTCTCCCACAGATGCCAGTTCTGTGTCCATCTCAAATCTACTGAAATAAAAATACAGTCTGTGGCATGGGGCTCAGGGATCTGACTGGCAGTGACTCTCACCCATACCAAAAGATGAGAGCAAGTGACTCATTTATTCGCAAGTTACTTTTCTAGACTAGTTTTGCAAAAAGATTTATCAGCTATGTATTGGGTTGTCAGGAAAGTCATGATGTGTTTTTCTATGCAAACATGCATCATGATTTTCCTGACAACCCAATAGTTTCCTGATCTCTTTACAGAGGTTCAGGATGGGTTAAATTTAAAATCTAATGCTTTTATTTTGAAAAGTAATAGAGAATAAACTTTTCTGTGTTTGGGACACTTCATGATTTAAAATTTTTGAGCACAAAAAATGTGAAGAGTAGAAACAAAGAAGAAAAAGATTAATGACTGAAGATATTTTAACATAAAATACATTTTAAGCAGGATGCATGAAAGGTATTTCAAACAGGTTGAATTGAAAGATGAATAGTCTGTATAGATATAAAGAACAATAAGAGTAATTTACACGTGGATTTTAATGACTGAGTGAAATAACGGAAAAGAAATCACTTTTTAACTGAATAGGAAACACTCAAAAGGAGCACCAACATCCAACAGCTTCACTGTCCAAGTTCCAGGAGACAACTGGAGGCTTTATATCAGAGATAAAATAGCTGAGTTTCAGAAAACTGAAATATTTGTAAATTATATTTTTCAAGTAACAAATAAAAACTTACGTTTATCATGTACCATATGTTATTTAAAACATGAAAACAGTTTGAATGGCTACATTGAACTAAGTAAGATATGCATTACCTCACTTATATAATATGACATCTGTAAAACACATAAAATCTGATTTATGAGGAATTTTCTCCTCTTTGTAGTTGCCAGAGTATGCATACTCTTGCCAGAGGAAGAGAGACTGAGAGAAAGCAATCCCCAACCAAGTGTGGTTGTGCCACAATCCTTCCTCCATTCCTCCCTCTCGTCAGGATTTTGGGCATGCATGTATACATGCCTGGTGTGTTTTCAAGCCACTTGTGATGGGATTTGAACTATGTTTGGCCATGTGACAAGAAGTAATCAACAAAATAACAAGAGTCAGTATGTACCTATCTATAATGTAAATGGTTAAGTTTGCCAATCAAAAGATTTGGCCTGGCTGAATGACTAAAAAGCAAATAAAAAAATTCACTCATATACTGCCTACAAGAAATTAATTTTACGTGAGAAGACACAAATTGACTGAAAGGTTAGAAATGAAAAAGATACCCCATGCAAAGGAGCCTAAGAGGAGCACAGGTAGCTATCCTCATATCAAAAAGTATAAACTTCAATTAAAAAACTGTAAAGTGTAAATTGAAAATATTCTTCTCCCATTCTGAGAGTTGTCTCTTCACTCTGATTGTTTCCTTTACTTTATAGAAGCCATTTAGCTTCATGTGATCCTACTTGTCCATTTTTTGGATTATTGACTGCAGTACTACTCAGCCATGAGGAACAATGAGACCCTATCTTTTTTTTTTTTTTTTTAGAGGTTTTTGCTATAGGGCGTGTGTGCTCGCCAGACAGACAGACAGAGACGGAGAGACAGAAAGCAAGAAATCACTCCCCAGGAGGGATGGCCACGCCTCAATCCCTTCTCCTCCATTCTCCTCTCGGGATCTTGGGCACGCATGCACACGTGCCTGGTGTGAGTTTAAGCCACCGGGTCTGGGACGCGAACCGCGGTTGACTACATGGGAGTCCAGAGACATAGCCATTACGCTAACTGCTGGTCCCAAGACCCTATCTTTTGATTCAAAGTGGATCTATATAGAAGACTTAATATTATGCAAAGAGAGCCAAACTTTGAAAGATACACACTGTATATCCCCACTCAATAGGTAGCTAATGTCTGCATTCTGTGGCAGAAATGTAAGGATCCAAAGATATGGTAGTAGAGCAGATAAATGTAGATACCAGAGACTTCAAAAGAGGGAATTGAATGGTAGAAGATGGGTGGGAAGGACAAACGGTTGGGGGGCCTGGGATTAGAGCCTTTTGGAGGCCAAAGCCAATTAAGGTTTGTATTTACGAGTAAAACAGTATTGAGATCCTGAGACAGAGCTATCTTGTCCCCTTACTAGACGCAGGAGTGTCGTATTGCTCATGTATTTCTCTGTGTTGCTCCACTCTGCACATGGTCCCAAAGATCATGTCTGAAGGAGCCAGGTGTGATTATGGGCACTGACCGTGGCATTAAAACTCATCTCTACCCAGAGTGTCTCGTGTCTGCGCTCTTTCTGCATGGCTGTGTCCCTAGTCTTATGCTTCAGGTCCTTAGGGCAGCTGTGGTAATAAATTTATTAAATTATCTTTCTTTCTCTCTCTCTCTCTCTCTCACACACACACACACACACACACACACAGATACACATTCTGAAATGAAAATCTCACAAAACACCATTTGCCCTTGTTATGTGAAATGCATTCTGGTATTTTTTAGTCCATTCTAGTCTGTTGTGTTCTTGTTCTTTTTTTTTATAAAGGTCTCACACATTTATTACTGAACCAACCTACCAATGCAGAACTTAGAGACAAAGTGAAGCATCATTTTTTTCCCAATAAACACAAGTGTCCAGTCAGTGGTGACCATTTTCAGCTTGATATGGCAAGACCATAGTGACCTTGGTACAATATAAATATGTGGGCCATATTCTGTCCAGTTCCTCATAGGCCCAGCTTGGTTGTTGTCCAGTGTCTCCTCTTGGAGTTGTATCTGATTTTATTACCTGTTTTCATTCTAATCCACTGGGGAATATGACAATTTTACTTCTGTGTTTTGGCCAGAAAACACTTGATTCTGAAAATCTTGTGAGAAGACATAATGAAGAGCCTAGTGGACCACACACACCATGATGGCAGAGA
>NW_006159689.1:410507-411417 GCF_000334495.1 Tupaia belangeri chinensis | reverse complement strand
GTGTTCTACTTCACTAAAAAAATAAAACAAATGTTGACTGAGGAAAAAAAAAGAATGTAAAGTTCTCTGCTAAAAAAATTTGCGTATTTTCTGCTTCACCAAAAAGAAATCAAATAAAAAATTTTAATTAAAAATCTGTAAAGAAATAAAGAAAGCCTTTAGATAATGATAAAATGGTTTAATACATGAAAAAGACATAATAAGTATGAACATATGTACCCCCAACACAGGAACACTTGAAGATACAAAACAATTATTGCTATGGTAAAAGGAGAAACTCCAATACAATAATTATTAGAAAACTCAACACCCCACTCTCAGGATTGAACAGATCATCTAGACAGAAAGGCAACAAAGAATCATTAGATTTAAACTTCACCATAGACCAAATAAACCTAACAAACATTTATAGAACATAAAGAAGACCCTCAAAGCAGAGTCAATCGTCCCCAAAATAGACAAATGGGACCACATCAGACTAAGAAGTTTCTGCATGGCCAAAGACACAGTAATTAGTGTGAATCGACAGCTCTCAGAATGGGAAAATATTTTTGTAAATTTTGCATCAGATAAGGGACTGATAACCAGAATACACAAGGAACTAAAAAAACTGTTTGGAAAAAAGATGATCAACCCTATTAAAAGATGGGAGAAGGAGATGAAAAAAAAACACTCTCTAAAGATGACATACGAATGGCCAAAAGGCATATGAAAAAATGTTCGACCTCCCTCATCATAAGGAAAATGCAGATAAAAACAACAATGAGGTACCACCTAACCCCAGTCAAAATGTCTAATATTAAAAAAACAAAAAATGGTAAGTGTTGGCGGGGGTGTGGTGAAAGGGGAACTCTTTTACACTGCTGGTGGGAATGTAGATTGGTCCAACCACTCTGGAGAATAATTTGGA
>NW_006159689.1:362643-399356 GCF_000334495.1 Tupaia belangeri chinensis | reverse complement strand
AGGTGTATGTGGAGGAGTGGGGCCTAACGAAGGACATTTGGAGAAGAGATACAGAGGTAGAGCATTGACGGAATGGGGAGGTGTGGTGTTATCTGCTGAAGATATTTTGATCAACGGGTCTGGGGAGAAATGTGCACATATCGAAATGGTCTCATTGTAAGCCAAACAATATGATTGAAAGTATATACAAAATATAAAATAAATTAAAAAAAGAACATTTCATCCAATGACTGTGGAATACACAATTTTCTCATCTGCACATGGATAATTTCCTAAGGAGGCCACATGTTAGCCTACAATAACAAAAATTTGATAACATTTAAAATATGGAAATTATATTGAATATTTTCGCTGACTAAAATGGAATAAAACTTTAGAAATCAATAATAAGAACAATAGAAATCAAATACATGAAACCTAAGTAATATTCTCCTGAATGATTTCAGGGTTAAAGAAGAAATCAAGATGGAAATGATCTTTTTTTAAATTTATGAACATAAAACATACCAAAACTTATGGGGTACAGCAAAAACAATCTTTTGGTTTTGTTTGTTTGTTTTTACTTTGCCATAGGGCATGTGCGCTCATCAGAGATAGAGACAGGAAAAGTGAGAAATCACCTCCCAGGGGTGAGGGGTGGCCATGACACAGTCCCTTCTCCTCCAGGGAGAAAGGGACAAATGCCCAGTATGCTTTTCAGGCTACCAGGTCCAGGACTCTAACTGTGAGTAGACCATGTGGGATCCAGCTACCTTGAGTACCATGCCACCAGCTGTCCCCCAAAAGCAGTTCTTAGAGGGATAGTTATAGGCATAGGCACCTTAATAAAATAAACACTTAAAAACAAAACAAAATAAAACTAACGATCAACCTCAAGGAATTGTAAAACAAGAATAAACTAATCTCTGGAAGGAAAGAAGATAGAAAAATAAAATTGAGACTAAAACAAAAATCAATGAAACCAAAAGTTGTTTTTTAAGAGAAAATGGGCAAATCTTTACTTAAACTAATCACGAGAAAAAGAGAGAAGTCCTACGTAGATAAAATAAAAGACATTACAACTGATACTACAGAAATTAAAAAGATAATCAAAGACTATAAGTAGTTTTATACCAACAAACTGAAGAATCTTAATGAAACTGATAAATTTTTGGACACGTGAACTTATCAAGACTGAACCAGGGGGAACCAGCAGTTAGCGTAATGGCTATGTCGCTGGACTCCCACGTAGTCGACCACGGTTCGTGTCCCGGACCCGGTGACTTAAAACTCACGCCGGGCGCGTGTGCGTGTGTGCCCAAGATCCCGAGAGGAGAATGGAGGAGAAGGGATTGTGGCGTGACCATCCCCCCTGGGGGGTGATTTCTCGCTTTCTGTCTCTATGTCTCTCTCTGTCTGTCTGGCGAGCGCACGCACCCTACAGTGAAAATCTCTCAAAAAAAAAAAAAAAAAAAGACTGAACCAGGAAGAAATAGGACTACGAATAGACCACCTAATGAGATTGAATCGGTAATAAAATATCTGAAGGAAGAAAAGCCAAGAACCAGTTGCTTACACTGCTAAATTCCACAAAAACTTAAGAAAAAAGAGCCAATGTCAATTGTCTGTTCCGAAAAGTAACAGTGGAAACAACTCTCTCAAACTCATTCTATGAGGCAAGCATTATACTGATATCAAAATTAGACAAAAACTAAACTACAGACCAATATCCCTGCTGAATATAGATGCAAAAATCCTCAACAAAATGCTGGGAAATTGACTCCAACAACACATCAAAAAGATCACACACCATGACCCAGTGGTTTTATCCCAGGGATGCAAAGACAGTTCATTATACTCAAATCCGTAAATATAATACACAATATCAACAAAATAAAAGACAAAACTATCTGGTCATCTCAATAGATGCAGAAAAAGCATTTGACAAAATTTAACATCCCTTTATGATAAGGACATTCAACTAATTAAGTCTAGAAGTGGGGCCAGCAGGTGGTGTGGTGGTGAAGGCGCTGGACTGCCGCATGGCCGACCACAGTTTGAGTTCTGGACCCAGTGGCTTAAACATCATGCTGAATGCACATGCATGCATACCAAAAATCCCAAAAAGAGAATGGAGGTAAAAGGGATTGTGATGTGGCCATTCTCCCAAAGGATGATTTCTTGTTTTCTCTATGTCTCTCTCCAGTGAGAGCACAACGCATACAAAATAAATAAATTAATTAATTAATTTAAAAACACATTTTTTTTTTAGAGAAAAGAAGGACTGTAGACCAGTAGATGACATAATGGTTACATCGCTGGACTCCCTCATGGCCAACTGTGGTTCAAGTCCTGGATCTGGAGGCTTGAAACTTACACCAGGCTCGAGTCCCTGCATACACAAAATCCCGAGAGGAGAATGGAGGAAAAGAGATTGAGGGATGGCCATCCCCTTTGGTGTGATTTCTTGCTTTCTGTCTCTCAGTCTCACTCTGTCTCTCCAGTGAGTACATGTGTCCTACAGCAAAAATCTCTCTCTTAAAAAAAAGAGCAATCTGAACAGATAGTTCTTAAAGCAAGATATATTGTACAAATAAAACATACAGAAATATGCACACTACACTAATCATTAGGAAACTGCAAATCAAAGCCATAATGAGAAGGCTGTCTCCACAGCCTAGTGGTTAACAGACCCAGTTCTCACATGGCTGACAGGGTTCAGATCTCAGCCCACGTGGCTTGGAAAACACGCCAGGCAAGTGTGTGTATGCCCAGTACCAAGCAGGGTGGGTCAATGGGGAAGAGACTGTGGCACGGTCATACCCCATTGGGGGTTTATCCCTCTCTCTCTGTTTCTCTATATCTCTCTTTGGTGAGTGCACACATCTGGCAATTATGAAAAATATGATACCACAGCAGCCCAATAAGAATGACCACCACCAGGGACCAGCAGTTAGTGTAATGGCTATGTCGCTGGACTCCCACGTAGTTGACCGCGGTTTGCGTCCGGACCCGGTGGCTTAAAACTCATGCTGTGCATGTGTGCTTGCGTGCCCAAGATCCCGAGAGGAGAATGGAGGAGAAGGGATTGCGGTGTGGCCATCCCTCCTGGGGGGGGGGGGATTTCTCGCTTTCTGTCTCTCTGTCTCTCTCTGTCTTTCTGGCAAGTGCACGTGCCCTATAGCAAAAAACCTCTTTTATAAAAAAATGCTCAACATTCACTATCATAAGGGAGATGGAAATCAAAACCACAATGAGATACCACCTAGCTCCGGTTAGAATGGCTAAGATTAAAAAAAATGAAGAATGATAAGGTGCTGGCGAGGCCGTGGAGGAGAGGGACTCTCACACACTGTTGAGGGGAATGCAGATTAGTACAGTCACTGTGGAGGACAGTACGAAGATGCCCAAAGGCCTTCAAATAGAACTATGATAAGATCTCGTAATTTCACTCCTGGGTATCTACCCAAAGGACAGGAAGGCACTCAGTCAGAAAAGTGCTTGCAAGTTCATGTTTATTGTGGCATTATAGACCCTAACTGAGATTTGGAACCAACCGAAATGTCTGAAAACAGACAAATGGATTGAAAAAGTGTGGCATATACACACTACAGAATACTACTCAGCCATAAAAGAGAGAAAGAGAGAGAGAGAGAGATCCTGGCATTTGAAAAAAGTGGATGAATGAATTTAAATTTAAAGCCAATTTAAGTTCACATTTCACAATGTGGTCCACGTAGACATCATTGATGTATCTGTCTTTAGTGTGAAACCGATTGTAAATAAGAACCATAAGAAGCCTTCTGGAGAAAATTCTATTTTGTTTCGCATGTTGTAGAGCATATCCAGTGATGCTAAGATTCCTGTGCTATGCCCAGGACCGTCTCGAGCTTCCCGGACGGCCATACTGTACATCAGTGATGGTTTTTCCTTCTATTTGACAGCCCAGCTGCTCCCTAGAACCTTCCTCAGAGCCCCCAGCACCTCCTTGTTCCTCAGGCTGTAGATGAGGGGGTTCAGCATGGGGGTGAGGACGGTGTAGAAAACTGAGAGGCCCTGGTCCAACTCCGGGCTGTGGGCAGAGCCGGGGGTCATGTACACCACGATGGCTGGCCCCAGGTAGAGACTCACCACGGTCAGGTGAGATGAGCACGTGGCCAGGGCTTTGTTCCTCCCCTCAGGGGAGCTCATCCTCAGGACAGCGAGGAAGATGCGAGCGTAGGAGGCCACGATGAGGGACAGCGGCACAGTGATAAACATGATGCTCATCCCCATCAGCACCATGAGGTAGCTGGAAGTGTCCTCGCAGGACAGCATCAGGACAGCTGGCATCTCGCAGAAAAAGTGCTTGATCTTGTTCTCACAGGTTGGAAAGTGCATCGTGTAAACCGTCTGTGCCAAGGCATTGAGCATGCCTCCCGCCCAGGACCCCAGGGCCATCTGCAAGCAGACCCTGGGGCTCACGACAGCTGAGTACCGCAGAGGGTTGCACACAGCCACATAGCGATCGTAGGCCATGAGGGTCAGGAGGATGCACTCTGCATCTGCCAGCATCAGCCAGAAGAACATCTGTGTGCCACAGCCCACCCGTGATATCGTTCTGCTTCCAGAGAAGAAGTCGGTGGCCATCTTGGGAACCGTGCTGGACACATAGGCCAGGTCGATGAAGGACAGCTGGCTCAGGAGGAAGTACATGGGCGTGTGCAGCCGAGGGTCCACCCAGATCAGGAGGATCAGGATGGCGTTGGCTGCGATTGCAATGAGGTAGACCAGAAGGATGATGGACATGAGAGTGCGGGGGTGTCCATAACCAGGGAAGAGTCCCAGGAGGATGAAACCTTCTAGGAATGTTGCATTTTCTCTCTCCATACTTCCAGAATTCACGTGAACTAAGAAACATTGAGGGAAGCCAGTCAAAATCGGAAAAAACACTGAGGAAAGTCAGTCAAAATAGGAAATTCTGTAGTCTGATTCACCATCTAAAGACTCAATTTGGATTAAAGAAGTATGTTTTCTTTTTAATCAGATTTTGAGAAAATATTCAGCATCTTATTCTATTTATAGATTTGTCTCCATGTTCAGACATTCACAACCTGTGTTTAATTATGAAACTCAAGTTTCTCACTCTAACCTGTTGAGGATAGAGATAATCCAAGAAAACATAGGGTAGTGGAGGGCCATTGCCTGGTCGTGAGGAATAGAGACAGGCGCAGCTAGGGAAATTACAGAGATCATTTTGTGCATGTGTTCTATTTTATAGATAAAGCAGGGGAGTTACAGATAAGGTACGGCCAAGCAACAGTCCCACTCTTAGCTATTAGACCTCGGGATTGAACTAACCAGTCTCGTGGACCACTGACAATGCTTTCTGCTCACATAGGCAGCAAAGTTTACGTTAGATGTTAGTGAGACAACTTCTAAACTATTTACCATGGCTGTACGTATAGTTTTCCTTCCTGACAGTGCACGAGTGGGTAGGGATACACATCTCACTGTACAAGCAGTTTGAGTGTGCAATGAGCAGTGTTAATATTAGATAACGGAGTTGACAGACACACAGCCTGAACTTTTTAAAGATAATACATATCCCAGCTAAGTTCCCACTATTAGATATTTGAGGTCAGGACCATAATGATCAGTTTTCTGGACCACCGATCATATTTGTCACTAACATATGAAGAGCTTAATCAGACATTAGTGTGACAACTGCAAATGACTCTGAGGGGTTAAGGACCCAGCTCTCTTCCCAGAGCTCACTTGTTGGTATTACGAGTGTGCACATCTTCCACCCCCTGCCCATGAAATGTGGGAAGGTGTGCTTGAGAAAAGAGCGGACCGGAACACAACCCCTGGACTTTGTCCGAGAGCGTGAGGTGTACATTTATAACTGCCTCTCAGTGAGTGCTCGCTGTCCACATGTGCCCCATCTGGCTCACTGCAGCAGGAAACGGCAGGGTCTGGGTGCATTCCCTCAGCTGTGCAGTTTCAGCTTAGTGTGAACTAAACCCTAGATGCTCACTATGTGCTGTGTGTAGTAGGGTCACTTTCACGGGTTGGGAAGTTCTGATTATTTTCACCCTAATAAGGGTAAGAAGCTTAGTGGTTTTACCAGAAGGAAATGGTTGAAGCTTCTTCAGACAGCTCCGCTCTCGCTGCCCTAGCTTCGTTCCCGCTGCAGTTTCCGAGGGCAGCTTCTCCTACTCCCCCCACGTCGTGGGCATTACTCTCTGGATAACACCTGCCCACGCTCCAGCCTCCATGGTCTCAGTGTGTTCTGTATAATTGTGACAGCCACACGTGGTCCCACTGACTGAATGTCCATTTGACCGTCTCCACCACAACCTGTAAGATCTTTGGGAAAGGACACTTTCCTCGTGTCTTCCAGGACCTAACAGCACGTCTGGTTCAGAGAACGGATAGGAACGTTTACATCTATGTCTGTTGAAGATATTTTATAGTTTAATCAACTGGACTAGGGAGAAATGCTCACATATTGCAATATTCATTTTGTAAGCTAAATAATGTGATTGAATGTATAAAAAATGAAATAAAAAAGAAACAAAAAAAGGAGAACAAATACAAACAAGACAAACCCAATCCAGATCCTTTAAAAGCAAAAACCAAAAAAAAAAAATAAAAAATAAAAAAGAAAGTACAATGCTTTATTATGCAATGGGCTTTTTTGGGACCAGCAGATGGCATAGCAGTTATGTCGTTGGACTCCCACATGGGTAGCCACAGTTCGAGTCCCAGACCCAGAGACTTGAACACCCTGGGTGTGTACATGTGTGCCCAAAATCCAGAGGGGAGAATGGAGGAGAAGGGACTGTGGGGTGGCCATCCCCTCTTGTGGGTGATTTCTTGCTTTCTGCCTCTATCTCTCTGGAGAGTGCATGCACCCTAGAACAAAAAATATTTCTTAAAAAAAAAAAGAAAAAGGAGACAGCAACAGGCTTTTTATCTACACAATATAGCGCGGTGAGTACGTTCTTCATTTTATTTTTATCAAATTATTTTGTTGTTCCAACTAGAGGTGTTGAAATAGGGGTGGCTACACAATTTAATTCAAACCAGTACACTCCTGTAGTAAAGTTAGCTGGTCAGGAAAGAAATCATCTGCCTAAAACAGTTAAAATGATCAACTTCTTTATTTTGTAAAATCCCACTGACTTTAAACTATCCTGTGTCTCATGCCTATAATGAATGTTTTTGTTTTTCTGATTGTCGATATCCTGCAAGCACTCTACCATTTAATATATAAATTAGACTTTCTCATGCAATGGTTACCTTAAAATTCCATGTGTTCTCTGCAACCACTTTCTCTTCAAAATGGTGTGGTCTTCTTTCCCCTTAGAACCAGGCAGCTCTTTAACACATTATTTATAGCTGGAAGGCTAAAATTTGCTTGGTTCGCAGGTAGTCACACCTCCAGTCTCAGGTCACTGGAATCCATGGTGAACGTGGACATGTTTCTATCAGGACTTCAGGCTAGAAGTCGAAGTTAGTGATCAGAAACAGCTCGGAGAGTAAGACTTCGCCTCCTGGATAACTCAGGAACTTCAGGAGCCTGGGATCTTGGGAGTGTGTCCTGAGAGAACTTTGTCCCCAGACATTAATTATTTCTAGGTTCTGGCCTCCCTGCTGAGTATTTTAAATGTTTGGAAAGAAATATATTCTAGGATCTTAACTATTCCTAGGAAATGCTTTCTTCTTGGGGTCAAGTAGGGGTTGTTTCTTCTACTACAAAAAGCTTCTATAAAATATTTTTAAAATAAGCTCACAGATTAGGTTTGGAAATATAATTAGAAACTGTAAAATCAAATTCTTCTTTTTTATTTTTCTTTTATCTTTTTTCTTTCCTTCTTTTTCTTTTCTTTCTTTCTTTTTATTTTATTATTATTTTTTTTGTTGTTGCCAGGAGATGCATGTGTTCACCAGGGGGAGAAAGAGAGAGAGGAAGAGAGAGAGAGAGAGAGAGAGGGGAGAAGCACCTCTCTCATCGATCGGGCGTGGCTATGCCTCAACCTTTTCCATTTCTCCACCTTGTCAGGACCCCAGGCACCTACACGCACCTACCTGCTGTGTTTTTTTTTCATGCCACTGAGGCTAGGATTTCAGTTGCGGTCAGCCGTGTGGGATCTGGCCTGCTATACACAGCACTTAATAGCTGCACTACGGAGCTGACCCACTCAAAATTCGTAATGCGAAAATAATTTTAAGTACCTTCAAGATTAAGGGCGTTTTGGTCAGAGTTTAAAAAAAAAATTAGAATGAGAGCCCTTGGGTCTTTTTCTACTGAAGACATCAGAAATGTGTGTCTATCCAGTAAAGCGATTGCCAGAAAACTGGTGATGGAGCGCAAAGCTCGTCAGTGTGAGTGGCAGAGCATTCACCCCAAGCTGCACTGAACAGCATACCTCACTCTGGATGACCACACAGCTCCCAGCAGAGCTTTGATGGATCTTTGCTATGCGCGTGATGGCTGGTAGCTTGTGTCCTGTCAGATGTGCAAACACAGTGCTCCCTGCAGCCCTGCCCGAACGACTTTGGCTCTTTCCAAGAGAACTACCATATGATCCAGCAATTCCATTCTTGTGTATCTACCCAAAGGTCAGGAGAACGCTCAGTCAAAAAAGCACTTGCACATCTATATTCATTGCAGCATTATTCACAATTGCTAAGACATGGAACCAACCCAAATGTCCACAAACAGATGAATGGCCTGAAAAATTGTGGCACATATACTCCATGGAATACTACTCAGCCATTAAAAAAAACACAAAAAACAAAACCAGAAACAACAAGGCCCTGGAATTTGATAGAAAGTGGACGAATATGGAAGATTTATTGCTGAGTGAGCAAGTCAGGCTATGAAAGAGAGACATTATATGTCTCCACTTAACATACATCGACTAAGAGAGACATTATATGTCTCCACTTAACATACACTGACTGTCTGCACTCTATGGTAGAGACTGAAAGACTGGAGAACATGACAGTATTAAAAATTGTAATGGACACTAGAGATAAAGGGGAAAGAGAGTGTGAGGGGAAGAGCGCAAGGAAGGAAATTTGGGGAAAAAGCAGAGGGGTAAGACACTTGTGGGACAGAGATACGGTTTATTTTTTGTTGATGAGGATTTGTATAGGATTCTCAACTGGGCTGAACTGAAGTGTATATCATGCTGGGAAAAGTCTCTTTAAAGTCTAAATGATGTATAGTGATTAAATGTATAAATAATAATAATAAGTTAAATAAATTTAAAAAATAAAATAAAAAGAATAAACACTCAAATTCTCACCAAAGAATAATTAATTACTTTCAGCATTTTGTCAGGTTCTCTCTCTACCTAGGCTCTCTGATGTCTATAGTGCGTGCCTCTGTCACTGTGAAATCTGTGTTCCCTACGAACTCACACAGCAGGGCGGACTCAGGCCTGCAGGCCCACACTCTTCCTCACTCCCTCACATCCTTGGCACAGCCTTGGGCATGGGTCACCACTTCATTGCTCTATTTGCACATTCTATTGTCTATGCATTTATTTAGAAATATAAAGCAAAATAGAATGTGTAAACGCAGTTCAGTATAGCCGTCAATGCTGTGGGAGCGTGTGAGCATGCACCTATGCGTTGACTTAATTTTATGTTTTAGACAGCAGAGCAGGCAGTTTCTGTGACCAGCTCTTGGTCCCCAGCTGGATGAAAGCTCCCCGCTCTCTCTCTGCAGCTGGGCTCCAGCCCTCCTCAGTGCGCTGGATGCTGTCCTGTGGTCGCAGAGGTCAAGCCCAGGCAATTCACATGGACGTGCTAGGGGGACATTTTGGCAGCATTTGCGTGTGGTCAAGAAAATGAAGGGGGCAAGAAGAGAATGAGCCCATGGGCACCAGGAAGAGGTGTCACGAGGTCACTGTGGCCACCTGTCACCGAGCTGCTAAGAACTCATGCAGGATGGATAGGCACAATGGCAGCTGACGGCCCCTCCGGCGAAGAATGGGGGTGAGAGCAGGTGAGTGCCCGCACCCAGGCTGGTTCTGAGAAGGGAGCAGGAGATGGTGTGGTAGCCCGGTCACCCCCGAGGACTCAGAGGACTCCTGAGTTTAGTTCCTATTTTCAGTGATGGCAGCAATAGGACGTCCTGGTGAAAAAGGAGAATTCGATCCCACGGGGGGAGGGGAGCCTTCTGACCATTCCCCAGCTGCATTCTTGCTGCTCAGCTGGAGGGATAAAATCTCCCTGGCTTCTGTGGCCATTCCTGCCTCCAGCTGGTCACTGCTAGCCCCTTTCCCAGAACCTTTCTATGCTCACTCCAGTGTCCGCTCCAGGTGCCCGCACGTTCTCCGACCTGGGCTCCTCCCTGCCTGGCTTTGCTCCTGCACTCGGAGGAACAGGCTCCGATCCCCATGGGGCGCCCCTCTGCCGGCTCACTCCCAGACACAGGCACAGAGAGGTCTCCCCCATCACGCACATAAGCGGCCCCCACTCTCCTATAAGCAGTGTCACCTTTCCTTACACTATTCAATGTGCTGACTTCTTACAGCGATTATTAACAGGGGCAGAGCATGTGCTCCCTGAGGCCAGACGTCTTTCTCTGCTCCACTCACCGCTGCGAGCCAAGTGCCATCGGCAGTGACTGGGACATGTTGGGCATACAGACACTCATTGGACGTGACTGGACGAATGAGCGAAAGCCACGTGCCGACCAGCTGGAAGGAGAGAACGTTTATGCCGTTCGTCACGTCCACTTACGAAGGCAGAGCCCGTGTCTGCCAGGCCCAGAAGAAACTGAACACCTGGGCTGCTCTTAAAGAGAAGGATTAGTCGGGAGCAGCAGAGAAGAGCTCAAGATAGAGTATGGGTTTAAAGACAAAGAATATGTAAGACCATGTGTCAAGTCCACAAACTGCAGCTAACTTCTTAAGCAAGCCGTGTGTCAAAGAACGATTTCAACATGGTCATGTGAGTTAAACTCTCTTATAATAATTTCACTTGGTAAAAATACCAGATTAACAACAACATAAAAGATACACTTGAGGTAAACAGCAAAGCACACACAAAATAAAATTTTTTAAATCTTAAAATTAAAAAATGAGGGACCAGCAGATGGCATAACAGTTATGTCGCTAGACTCCCACATTCGAGTCCTGGACCTGGTGGCTTATAACTCACTCTATGTGCGTGCCCAAAATCCCAAGCGGAGACTGGAGCCTGTGTGCGTGTCCAAAATCCCAAGAGGAGAATGGAGAAGAAGGAATTGTGGAGTGGCCATCCCCGCTGGGGAGTGATTTCTCAATTTCTGTCTCTCTCTGTCTCTCTATGGCAAGCACACATGCCCTATAGCAAAAATATCTTTTAAAAAAATGAAAAAGTAAAAGATGAAAAATAATGAAAGTCAGGGGACCAGCAGTTAGCGTAATGGCTATGTCGCTGGACTCCCATGTAGTCGACCGCGGTTCGCGTCCCGGACCCGGTGACTTAAAACTCATGCGTGCCCAAGATCCCAAGATGAGAATGGAGGAGAAGGGATTGCTGCGGCATGGCCATCCCCCCGGGGGGTGATTTTTCGCTTTCTGTCTCTCTATCTCTCTCTGTCTGGTGAGTGCATGTGCCCTATAGCAAAAAAACCTCTCCCCCCCCAAAAAATAATAATAATGAAAGCCAGGAAGCAACATGCATAGGCAATTTAGCTGAGTGAATCTGAATTGCCTGCAAAACTCACTCTAATTTGTCAAGAGTGAGGAAAAAAAAAAAAAAAAAAAAATGGGACCACCAGTTGGCATAATGGCCATATCACTGGACTCCCATGTAATCAACCGTGGTTCGAGTCCCAGACCTGGTGGCTTAAGCTCACACCAGGCATGTGAGCGTGTGTGCCCAAGATCCCAAGAGGAGAATGGAGGAGAAGGGATTGTGGCGTGGCCATCCCCTGGGTGATGATTTCTTGCTTTCTGTCTCTCTGTCTCTCTGTGAGCGCACATGCCCTATAGCTAAAACCTCAAAAACAAAACAAACAAACAAACAAAAAAACCCAACAATAACAAAAAATAAAAACAAAAACAAAAACAAAAAAACAACAGGTACAGAAGACCTCACTTGGTATGCAAAGCAGTGTGTATGGGTTGACCAGGGGAATTGAATCCATGTCTTCAAGATGGAGCCAGTTTTGGTTCAACAGTACATTAATATTATCCCAGTGAACTGGTCCTCTTTTTTGTTCGTTTTGTTTTTAAATATGTTTGAACCGATACATAACGAATGTAGATATTTGTGACGATTGGTGTGATTTTGCAATACATACATGCACTCATGATGACTCAGTCAAGTCAATAAACACATCCACCATCTCAGGCACTCATTATCACTCTGAGCTGTGGGCACTGAAGATGTCCTCTTCCAGCTGTTCTGACATATACATTGAATTGTCACAGACAGTGGCTGGCCTGTGTGCAGAGGGACAGTGGCTGCCCTGTGTGCAGTGGTTCTCTGGAATTCATCCCACTTCTCTACCTGTAATTCCGTGTTTGTTAACCAAGCCCTTCCCATTCTGCTGACCCACCTCCTCTTCCCGCCTCTGGCATCTGCTGTTCTCTTCTCTTTTTTCTATGCAATCAGATCTTTTAGCTTTTGCTAGAAACATGCCCTATTTGTCTTTCAGTGTCTGGGTGTATCCCTTACCATAATTCCTTCCATGTTCCTTAATGGTGCTGTGGATGAAAGGATTTCTTTTTCTTTCTTTCTCTCTCTCTTGCTCTTTATTTATTTTTGAGAGAGAGAAAAAGAGAGAGAGAGAGAGAGAGAGAGAGAGGAAGAGAAAAAGAGAGAAGCATGTGTTTTAAACCAGGTCTCGTGTGTCACCATCCTCTTGCCCCACCTCCCAGTAACCAGTGTTATAGATGGGCACTGACCTCCACCTGTTGAGAATGGTCCAGGAGCCACACTGGGCCACCCAGTACAGCCCCATCCACGCAGGTGCCCCTGTTGCCTGTGTTACTGCACCTGGGCATCACTCTTTTATGACAAAATAGAAAAACATTCTATTGTGAATGGTTACATCTTCTTTCTTTACATTTATTTATTTCCAGAGAGAGAAAAAGAGAGCCACTCCCAACAGAGCCTTCTTGGGACACTCCACCTATCAGCTGTGTGGCCAGCGCTCACCTCCACCAACCTCATACTTAAGTTTCAAACAACAAGATCCTGGCTTTTGACAGAAATTGGGCGAATATGAAAGCTTTTCTGCTGAGTGAAGCAAGCCAGGTTATGAAGGAGAGACATTGTATGTCTCCACTTAATATGTACCATGTTTCCACACTTTATAGCCAAAACTGAATGACTAGAGGATATAGAAACATAGAAAATGGTTATAAATACCAGATACAGTGTGGGAAGAGTGTGGGTGAAGGAGGAGAGTCTGAGGAAGCACGTTAAGGAGAAAAATAGAGACAAGACATTTATGGAATAAAGAAATAGGCTATTATCTGTTGAAGATAATGTGTATATAGTATTCTCAACTGGACTGGTGAGAAATGTATACATGTTGGAATATTCACTTTGCAAGGTAAGTAACATATGTGATTAAATGTATAAAAGAAATGGAAATAAAAAATATATTTAAAAAAAAGAGAAAAAAAGAAAATCCAAGTGAATCCATGAAAACAATCCTAAAACTTATAAATTTGGAAAAGTAGCATGATATAAAAATCAATATACAAAAATTTATAGCATTTTCATACATCTGTGGAGAGCGGCCATTCTGAACAAACATGGTGATCTTCAGACACATGAAGAAACAGTGGTTCTATGAGCTTCATTTGCATGGCTATAAAAGCAATTAACATATGAACATGCTACTTATGTGCTGTCATGGATACTGCAAAGTAGTATCAGGTGAAAGGAAGTCACACGTGTTTATCAGAATCAGCCCAAAAAGATCAGAGAAATCACATGGTGCCAGTCATTCTCATTTCATTCAGCCGATTAATATCTGAAAACAACTGGCTTTGCATTCCATTTCCTCTTCCCCTATTTTACTTCTTTTTTTTTTTCTTTTTTTGGAGAAGTTTTCGCTATAGGGCACGTGCACTCACCAGACAGACAGAGAGAGACAGAGACAGAAAGTGAGAAATCATCCCCCAGGGGGGATGGCCACGCCACAATCCCTTCTCCTCCATTCTCCTCCTGGGATCTTGGGCATGCACACACATGCTCCCGGCGTGAGTTTTAAGCCACCGGGTCCGGGACGTGAACCGCGGTCAACTATGTGGGAGTCCAACAACATAGCCATTACACTAACTGCTGGTTCCCAAGCCCTACTTAAATTAATTTACATATTCATCAAATTACTGAGGACTTTCTTCACAGAAATAAATAAAAGAGTCTTAGAATTTGTCTGGAATCATAAAAGACTTGGTATTGCTACAGTACTATTGTGCAAAAAGAATAAAATACAAGGCATCTCCCTTCCTCACTTCAAAATATATTACATAGTGGTGCTAATCAAAACAGCATGGTACTGGCACAAAAATAGATATACAAAACAATGGAACAGAATAGAGAATCCAGAAAGAACCCCCAAATCATACAGCTGACTATTATTTGACAAAGGCAACAAGACCACACAGTGGGGAAAAAGTATTTTCAGCAAATGGTGCTGGAAGAACTGGATATCCACCTGCATAAAAATTAAACTGGGTCCTTATCTTTCACCATTAGCAAAAATCAACTAAAAATGGATTAAAGATTTAAATAAAAAGCCTCAAAGTATGAAACTATTGGTAGAAAACTTAGGAGAATCTCTTGAAGACATTGGAGTAGGCAAAGATTTCTTTTCTTTCTTTTTTTTTTTATGGAGAGGTTTTTGGCATAGGGCGAGTGTGCTCACCAGACAGACAGAGAGAGACAGAGAGACAGAAAGCAAGAAATCACCCCACAGGGGGGATGACCATGCCACAATCCCTTCTCAACCATTCTCCTCTTGGGATCTTGGGCACGCATGCACACATTCCTGGCGTGAGTTTTAAGCCACCAGGTGCGGGACACGAACTGTGGACGACCACATAGGAGTCCAGCCACATAGCCATTATGCTAACTGCTGGTCCCGGCAAAGATTTCTTGAGCAAGACCCTAAGGCACAAGCAATAATCCCAAAAATAGACAAGTGGAATTACATCAAGCTAAAAAGCTTCTTCACAGTAAAGGAAACAATAACTAGCATGAAGAGACAACCTCAGAATGGGATAAAATATTTACAAACTATGTTTCAGACAAGGCATTGTTAGAGTATATAGCAAACTCAAGCAGCTTGCCCATAAGAAAACCTAATAATCCAGTAAAAAAACGGGCAAATGAACTGAACAGACAACTCTCCAAAGAAGACACACCAATAGCCAAAATGTATATGAAAGAATATTCAACGTCCCTTATCATAAAGGAAATGCAGATTGAAACTACAATGAGATACCGCTTAATCCCAGGCAGAATGGCTATGATCAAAAAACACGAAGACAAATGTTGGTGAAAAGGGAACTCTCTTGCACTGTTGGTGGAAATGTAAATTAGTACAAACACTGAGGAAAACAATATGGAGATTCCTCTAAAACCTACTAGTACTACCCTACAACTCAGTAACTCCACTCCTTGGTATTTATACAAATAACATGAAGGTAGAGAGACAGGTGCTCATCCATGTTTATTGCAGCATTATTACAATTGCTAAGACATAGAGCCAACCTACGTGCCCAAGATCTGATGACTGGATTTGAAAACTGTAGCACATATATACTATGGAATACTACTCAGCTATGAGGAAAAATGAAATCCAATCATTTGATTCAAAGTGAATGAATATAGAAGATTTAATTCTAAGCAAGTAAGCCAGCTTCTGAAAGACACACTGGATATCCCCACTCAATATATACCAAATGTCTGTGCTCTGTGGTAAAAATGGAAAGATCTGAAGATATGATAGTAGAGAGAATAAATTTAGATACCACAGAGTGTAACAGAGGGGAGTAGATGGCAGAGGGTGAGTAGGAGGGGCAAAGGGAAGAAACTTTTAACAGAAAAAATAATGCAAAGTTCTCTGCTGAAAATTATGTATATGGTAATATCCTTGATTTACTGTCATGTATTGCATGCATATGCAACACGTTGAAAAATTATATTGTGTACTATAGAGTTGCACAATGGTGGAATCTAAATTTTCTTAAAGTTATAGTTACATTAAAAATTAAAAAGAGGGAAATTCTCTATAAACACAAGATGCTCTCATACTTCCTTTAATTATTTAAGGTCCATGACAGATCTGGCTTCAATATTTTGCTCAATAAAATAGGTTGCTTATTTTGATTCCTTTTCTTTATTTCCTTCTTAATCTACTGCAGCCATATTTATGTATTGTTATTGCACTACTATATCCTATACCATAATTTTGTGTCATAAAATTATTTTTCTAGTATACAAGGCTTTAATGCATTTATTTTTCTCCATTTTTAATTTCAAGCAAAGAGTACAACATTTGTGGATTTTAAATAAAATTTAGTTAATACTATTAAGTCAGTGCCCACTAACAATAAGACAATCTTCTAGGATTAAGAACAAAAGGAGACATGAAGCAGAACCCTGGGTGTCCTTAGCTTAAAATCTCACTGCTGTCCAGGATGGCAAAAGTCCAAGAGTGCAATGTAGATACAATAAGCAAACGGGTTGGGTCAGTGGAAAAATCTTGAGTAAGGAAGGGGGGAAATACTGGTGTTCACTGGGGGCACAAAAAAGAGAGGCAAGATTTAGCTCTGACCTCAGAAAAGGGAAATTTTAGATGAGAAGATAAAGGACATGATTCTAGGCAGTGAAAATAGAGTAGGTCCTGGAAAAAGAAAAGAAGGAAATAAATAAGAGATACGTAAAAGGGAAAAAAGTCAGTAACTTGTTTAATGAATGTATAGGATTAATGATAAGTCAAAGAAAATTCCAAGGTAGGTCTCTAGAGAAATTATACTGGAACTGACCAAAAAATAAAAATAAAAAACAGAAAAAAACTTTCAGAGTATGTAGCTGATACCAGGCTGAAAACTGATTATAGTCTAGGGAGACAATTCCTCTAGGACACTTCCTGGGCATTGCCAGCCTTAATGCACAATTGGCGTGGCTGCAGGGCTGAGTTGTGAAGGCAGCTCTGGTTCACCAGCTGCTCTTCCCTGAGCCCTAGCTTTGGGGAATTAGAGAGATCCCAGCTCTGCTCACAGCCCATCAGGCTGAGGAGAAATAGGAACATTGGCATCTATCAAGCCGGCTCCGTTATCTATCTTTTCCCACTGAAATCATTTAACTTTTTTTCCCCTGTCTGATCAGTATGAGCAGATGAAGCTTTGATTATTTTATACTCTTCAGGAAGTTGTAATGACTGGGCACAAATTATAAGGCGAGTGTCTGGGTAGGGAGTAATGGAAATGCCCTAGTTTCTGAAAACCCATTTATAATGCTAGTGCTATGATCACTTGCCAATAGGACTTAGGAGGCTCAGTCCTGGTAAACAGATACTGGAGCAGGAGTAGAAGAGAAGCCAGGGCCTGCGTGATCAAAGGCGGTGCCCTTTCTCAGTGCCGTGTCTCCAGTGGACTTGAGAATGCTGAATCTCCTCCCATGTAGCTCACTGGACAAAACACGGAAAGTGCTCTGAAGCCAGTGAAGGACCAAAAGTCCACACAAAGTAGTGCCTTTAGGTGGAAATGCAACGTCCGTGATGGGAGCCCTGTCACCGAGACCCTAGATCCAGCCTCTGCAGGCAGAGTCCACTGGGCTGGCCATGGGTTTAACTCACTTTCCCTGCAGGCTCTATTTGTCAAGTGACATGCTGGAGGGAAAGGTGGAACTCCACTACCACTGCTCCTGCCATCATAAATCTCATGGATTAGCAGGTGAGACACTTGTTGATACATATAATCACAAAGGTGATGTTTAGGTCACAGTCTAAGCTGTTAGGAAGAGAGTTTGAAATAACAGAATCTAGCTAAGTTTCAGGATACCAAAAAGCCCTGGAAGCAGCATTCAAAATACAAATGGCATGTGATTGAAAGGTTGTGGAGGCAGCAAAATCGTAGACTCCTGGTTTTCACAGATCTGCCCCTTCTAAAAATCTCAATTTTTCACCATTTAATGACTCTAGGTCAGGTGCAGACATTGACCATCAAGATTCACTTTAAGGTGGCACAAATGGTAGGGTGTTTTCACATGATACTGAAGCCATATGGGAGGCCCAGGTTCGGTTCCCAGGTCAATCTAAAACTGCTGAGCACGTCCTTTTCGGTATTAGTCCTTATTGGCTAGGAGGCTAGAAGAAGGATAATGACATGGAAAGATGCTATTTAGGGGGTGGGAGGGTGGCATGGTGGTTAAGGGTCCTGGACTCCCATATGGCTGACCACAGTTTGAGTCCTGGACCTAGTGGCTTTCTTTCCTTCTCTCTCTTTCTCTCTCACTCTATCCCTCTCTGGTCAAATTAAAACATAAATAAATAAAGTTAAATAAAATAGTTCTTAAAAACATGATACTATCAAGGATATTTCTCTCTTATGAAAGAAAGAAATAAAACAACTTTAATAACATTCACTTTAAAGCAAATAGAATACTATGCACGCTGACCAATTCTTGTACCATTATAGTTGTTTTAAATGATCTTAAACGTATCTGTACATCTACATCTAAAAAAAGACCAATTCACCAACTCAATCAACCCCCAACAACAGAGTTGATTAACATGAAACCTCTTGGTTCAAAGATGATCAACATACAATACTCAATACTGGGGGACCAGAAGATGGTGTAATGGTTACATCATTGGACCCGTGTATTCGACTGCAGTTTGAGTCCTAGACCCTGAGGCTTAAAACTTATACTGGGAGCAGGTACGTGCGTGCCTAAGATCCTGAGAAGAGAATGGAGGAGAAAGGACTGCAGCATAGCCATCCCCCCACACCGGCGGGGTGAGGGGGTGACTGCTTGCTTTCTGTCTTTGTCTCTCTGTTGTCCACACACACCCTTTAGCAAAAATCTTTAAAAAAAAATAGAGTATGTATAGTTAGAGGACTATTTCAGGCAGTGCCAACTCTCGGTAGTCTGCTGATTTTTACAAGAAGTTTGTAGATCTCAGTGACTGAGCAAAGAGAGAACACTCTAAGATCTTCTTTGTTATCAAAATTTCTGGATTGAAAATTGATAAGTATTTCTGGTGAGCAAACTTAAATCAAGTATCTTGACAGAAGCAGTGAGTTGAAGGACTCATTGGAAAAGGAACCGCGACCTGACATTTGAGCTCATGTCCCGCTCTGAGTGCAGTAAGGGAAGCAGGGGGAGGGATAGTAGATTGTTTTAGACATTCCTGGGAAACCAAAGGAGGCTTGGATCTCGTTATTGGTGACACATATACACAGAAACACATTTCAAGAGAGCGAAGAATAACCTTACCACTTATAAATGATATTTTCAATAATTTCATGGAGAGGCGAAATCATAGATCGTCAAGTAGAATAGGACATCGAAGTGTTTTATACTATTGTTAATTTCCTAGGACAGTTTTTAAGTCACAACTCTTGTAACTAATAGAAAAAGCGTATTTTCCTCTTTAATGTAGTCTCATATGTTGAGCTAACTTTGTAAGCATTCTAATGTTAATCCTGCCTTACATTGAATTCACATAGTAATTGTGCTTTTAAAAATACAACAGTACAGTAAAGTTGCTCTTTTCTTTAGAATTCGGAAACTCTTCCTGCATATGCAATGACCGGCTCCCGCCCTTTCTTACGCTGTTTTGTTAGTGTTTTTGTAATGAGGTCGTGCGAGTCTCCAAGGATGACATGGGTGTGTTCTCTCATCACGAGTTCAGCAAAACCTTGTACAGATTCTTCAAGGTGTTCAACAGATTCAGAGATGGACGCTGTGTACACTAGGAAAAGCTCAGAGGGAAGAAGCTACAGTGCCAGGAGGAAAGGGTGCCCGCGTCCCTCCCCCAAGCACCTATTTACACAGAACTGCTCTAGCGGGTGGTTAAGGATAGGGTAAAATTATCAGCAAAAATAACACAACGAGGCCATGTAGGAAAAAAAACCCTTTTTCTTGTTTTTGATCATTTGTATTTACTATAAACCACGCAAATACAATGAATGTTCTCCCAAGAGAGGAAATTAAGCCATTAGGTTTGAAGTTTATTAAAACTTATTAAAAGTGACCAAGCGGAAGTGTAGCATGGGTAACATAATTCATAGGGTGTTATCTTGATAATGATCTAATAATTGTTTTTCCCTTAAATAAGTATGTCCAGAGTCAGAGGTTTGGGTAGAGTTAGAGTGTTTAAAATGAAAAATATCCTATAAACTACCATGGCAATGCTTTTCCCTGGACAAAAAAATCTGTAATATTTGACCTGTAAAAAAGTACAATTTTTTTTTGTAGGATAATAAAAAATATTTTACTAAAGCATAAGATTTACGGAAGTTTCCAGACAAGCCATACAAAATGGTCACAAGCATCTTTCGACGGGGTCTACCCTTGACAGCAAAGTCACAAGGTTATCAGTGAGGCTGTGATGTGTGTTGAACGTTCCCATTTTGGTTCAAACAATCAAGCTTGTCCAACTACAATGTCTGGCTAAAGCTGGACTTGGCTAGAGTGTGTATTCTAAAGAAGTGGTGAGCTGCTTTTAACCAGTGCGATTAGATCACCATGAAAAGGGGCCAGGAGCCATAAAATTGAAATAAAACCACCTCCCCCCTCCAAAAAAAAAACCCATAAAATAAAGGAAACGCCCTCACCCCTGCAGCTGACCCTGCCAACTGCCTTCATTCACAGAGCTTTATACCTAAATCTCCATGCGGGAAGTGAATAAAAGCAGAAAGGGGCCACTGCCTTTAAACATTTCACAACAATCCCGATGATACTGCGAGCCTCTGCTCATGCTTTACCACAGTGAGTCAGGACAAGACAGATTTGCTAATGTGCATTTAATCACCAAAGGACCGAAGATGCCTGGGCTTTTATTCTGTGATGTTTCTAAGACTGTGTCCATTAAATGCAAACAAAAAAAGAAGAAGTCTTGGCAGAACAGGAGAAGGGAAGTACCCGTGATGGTCAGATCGACTTAAATATTATTTACCGCATACAGCCTGGCCCATGCTCTCGCTGTGTCTGCGGCGCGGGCTTCCTTGGCCTTCCACTGCTCCGCTGTGTCATTTGCTAATGGGTCATCTGGATTGGGAGCACTTACCCAAGCCTGGATTGATTGCAGAACTGTGGGTCTGCAGTGCTGCGGGCCACTTATCTTTCAAAATATCTAAATATATTCTGCCCAACTTGTCTACATTAGGGTGATAAATTTTGGTCATGAAACGGGCTTTAGGGGCTGCCATTGGGTATTCTTCTGGAAGGAATAGTTCAAGTTTAAAAGTCCCTCCCTCACAAGGTGAATCCTGGGGGCCAGCAATGCCTACGTGAAAATAACGGGCGTTGTTCTCATCTGCTTCTGCTTTAATACCGGGAACCGGTTCTGCCAGCACACACTGTGCTTCCTTGAGGATCCTGCGGGGCAGCCCGGACATCTCATCAGATCCCGAGTTCGGCCTCTGGTCTCATCTCCCAAAAGTACAATTTTTCCTCAAATATTTTACTGAAGAAATTGCTGGGAATGGCATCATTTTCTAAAATGGTGAAAAACTGAACACTGTGCAATTGGATATTGGGATGGGCATATTGCTTAGCGGTGAAAGTTTGTAATTGTTAACAGCGTATGGTACATGCAGAAGTATGTCTCACACAGTAGAGCTCATGGATGTATCATGATATGCACGCCCTGGTCTCTGCCCGACATTTTTGTAGGATAATAAAAAATATTTTACTAAAGCATAAGATTTACGGAAGTTTCCAGACAAGCCATACAAAATGGTCACAAGCATCTTTCGACGGGGTCTACCCTTGACAGCAAAGTCACAAGGTTATCAGTGAGGCTGTGATGTGTGTTGAACGTTCCCATTTTGGTTCAAACAATCAAGCTTGTCCAACTACAATGTCTGGCTAAAGCTGGACTTGGCTAGAGTGTGTATTCTAAAGAAGTGGTGAGCTGCTTTTAACCAGTGCGATTAGATCACCATGAAAAGGGGAAAGGAGCCATAAAATTGAAATAAAACCACCTCCCCCCTCCAAAAAAAAAACCCATAAAATAAAGGAAACGCCCTCACCCCTGCAGCTGACCCTGCCAACTGCCTTCATTCACAGAGCTTTATACCTAAATCTCCATGCGGGAAGTGAATAAAAGCAGAAAGGGGCCACTGCCTTTAAACATTTCACAACAATCCCGATGATACTGCGAGCCTCTGCTCATGCTTTACCACAGTGAGTCAGGACAAGACAGATTTGCTAATGTGCATTTAATCACCAAAGGACCGAAGATGCCTGGGCTTTTATTCTGTGATGTTTCTAAGACTGTGTCCATTAAATGCAAACAAAAAAAGAAGAAGTCTTGGCAGAACAGGAGAAGGGAAGTACCCGTGATGGTCAGATCGACTTAAATATTATTTACCGCATACAGCCTGGCCCATGCTCTCGCTGTGTCTGCGGCGCGGGCTTCCTTGGCCTTCCACTGCTCCGCTGTGTCATTTGCTAATGGGTCATCTGGATTGGGAGCACTTACCCAAGCCTGGATTGATTGCAGAACTGTGGGTCTGCAGTGCTGCGGGCCACTTATCTTTCAAAATATCTAAATATATTCTGCCCAACTTGTCTACATTAGGGTGATAAATTTTGGTCATGAAACGGGCTTTAGGGGCTGCCATTGGGTATTCTTCTGGAAGGAATAGTTCAAGTTTAAAAGTCCCTCCCTCACAAGGGGAATCCTGGGGGCCAGCAATGCCTACGTGAAAATAACGGCCGTTGTTCTCATCTGCTTCTGCTTTAATACCGGGAACCGGTTCTGCCAGCACACGCTGTGCTTCCTTGAGGATCCTGCGGGGCAGCCCGGACATCTCATCAGATCCCGAGTTCGGCCTCTGGTCTCATCTCCCAAAAGTACAATTTTTCCTCAAATATTTTACTGAAGAAATTGCTGGGAATGGCATCATTTTCTAAAATGGTGAAAAACTGAACACTGTGCAATTGGATATTGGGAATTATCAACTCAGTGGCATATTTCGTAGCTGTGAAAGTGTGTAATTGTTAACAGCTTATGGTACATGCAGAAGTATGTCTCACACAGTAGAGCTCATGGATGTATCATGATATGCACGCCCTGGTCTCTGCCCGACATCCCGTGTGGACGAGGAATACATAAAGACAGTAGGGACTGATGCAGAGTCAGGGAGAGCATTTCCCCAGTTTCCGGGGTTGCCATGACACGGCTCCTTGAAACGTGAGAAAAGACCCTTCACCTCTGCTGTTTTCTGCAAACCCCTTCCCTCAGCTGCTGACACCGAGCGCCATGGGGACAGGGAATACGTCGGAACCCACCGACTTCACCCTCCTGGGCCTCTTCCCGGACCAAGATGGCAGCCAACTTCTTCTCCGGGCGCCGAGGCATCTCACTCCTGGCTTGCGGGACCCAGATTTTCGTGTCCCTGACGGTGGCCATCTCGGAGTGCATCCTCATCACGCTCATGTGCTTTGACCGCTACGTGGCCATCTGCCACCCGCTGCGCTACCCGGTGCTGGTCAGTCCCCGGGAGTGCTCGCGCATGGCCGCCGCGTCCTGGGCCGCAGGGGCGCTCACGTCCCTGGGCCACACTGCCTTCACCCTGCATTTTCGCATCTGCAGCCCCAGGGAGATCCCTCACTTCTTCTGCGAGGTCATGGCTGTCCTTCGGATCGTCTGTGAGGACACCTCGTCCTACGAGAAGGCGGTGGTGGTGACCAGCATTTTTGTCCTGCTGCTGCCCCTGTCCTTCATCCTGTCGTCCTATCTTCTCATCCTCCTGGCCATCCTGCGCATGAACTCCCCCGAGGGCAGGAGCAAGGCCCTGGCCACCTGCTCCTCTCACCTCTGTGTGGTGGGCCTCTATTTTGGTCCAGGGATGTTTATCTACATGAGGCCTGGCTCTGCCAAGACGCCAAGGCTCAATCAGGGGCTCTTTCTGTTTGGAACTGTCCTCACTCCTCTCCTGAACCCTCTGGCCTACAGTCTCAGGAACAAGGAGGTTCTCAGTGCACTGAAAAAATTGATGAGGAGGTTCCAGCCCTCCAGTTAAGGGGCAGAAACCCCACTATCAGCAGCAGGAGTATAAAATGCAATAGCAAAGAACTTTTTTCTAGCTAGAAAATAACTCCTGTGAGGCCCTGGAAAAGTCAATGAAGCTTCCCAAGTTACATTTATTTTCATCTATAGAAAAATGTTTAAATTTCTTTCTTTCTTCCATCCTGTGAATTATATCCAGTTGCTCCAGATGATGTGTGGGAGGCTGTGCACCAGCAAGTCTGCCGATGTCATTAGGTTTCGATTTCTCAGAAAGCTAACAATTACACAATGCCAAAGGCCAGGATTGGCTCCCCTTCAAAACCGTACTCTTGTTGGCCACTTCCCGTAGCAAATCGGTGAGCTTAGAATCCTTCAGATTTGCATATCCGGCACCTCATGATTGGTCCACAAAAGCAACCAATCATAACCCACCTTTTACAATCCTTCATTTAACCAATCACTGCCCACCAGCATTTATATAACCATGATCCCTGGCTCACAATCTCCAGAGGACCCTGAAGACCCTGAAGAGTTGTAACACTGTGTTGTCTCCATGTTGTAACACTGCGCTGCTCGTCCTGTCTCTCACTCCTTCCTTCAGGAAACCTGTTCGACTGTCCTGCGGGTTGGGACAATGATGCACTGGTGAGGGAAGACAGTTACATCCTCAGTCCTGTCTGCCACTCCTCCCTGACAGTCACAAGTGTTGTACCCCTTTACATGCTTCTCACTGGCTCCATGGGAAAGTGACCTGGGTCTGCACCCACAGAGCTTGGGCCAGCCTAACACACAGGGGAGCCTCAGGAGCATTCACTGGTTGAATGAAAAGGGATAATAGATGGTTGAGAGTCAAGTAAATATGTGAGAGGTGTTTTATTCCACCAAAGACAACTGCTATTTCCTCGCAGGCATCTGGAAGTGCAAACTATCTGTATTGGTGCTTCCAGTGAGCACCGTGTTCCATCACGTTGACCTCATTGGAGTCGTCACCACAAATGCAGTCCATGCTCAGCTCAGACTTGTGGAACTGGAACACACGCTGTGGGTCTCTCCAGCCTCACTGGGAGAACTTCCAGTGGGTCTCATTGCAAGGGGTAGAGTCACTGAGTGATTTATTTATCTAATCTATTTTTCTAGACCAATCTTACAAAATAATGTATCAAATTACAGTTTCTGGTCTCTTTATCGTGTAGTTGTAAGATGGGTTAAGGTAACTGGCAAAAACTAATGTTCTTATTTTCAAAAATAGTAGAGAATGGCTCTGTTTGTGATAGTCCATGTTTATAACTTTTGACCACAAAGAACTGAAGAAATAGAGTAATGAAAGTGTATTTATAAAAATATGAATGCTTTAAAACTTTATGACGTAGAATAAGATTTTAAGAAAAATAAGTTATGTGTTTCCAAAATGTTAATAAATGTTGAAATTTTAAATATATTTTAGATTGAGAACACTAGGAAATAATTACATGTGTGTTTTAATGACTGAATAAAATAACAACAACAAAAATAGAAACCACTTTTTCAATGAATAGTAAACCTTTAAAAGGAGCACTGCTGGCCATCTTTCCCTGCTCCTGCCAGCCGGTGGCTGCTGAGGTCAGTGAGTACTGAAGCCAGAGATCACCTTGGGAACACCACTGTTCCCACCACTTCTAGGAAACTGCCTTAGTCCTCTAGCTGCCTTTTGCTTGTTCAAGGTTACTTTCAACCTCAGAGTTTACTGAAGCGCCAAGCTCTCAATGCACATCATGTGACCCCTACTTGTTGTAGAGTGCCACCAATGAATGGCCACCAAAGCCAGATTAAGCTTAAAGGGAGTCTTTATTAGCTGGCCAGTGACTACAATCTGAGGCTCAGGAGGGAGGGGGGCGCCGAGAGTCAGAACTGTAGCCCCGACTGAAGTTGGAGTAGTCTTTTTATAGGAGGTCAGTTGTCAGAGGTTTCAATGCAAGCAATTACAGAAGCTGAATCAAGCAGGTTAAGGGGAGTGGGGTTTCCATGTAAGCAGTTATATTGTTAAACAAAAGGGTTTCAGGCCAGTTAGAAAAGACAGTAGCAGGTACAGGATGTCGTCCTGAATATGGTTTTCTGTATGGCTAGCACAAGCTTATCTTCTCACGGGAAGAGCAAGCAGGTTTACAGAAGCAGACAGCCATGTTAGGGTAAGGGAACAAAATGGACAAATAGTTGTTCATGTGCAAGATCTAATATGCAGCCTTCCACATACTTTCTCCCTCTGCTCAAATCCTACAACTCAGCCCCAGGTGAACCTGTTCTCAAGGAACTGGGAGGCCACTGGAATACCCAGGTCCTGCAGCAATAGTACAGAAATTAGAAAGGAACATATAATCCATCATATGACCAAAAACCATCACAGAGGCAAAAAAAATATGAAAAACCAAGAAAATCTCTCTCCTCCAAAGGAAAAGAAAAATTCCTCATCAGCTGCAGACAGTACAATAGAACTCATGGAAATGTCAGATAAAGAATTCAGAATATTTTTAGTCATGAATCTAAATGAAATGCAAGAGAAAAGAGATAATGAACTTCAGAAGATGTAAGAGAAAAGACAACAAGCTCCAGGAGATGAAGTCCTTCCACTATTTGAAAAAAGAATTAGACACCATAAAAAAAGAATCAAGCAGAACTATTAGAGAAGGAGGCTGCAATATAGGAAATCGAAATCTCCCTCAAAAGCATTAAAAACAGATTAGATCACGCAGAAGATTGAATCTTGGATACAGAAGACAAAAATCTCTGACCTAGAAAAAAATCATTAAAAAGACTGAATAAATAGCAAAATAAAATGAGGACAACATGCCAGAAATACAAGATACTGTTAAATGCCCAAACATCCAAATAGCTGGTATCCCAGAAGGTGAAGAAACTAATAAGGGCATTGATAATCTATTACACGAAATCCTGGAAGAAAACTTTCCAAGTCTAAAGAAGTACACAAGCATCCAGACTCAAGAAATACGGAGGACCCCAAATAGAATCAACCCAAGAATATCTTCTCCACAGCACATCATAGCAAGACTGGCCAAAACCACAGATAAAGACAAGATAACATTGGACATCTCATCAGAAACAATGAAAGCAAGAAAAGAATGAGAAGATATATTAAAAATGTTAAGAGAGAAAGAATTTCAACCAAGATTACTTCACCTGGCAAGATTATCCTTCAAATGGAAGGGAAAGATAAAAACATTCTCAGATAAACAAAATACAACTGAAAAGAATTTTTTAAAAATAATTATTTTATTTAACTTTATTTATTTATTTTTTAGTTTGATCAGAGAGGGATGGAGTGAGAGAGAGAAGGAAAGTGAGAAATCAAGCTACCAGTTCTGGGACTTCAACTGCAGTCAACCATGTGAGAGTTCAGAGCTCTTAACTACCATGCCACCTGCTGGCCCCAAACCTAAAAGAATTTATCAATACCAGACCAGCTCTTCAAGAAATTCTGAAGGGAGTGTTATTGTAGGAAAATTAAAGAGACAGATGGAAAAAAGAGAACAAAAACTAATCAAGAAAATGAACAACTTAATGATAAAGACAAGTCCAGAAATAGATAATAATGTTGTATGTTAATGGATTAAATTCTTCAGTCAAGAGGCACAGATTGGCTGAATGGATTAAAAAAATCAGAAACCCTTTATCTTTTTTCTATAAGAAACACATCTCATAGATAAAGACATACATAGACTAAAAGTGAAGGGCTAGAAAAAGTATTCCATTCAAACAGAAACCAAAAAAGAGCTTGAGTCACAATACTGATTTCATATAAAATAGGCTTTAGGACAAAATTGGAAGAAGAAACAAATATAGTAATATACTAATAAAAGAACTAATTAAAAGGACTAATTGAACAAGAAGATACATGGTAATATTACATAGTAATAAAAGACTAATAATAAAAGGACTATATAGTAATAAAAGGATCAATTGAACAAGGAGATATAACACTTATAAATATCTATGTGTCCAACTCAGGAGCACCCAAATATGTGAAGGAAAGACTGCTAGATCCAAAAGGAGAGACAGACTACAACACACTAATCGTTGAAGACCTCAACACCACAGTATCTCCTTTGGATTCATCATCTAGACAAAAAATAAGTAAAGCGATACAAGATCTAAATGATACCATGAATCAAATGGACTTGACAGACATCTATAGAATATTTCACCCAAAAACCATGAAATAAACATTCTTCTCACACCCACATGGAATCTTTTCGAAGACTGTCCACATGATGGGGCACAAAACAAGACTTTACAGATTCAAAGGCATAGAAACCATAGCCAGTATCTTCTCTGACCATGATGGAATTAACCTTGGTTTTACCTTTAGAAAGAACTCACGAAAATACACAGTGATATGGAAAGTAAATATTTTTAATCTAATTAAAATGGAATTATTTTAATCTCATTAAAATTTGTCACTGAATTTACAACTGCTGAAGAAATTAAGATTGAAATCAGAAGATTAATAGAAACCAAGGATAATGAAAACATGAGTTTCAATAATCTATGGGACACAGCAAAAGTAGTCATAAGATGAGAGATAATAGCAATTAATGTGCACAAGAAAGAGACAGAAAGTTGACAAATGGACAACCTAACATCATGCCTCAAGAGAACAAAAACCAATCAAGAAAATAGTCAAGAACTGCAAAAACAACAGCAAAAAAACCCCAAAACTGCCAGGAGAAAAGAAATAATAAAGATTTGAATATAAATAAGTGAAATAGAAAAATAACTGAACTATACAGAAAATAAATGAAAGCAAAATGTTGTTCTTTGAAAAGATAAACAAGATTGACACATCATTAGCTAGACTAATTATGAAGAGAGAAAAGACCAGGTAAATCAAATTCATGATGAAACAGGTAATATTACAACAGACATAATAGAAATGCAAAATATCATTAGAACATACTATGAGCAACTATACACCAACAAACAGGAAAACCTGGGTGAGATGGACAAATTCCTGGACATATATAAACTACCATGATTGAATAAGAAAGACATAGAAAGCCTGAATAGACCCATAACAAGCAATTAGATTGAAACAATAATAAATAACCTCCCACAAAGAAAAGCCCAGGGCAGGTGGCTTCACCTCTGAATTCTACAAAACTTTTAAAGAAGAGTTAATCTCCATTGTACCCAAGAACCCTCCCAAATTCATTTTATGAAGCCTCCATCACCCTCATTCCCAAGATAGACAAGGACATGACAAGGAAGGAAAACTATAGAACAATATCTCTGATGAATATAGATGCAAAAATTATCAATAACATACTAGCACGTTGTATCCAACAACATATAAAAATGATTATATATCAAGACCAGGTAGGCTTTATTCCTGGGATACAAGGGCAGTTCAACATATGCAAAACCATAAATGTAATACACCATATTAAGAGAAAGAAAGATAAAAACCATATGATCACATCAATCAACACAGAAAAAGGATTAGATAAAATACACATCCCCTCATGATTAAGACTCTCAGTAAAATCAGCATAGAAGGGACATCTCTCAACACAAAAAGTCATCTATAAAAAACTGTAACTAGCATCATATTGAAAGGGGAAAAAATGAAATTTTTTTTCCACTAAGAACTGGTACAAGACCAGGCTGCCCACTTTCTCCACTCCTTTTCAATATGGTGCTGAAAGTCCTAGCTGAGGCAGTTAGAAAAGCGAATAATATAAAAAGCACTCAAATATAGGGAGAAGAGTAAAATTATCTCTATTTGCAGATGATATGATTGTATTCATAGAAGACCCAAGGGTATCCATGAAAAAACTCCTAGGAGTAATAAATGATACAGTGAAGTGGCGGGATACAAAATCAACATACCAAAATCTATAGCATTTCTGTATGCAAACAACAATCAGACTGAGATAGAACTGAAAAAAGTAATCTCGTGTACCATAGCCACAAAAAAAATGATACCTAGGAATAAAGACCTCCTCAAAGAAAACTATGAAAATCTAAAAAAAGAAATTGAAAATGACACCAAAAAGTGGAAGGACATTCCATGTTCCTGGGTTGGAAAAGTTAATATAATCAAAATGGCAATTCTATCCAAATTAATCTACATATTTAATACAATTCCAATCAAAAGAGATATTCTTCATAGATTTAGGAAGGAAGATCATAGAATTTGTCGGGAATCATCAAAGACCCCATATTCCCAAAGCAATCCTATGCAATAAGAGTGGAACAGGAAGCATCTCACTCCGTGACCTCAAAATATATTACAAAGCCGTGATAATCAAAACAGCATGGTGGGACCAGCAGTTAGCATAACGGCTGTGTCACTGAATTCCCATGTAGTTGACCGTGGTTTGAGTCCCGAACTCAGTGGCTTAAATTCACTCTGGGCACGTGTGCGTGCATGCCCAAGATCCCAAGAGGAGAATGGAGGAGAAGGAATTGCAGTGTGGCCATCCCTCCTGAGGGGTGATTTCTCGCTTTCTATCTCTCTGTCTCTGTCTGTCTTTTTGGCAAGTGCATGTGCCCTATAGCAAACAAACAAACAAACAAACAAAAAACTCTAAAAAAAACCCCAAACAGCATGGTATTGGCACAGAAACAGACATGTGAACCAATGGAACAGAATAGAAGCTCCAGAAATAAGCCCCGAAACACACAGCCAATTGATTTTATTTTTCAGTCACACAGCCTTTATTAACATGCAAGTATATTGCTGCAAGATATACAGGTTTCCCTAGTCTTTGTTCAGTTTGGTTTAAATGTCTTAACATTATGTCTAGATAGAATGCATAAAGTAGCCTACAAAAACCTATCAGAGTTACACTTTATTTCCAGTTACTAATTTTTTAAATTAATTTATTTTACATTCATTTGCTGAGCATCATCACAGCATACAAAGTCAGATTTCCCATCCAGAATACACTGCATAGTGGCTTAATCATACATGTTACCATCAACCAATAATTTTCCATTTCTTGTTTTATATACGTATGTACATAAATGAATATACATATATATTCCTCCCCCCCCCATTTCTCACTCTCTGCCATTTCTCACTCTCCTCCCACACTGTCTCTGGTGTCTACAATTGGTTTCCATTCCTTTCCCCACCACACACATTTTTTAATATATTTTTATCTCAGTTTTTTATACATTTAATCACATATATCACTTAGCTTGTGAAGTTAATATTCCAATATGTATACATTTCTCACCAATCCAGTTGGAAATATTATACATTATACATTATACATCCTCAACAGACAATAACCTATCTCTCTGTCCCACAAATGCCCCTCCATGTTTCTCCCCAATGTCCCTCCTCAGTCTCTCCTCTTTCACCAACTCTTCCCACACTGTATCCAGTATTTATAACCATTTTTTATGTTTCTATATTCTCTAATCATTCTGTTTCGGCCATAGAGTGTGGACAGTCAGTATATATTAAGTGGAGACATACACTGTTTCTCCTTCATAGCCTGACTTACTCAGCAGTAAATCTTCTATATTCATCCACTTTCTGTTGAAAGCCAGCGTCTTTTTTTTTTTATGGCTGAGTAGTATTCCATAGAGTATATGGGCCACATTTTTTCAATCCATTCACCTGTTCATGGGCATTTGGGTTGGTTCCATGTCTTAGCAGTTGTGTATAATGCCACAATAAACATTGATGTGCAAGCACTTTTCCAACTAAGGATTCTTCCATCCTTTGGGTAGATACCAAGGAGTAGGATTGCTGGGTCATATGGTGATTCTATTTGTAAATCTTTGAGGAATCTCCATATTGTTTTCCATAGTGGCTGGACCAATTTACATTCCCACCATCAGGGTAGGAGAGTTCCCCTTTCACCACACCCCTGCCAGCACTTATCATTTTTTGTTTTATTTATTTTTTTAAATCTCATTCATTCGGACTGGGGTTAGGTGGTATCTCATTGTGGTTTTGATCTGCATCTCCCTTATACTGAGGGAGGTTGAGCATTTTTTATATGCCTTTTGACTATTCATATGTCTTCCTTAGAGAGGTTTTTCAACTCTTTCTCCATCTTTTAATAAGGTTGATCTTTTTTGGGGGGACAGCTGCTTGAGTTCCCTATGTAGTCTGGTTATCATTCCCGTATCTGATGCATAGTTTACAAAAATATTTTCCCATCCTGAGGGCTGTCAATCCACACTGATTATTGTATCTTTGGCAGTGCAGAAGCTTCTTAAGCTGATGTAATCCCACTTGTCTATTTTTGGGATTATTGACTGTGCTTTGGGGATCTTATTTAAGAAGTCTTTGCCTATCCCAATGTCTCTCAGAGTTTCCCAGCAGTAATTTTATGGTTTGAGGTCTTAGGTTTTAGATCTTTGACCCACTTTGAGCTGATGGTGAGAAGTAGGGGTTCAGATTCATCTTTCTGAAGGTGGATATCCAGTTTTTCCAGCACCATTTGCTACAGAGGCTTTCCTCTCCCCACTGGATTGACTGGTACCCTTTGTCAAAAATCAGGTGGTTGTATGTTTGGGAGTTTATTTCTGGGGTCTCTATTCTCTTCCATTGGTCCACCTGCCTGTTTCTGTGCCAATACCATGCTGTTTTGATTACCACAGCTTTGTCTTATATTTTCCAATCAGGGAGTGAGATGTTGCCCACTCCACTCTAATTGTGTAGGATTGTTTTGGCAATATGATGTCTTTTATGATTCCAGACAAATTGTATGATTGTTCTTGTCTTTTCTTTCCATATGAAGGATAATCTTGCTGGGTATAGTATTCTTGGTTGAAATTGTTTTTTCCTTAACACTTTGAATATATGTTCCTATTCTTTCCTTCCTCACATTGTTTCTGATGAGAGGTCTGCTGTTAGCCTGATGGGATAACCTTTGTAGGTAACTTGACATTTCTGTGCTGCCAATTTTAGTATCCTATCTCTGTTTAGTAACTTAAGAAGTTACTAAAAATATGCCATTTATATTTAATTATTTTCAATAAGCTGGAAGGTACAATGTTTAGGTTTTGGTCAATCTGTGATGTGCCTGGAGAAGATCTTCTTAGATTGATTCTATCTGGGGTCCTTTATATTTCTTGGAACTGGATCTTTGAATGCCTCTCTAGGTTAGGAAAGTTTTCTTCAAGGATTTCATGGAATAGATTATCAATGTTCTTATGACTCTCTTCATCTTCTGGTATACCGATTATCTGGATGTTTGGAGGTTTAATGGTATCTATTATTTCTCGTATATTATTCTCATTTGGGGAGGGCTACTTTCTCAATCTTCATGGTGTATTTTTCTAGGTCAGTGATTCTGTCTTCTACATCTGAGATTCAATCTTCTGTATACTTTCAAGGGAGGTTTTGATTTCCTGTGTTACACCTTCATCTCTAACAGCTCCATTTGGTTCTTTTTTATGGTGTGTATTTCCTCTTTCAGATCATGCAAGAACTTCCTCACCTCCTGGAAATAGTCAGCTCTTTTCTCCTGTGTCTTCTGGAGTTCATTGTCTCTCTTCCATCTCTATTAGCTTTGCCACTATGAATATTCTAAATTCGTTATCTGACATTTCTGTTAGTTCCATTGAACTGTCTGTGGATGAAGAGGAGTTAGTCTTTTCCCTTGGAGAAGAGGTATTTTCTTGCTTTCTCATATTCCTTGTCCACCTGCAGTGATTTCTGGTCATCTTCTGGGTTGTACATTTCTTCCTAATTGTTGAAGTTTAATCTGAGCACTCAGAGGCGTACTGGAGGAGGAACTGTAATCTCTCTTACATTCCATTTTTCACTCTTTGTGCACCAGATTCAGTGGGAATTGAGGAATATTCTGGTCCTAATAGTATTCAGATGTTTGGATACTGCTCACCAAGACCTGTCTAGACACTCAGTGCATGGAGGCTGAGCAGCCAAGGGATGAAGTTAAAAGAAAAAGGAAAAGAGAAGAGAAGAAGAGGAGACATGATTGAACGTATAAAAGAAATTGAAAGAAAATTTAAAAAAATAAAGTGGAAAATTTTTTATATTTTAATATTAAAGGGAAAAAAATGAAAACCATGTTTCACAGCTGAAGTTCCATAGCCATCTCAGAGTGAGCCAGGGTTTGTGCTTCTCCTAAATGGAAGGGGGAAAGGCACAAATTAGCAAGCTAAAGGAGGGGCTTGAGAGACCAGAGAATACTTTACCTTAAAGAATTTTTAAAAAAAAATTTAGAGAACCAGGAGACATAGAGAGACAGAGATAGACAGAGAGTGAGGGAGAGAAGAATACAGAGGTTCCCCTACCAATATAGAAATGAATCTGGAGTGAGATGTCTCAGCAGAAAAACTTCATTTTTAGTCCCTGAAAGCAATATTTCACAGCTGAATTTCAATTTTGGAAACATCATTTAGGTTTATAATGGGGGTTTTCTGTCATCAAGTAGCAGAATATATCTCTTGTACTTGATAAACAATCTTCTATACTAAAATACATACCAGTATGTCTTAAGAAGTTACTAAAAATGTGCCATTTATACTTAACTATTTTCAATGACCTGGAAAGTACAATGTTTAGGTTTTCTAAGAGGAAAAATTATTTTATGGGTTTTGAAGTTCCCAGAAATACTGGTCCACATTAAGTCAGTCTTGAAGAGATAAGCTGAAGATTATAGACCCTATAATGATAGCTTTGTTTTATTTCTAAAATAGAGAAATTACTAAACCCAATTCCAGTACTGCTTTCCTTATGCTTAAGCAGAGATGCTCTGCCAGTGTGTCAAATGCTTTTTGGCTGCTTGATATAAAAGCTGAATGAATCCTTTATGAGTTTGCCTTTGGAGAAGACCCACTAGTTATGAATCACATTTATTGGGACATATTTAATTAACAGAAGATAATTAATGTACTATATCTAAGGGCATTATATAAGATTTTCACTATATCTCTCCATGTTTTTTATAATATTCCAATTAGGTGGAGGAAGACTGTTCAAAAGGCTAGCCTTTTAGATATGGAGAAACTTATAGTGAGTCTTTTAAAACACATTTAAACAATCAGAAGTTTAATCACAACAAGGGACTATGAAGGAAGAATGAAAATTGCAAAGAAAGCTTTATAGTCAATGAAAATACAGTACTTTGAATTGGCCCAAATGCACAATGCACAGAACTCCTAAGTCACTTAGTTTACTTATTGACCATGTGGCTACAGTTCAAATATTTACTGCTCTGAAAGCTTTACCTAGTAACCTTCTAAAATTGCTTTTAAATAAAGTTCTTAAGTTGTAGGAATAAATGAAAGATATATGTAAATGATACCACAGTTTATCAAAAGACACATAAGAAATTTCAACTCTTATTTTTTGAGAGTTATAAAAATCAATATTTTGGCTAAGGTATTAATATAAATATGTTTATAATGCAATTATTTGCATAACCCTAGTAATGCTAATGATGGCTATACGATTAGAATCATTTTAAAAAAAACTAGAAACATAAAAATACTTAGCCCCATTTTCTACCTGTAAAACATGTTAGTTTATACCTAAATTTCAGCATTTACCATGTCAGCACTGCTCTAATTTTTTAAATTGCAACCAAAGGATAAGGCAAAACCACCTACAAATTTGCATACTCGTTTATTTCTCAGTTTGTGAAAGTATCCTTAATTTGTTGATGTAGCAAAAAAGTTCAACTCTGATTGTTATGTAAAGAAAAAGAAGATAATCTGCTTTGCAATAAACTTTTACAGTTCAATTACATAAGGAAACAAGGTAAATATGAAAAAATTACTACCTGCACTACAGGAAGACATACAAACAGCCAAAAAACACATGAAAAAAATGTTCAGCATCCCTCATCATAAGGGAGATACAGATCAAAACCGCAATGAGACATCAAAAAAAATTATAATTGCTGTTGGGGCTGTGGTGAAAGGGGAACCTGCCTTCAATGTTGGTGGGAATGTAAATTGGTCCGGCCACTGTGGAGATCAATATGGAGATTCCTCAAAGGTCTACAAAGAGAACTACCATAAGATTTAGCGATTCCACTTTTGGGTATCTACCCAATGGATAGGAGAATGTGCAGTCAGAAAAGGGCTTGCATACCTGTGTTTATTGTGAAATTACTCACAATTGCTAAGACAGGGAACCAACCTAAATGTCCATGAACAGATGAATGAATTGAAAAAGTGTGGCATATATACTCTATGGAATACTACTTAGCCATAAAAAAAAATCAAGATCTGACTGCTTTGGGGGGCCTTATTTAAGAAGTCTTTCCCTTGGGAACCAGCAGTTAGCATAATGGCTATGTCGCTGGACTCCCACGTAGTCGACCGCAGTTCGCGTCCCGGACCCGGTGACTTAAAAAACTCATGCCGGGCACGTGTGTGTGCATGCCCAAGATCCCGAGAGGAGAATGGAGGAGAAGGGATTGCGGCATGACCATCCCCCCGGGGGGTGATTTCTCGCTTTCTGTCTGTCTCTCTCTCTGTCTGTCTGGTGAGCGCATGTGCCCTATAGCGAAAATCTCTCAAAAAAAAAAAAAAAACA
>NW_006159689.1:357095-362554 GCF_000334495.1 Tupaia belangeri chinensis | reverse complement strand
GTTTTATTGTTTGAGGTCTTAGATTTAGATCTTTGATCCACCTTGACTTGATTTTTGTCAAAGGTGAGAGGTAGGGGTTCAGATTCAGCTTTCTGCAAGTGGAAATCCAGTTTTTCCAGCACCAGTTACTGAAGAGGTTTTCCTTTTCCCACTGGATTGACTGGTACCCCTAGTCAAAAATCAGTTGACTGTATGTTTGGGAATTTATTTCTGGGGACTCTATTCTGTTCCAATGGTGGACATGTCTGTTTATGTGCCTGTACCATGCTGTTTTGATTACCACAGCTTTGTAGTATATTTTTGGGTCAGGGAGTGATATGCTGCCCACTCCACTCTTCTTGTGTAGAATTGCTTTGGCAAAATGGGGTCTTCTTAAATAAGACTCCCAAAGCACAGTTGATAATCCCCAAAATAGACAAGTGGGATTACATCAGACTAAGAAGTTTCTGCATGGCAAAAGACACAGTAATTAGTGTGAATTGACAGCCCTCAGAATGGGAAAATATTTTTGTAAACTATGCATCAGATAAGGGACCGATAACCAGAATACACAAACTCAAGCAGCTGTTCTGAAAAAAGATTATAAAAAAAAATGATAAGTGTTGGTGGGGGTGTGGTGAAAGGGGAACTCTCTTACACTGCTGGTGGGAATGTAAATTAATCCAGCCCCTGTGGAGAACGATTTGGAGATTCCTCAAAAATCTACAAATAGAACTACCATATGATCCACCAATCCCACTCCTTGGTATCTACCCAAAGGACCGAAGATTCTTCATTGGAAAAGTGCTTGTACATCAATGTTTATTGCAGCACTATTCACGAGTGCTAAGACATAGAACCAACCCAAATGCCCCTGTACAAATGAATGGATTAAAAAACTGTGGCACATATACTCTATGGAATACTATTCAGCCATAAAAAAATAAAACCCTGGCTTTTGACAGAAAGTGGAAGAATATGGAAGATTTACTGCTGAGTGAAGCAAGCCAGGCTATAAAGGAGAGACATTGTATGTCCCCACTCATTATATACCAAGTGTCTGCACTCTATGACTGAAACTGATTGACTAAAGGATGTACAAACACAACAGATGATTGTGAATGCCAGATGTCGTGTGTGTGTGGAGGAGCGGGGCCTGGGGAAGGACATTTGGAGGAGGGATACGGAGGCAGAGCATTGACGGGATGGGAAGATGTGGTGTGATCTGTTGAAGATATTTTGATCAACTGGACTGGGGAGATATGTTCCCATATTGAAATGTTCACTTTGTAAGCTAAATAATGCAATTGAATGTATAAAAAAATTTGAAAAAAATATAAATAAATAAATAAATAAGCAAACAAACAAAACTACAAGATTCTAGCAATTCATAGGATATGGAAGATTTACTGCTGAGTGAACAAGCCAGGTTATGAAAGAGAGACATCGTTTGTCTCCACTTAATATATACTAATGTGACCAACAGATGGTGTAATGGCTCCATTGCTGGACTCCCATGTAGTCAACCACAGTTCAAGCCCCGGACCTGGGGTCTTAAACTCATGTCGTGTGTGTGTGTGTGTGTGTGTGTGTGTGTGTGTGCCCAAGATCCCGACAAGAGAATGGAGGAGAAGGGATTGTGGTATGGCCATCCCCACAAGGGGGGATGATTTGTCACTTTCTATTTGTCTTCTCTCTTTGTCTTTCTGGTGAACACACACACCCTATAGCAAAAATGTCATATATATATATATATATATATAGAGAGAGAGAGAGAGAGAGAGAGAGAGAGACAGACAGACAGACACTGTCCACACTCTGTGGTGGAAACTGAAAGATTAGAGGATACAGAAGTATAGAAAATGGTTATGGATACTGGAGACAGTATGGAAAGAGGGTGGGAGAAGGGGAGAGTGTGAGGGAAGAGATTAAGAAGAAAAATAGAAAGATATTGCCTCTGAATATCCAATCCAGAAAAGGATTGATGTCTGTTGATGGTAGTGTGTATAACACCTTAGACTGGTGTGAGGTGTATTCATGTTGGGTAAATTCACTTTATAAGCTAAGTAATAGAGTATTATTAAATGTATAAAATAAATTAAAATTAAATTTTAAAAAGGAGCACTAATATCTAACACCTTCTACCTCAATATCTGAGAAGCCATTAATTGAAAAATTTTTAAATTTTGTATCATATATATTTTTTTTTTGGAGAGATTTTCACTGTAGGGCGCGTGCACTCGCCAGACAGACAGAGAGAGACATTAGAGACAGAAAGCGAGAAATCACCCCCCAGGGGGGATGGTCACGCCGCAATCCCTTCTCCTCCATTCTCCTCTCGGGATCTTGGGCACGCATGCACACGCGCCCGGCGTGAGTTTTAAGCCACCGGGTCTGGGACACGAACCGCGGTCGACTACGTGGGAGTCCAGTGACATAGTCATTACGCTAACTGCTGGTTCCCATATCATATTTTTCAGTAGGCAAAAAATAACTATTTTTTATGGGATATGGATCAAATTAGGATTATTTGCTGAGTTGCAAAAACTTGCAGATTTTTATTATTATTTCTTTTATTTTAGAGGTTTTTGCCTTAGAACATGTTCACTCACTGAAGAGAAAGAAACAGAGGCAGTGGAGGGAAAGTTTGAAATCAATATACCCTTGGGGGAGGAGGGTGGCCATACCTCAATCCCTTCTTTTCCATTCTCCTCTGGGAGTTCGGACACACATGCACGTGTGCCAGGGTATGATTTTCCCAAGGCACCAGACCCGAGGCTTGGATCACACTTGTATCTAAACATCAGGTTTCAACAATGTCAAAAATGGCCTTTTCTTAATTTCTAGGATATTGGCTTAAGTTCTTGGAATCTGATTCAAAGAGGGGCCAGGACTTCCCTTTGAAGCTTTGTGAATATATATTGCTTTATCAAGAAAGTAGTTAACTCTTAGCATCTCGAATAAAGAAGACCAGTCATTTAAAGGATACTACTGCAGGCCATCACCACCAATAGTTTTGAGCCCCAATACCCTTGTGTTCTAAAGAGGGTCTACAGGGGGCCAGCAGGTGGAGTGGAGGTTAAGGCACTGGTTCAAGTGCTGGACCTGGCGGCTTGAAAATCACACCCTGTCACGTGTGCATGCCCAAACTCCCAAGGAGAATGACTGAGAAGGGACTGCGGCATGGCTATGCCTCCTCATGGGGGAAGGGCGTGATTTCTCACTTTTTTCCTCTCTCTCCAGCAAGTGCATGTTCTGTATAGCAACAACAGTAATGATAAAAAGGGTCCTCAGTCACCCTTATCCTTAGAACAGACAAGGACAGGACAAGGAAGGAAAACTATAGGCCAATATCTCTGATGAATACAGATGCAAAAATTCTCAATAAGATACTCGCACATCATATCCAACAACACATAAAAAAGATTATTCATCATGACCAGGTAGGCTTTACTCCAGGGATGCAAGGTTAGTTCAACATATGTAAAACCATACATGTAATACACCATAATAACACAAAGAAAGATAAAAAACATGATCATATCAATTGATGAAGAAAAAGCGTTAAATAAGACACAACATCCATTCATGATCAAGAATCTCATCAAAATCAGCATAGAAGGGTCATTTCTCAACACAATAAATGGTATCTATGAAAAACCCATAGCTAACATCATCTTGAATGGGGAAAAGCTGAAACCATTCCGCTAAAACTGGTACAAGATAAGGATGCCCACTTTCTCCACTCTTCTTCAGTATAGTACTGGAAGTCCTCACCAACACAAGAGAATAAAATAAAAGGCATTCAAATAAGAAAATAAGAGGTGAAACCATCTCTATTTGCAGATGACACAATTGTATACATAGAAGACCCAATGGCATCCATGAAAAAACTCCTGGGAGTAATAAATGAATACAGTTTCAGGATACAAAATCAACATACAGAAATCTATAGCATGTCTCTATATGAACGGCAGGCACACTGAGATAGAACTGAAAAAAGTAATTCCATTTACCATAGCCACAAAAAGTATAGGATACCTAGGAATAAATCTAACCAAAGAAGTTCAAGACCTCCATAAGGAAAACTAAGAGAAGCTAAAAAAAAGAAATTGAAAAGAACACAAAAAGTGGCAGGACATCCCATATTTCTGAATTGAAAGAATTAATATAATCAAAATGGCAATTCTACCGAAATTAATCTACATTTTTACACAATCCCCATTAAAGTGCCAGAGACATTCTTCACAGATCTAGAAAAGACAATTATACAATTTGTCTGGAATCATAAAAGACCTCATATTGTCAAAGCAATCCTGCACAAGAAGAGTGGAGTGGCGGCATCTCACTCCTTGACCTGAAAATGTAAGACAAAATTGTGGTAATCAAAACAGCATGATATTGGCACAGAAACAGACAGGTGGGCCAATGGAACAGAATAGAGACCCCAGAAACAAACTCCCAAACGTACAGCCACCTGATTTTTGACAAAGGGCACCAGTCAATCCAGTGGGGAAAGGAAAATCTCTTTAGCAAATTGTGCTGGAAAAACTGGATATCCACCTTCAGAAAGATGAATCTGAATCCCTACCTCTCACCATCAATAAAAATCAACTTAAAAGTGGATCAAAGATCTAAATCTAAGACCTCAAACTATAATTACTGCCAAGAAACACTGGGAAACTCTGAGAGACATTGGGGTAGGCAAAGACTTCTTAAATAAGATCCCCAAAGCACAGTTAATAATGCCAAAAATAGACAAGTGGGATTACATCAGCTTACGAAGTTTCTGCACTGCCAAGGACACAATAATCAGTGTGAATCAACAGCCCTCAGAATGGGATAATACTTTTGTAAACTATGCATCAGAAAAGTAAATGGTAACCAGAACACACAGGGACCTCAAGCAGCTGTCCTGAAAGAAGATGATCGACTCTGTTAAAAGATGGGAGAAAGCTGAAAAAGAACCGTCCTCTAAGGAAGACATATGAATATCCAAAAGGCATATGAAAAAATGCTCAACATTCCTCATTATAAGGGTGATGAAGATCAAAACCACAATGAGATACCACCTAACTCCAGTCAGAATGACTAAGATTAAAAAAAAAAAATGATAAGTGCTGGTGGGAGTGTGGTGAAAGGGGAACTCTCCTACCTTGCTGGTGGGAATGTAAATTGGTCCAGCCACTGTGGAGAAGAATATGGAGATTCCTCAAAGATCTACAAATAAAACTACCATATGATCCAGCAATCCCATTCCTTGGTATCTACCCAAAGGACAGACAAATCCTTAGTCAGAAAAGTGCTTGCACACCGATGTTTATTGTGGCGTTATTCACAATTGCTAAGACATGGAATCAACCCAAATGCCCATGAACAGATGAATGGATTAAAAAAGTGTGGCGCATATACTCTATGGAATACTACTCAACCATTAAAAAAAAAAAAAAAAAAAAAAAAAAAAAAAAACAAAACACTCG
>NW_006159689.1:338562-357082 GCF_000334495.1 Tupaia belangeri chinensis | reverse complement strand
GGGGGGATGGTCACGCCGCAATCCCTTCTCCTCCATTCTCCTCTCGGGATCTTGGGCACGCATGCACACGCGCCCGGCGTGAGTTTTAAGCCACCGGGTCTGGGACACGAACCGCGGTCGACTACGTGGGAGTCCAGTGACATAGTCATTACGCTAACTGCTGGTTCCCATATCATATTTTTCAGTAGGCAAAAAATAACTATTTTTTATGGGATATGGATCAAATTAGGATTATTTGCTGAGTTGCAAAAACTTGCAGATTTTTATTATTATTTCTTTTATTTTAGAGGTTTTTGCCTTAGAACATGTTCACTCACTGAAGAGAAAGAAACAGAGGCAGTGGAGGGAAAGTTTGAAATCAATATACCCTTGGGGGAGGAGGGTGGCCATACCTCAATCCCTTCTTTTCCATTCTCCTCTGGGAGTTCGGACACACATGCACGTGTGCCAGGGTATGATTTTCCCAAGGCACCAGACCCGAGGCTTGGATCACACTTGTATCTAAACATCAGGTTTCAACAATGTCAAAAATGGCCTTTTCTTAATTTCTAGGATATTGGCTTAAGTTCTTGGAATCTGATTCAAAGAGGGGCCAGGACTTCCCTTTGAAGCTTTGTGAATATATATTGCTTTATCAAGAAAGTAGTTAACTCTTAGCATCTCGAATAAAGAAGACCAGTCATTTAAAGGATACTACTGCAGGCCATCACCACCAATAGTTTTGAGCCCCAATACCCTTGTGTTCTAAAGAGGGTCTACAGGGGGCCAGCAGGTGGAGTGGAGGTTAAGGCACTGGTTCAAGTGCTGGACCTGGCGGCTTGAAAATCACACCCTGTCACGTGTGCATGCCCAAACTCCCAAGGAGAATGACTGAGAAGGGACTGCGGCATGGCTATGCCTCCTCATGGGGGAAGGGCGTGATTTCTCACTTTTTTCCTCTCTCTCCAGCAAGTGCATGTTCTGTATAGCAACAACAGTAATGATAAAAAGGGTCCTCAGTCACCCTTATCCTTAGAACAGACAAGGACAGGACAAGGAAGGAAAACTATAGGCCAATATCTCTGATGAATACAGATGCAAAAATTCTCAATAAGATACTCGCACATCATATCCAACAACACATAAAAAAGATTATTCATCATGACCAGGTAGGCTTTACTCCAGGGATGCAAGGTTAGTTCAACATATGTAAAACCATACATGTAATACACCATAATAACACAAAGAAAGATAAAAAACATGATCATATCAATTGATGAAGAAAAAGCGTTAAATAAGACACAACATCCATTCATGATCAAGAATCTCATCAAAATCAGCATAGAAGGGTCATTTCTCAACACAATAAATGGTATCTATGAAAAACCCATAGCTAACATCATCTTGAATGGGGAAAAGCTGAAACCATTCCGCTAAAACTGGTACAAGATAAGGATGCCCACTTTCTCCACTCTTCTTCAGTATAGTACTGGAAGTCCTCACCAACACAAGAGAATAAAATAAAAGGCATTCAAATAAGAAAAGAAGAGGTGAAACCCTCTCTATTTGCAGATGACACAATTGTATACATAGAAGACCCAATGGTATCCATGAAAAAACTCCTGGGAGTAATAAATGAATACAGTTTCAGGATACAAAATCAACATACAGAAATCTATAGCATGTCTCTATATGAACGGCAGGCACACTGAGATAGAACTGAAAAAAGTAATTCCATTTACCATAGCCACAAAAAGTATAGGATACCTAGGAATAAATCTAACCAAAGAAGTTCAAGACCTCCATAAGGAAAACTAAGAGAAGCTAAAAAAAAGAAATTGAAAAGAACACAAAAAGTGGCAGGACATCCCATATTTCTGAATTGAAAGAATTAATATAATCAAAATGGCAATTCTACCGAAATTAATCTACATTTTTACACAATCCCCATTAAAGTGCCAGAGACATTCTTCACAGATCTAGAAAAGACAATTATACAATTTGTCTGGAATCATAAAAGACCTCATATTGTCAAAGCAATCCTGCACAAGAAGAGTGGAGTGGCGGCATCTCACTCCTTGACCTGAAAATGTAAGACAAAATTGTGGTAATCAAAACAGCATGATATTGGCACAGAAACAGACAGGTGGGCCAATGGAACAGAATAGAGACCCCAGAAACAAACTCCCAAACGTACAGCCACCTGATTTTTGACAAAGGGCACCAGTCAATCCAGTGGGGAAAGGAAAATCTCTTTAGCAAATTGTGCTGGAAAAACTGGATATCCACCTTCAGAAAGATGAATCTGAATCCCTACCTCTCACCATCAATAAAAATCAACTTAAAAGTGGATCAAAGATCTAAATCTAAGACCTCAAACTATAATTACTGCCAAGAAACACTGGGAAACTCTGAGAGACATTGGGGTAGGCAAAGACTTCTTAAATAAGATCCCCAAAGCACAGTTAATAATGCCAAAAATAGACAAGTGGGATTACATCAGCTTACGAAGTTTCTGCACTGCCAAGGACACAATAATCAGTGTGAATCAACAGCCCTCAGAATGGGATAATACTTTTGTAAACTATGCATCAGAAAAGTAAATGGTAACCAGAACACACAGGGACCTCAAGCAGCTGTCCTGAAAGAAGATGATCGACTCTGTTAAAAGATGGGAGAAAGCTGAAAAAGAACCGTCCTCTAAGGAAGACATATGAATATCCAAAAGGCATATGAAAAAATGCTCAACATTCCTCATTATAAGGGTGATGAAGATCAAAACCACAATGAGATACCACCTAACTCCAGTCAGAATGACTAAGATTAAAAAAAAAAAATGATAAGTGCTGGTGGGAGTGTGGTGAAAGGGGAACTCTCCTACCTTGCTGGTGGGAATGTAAATTGGTCCAGCCACTGTGGAGAAGAATATGGAGATTCCTCAAAGATCTACAAATAAAACTACCATATGATCCAGCAATCCCATTCCTTGGTATCTACCCAAAGGACAGACAAATCCTTAGTCAGAAAAGTGCTTGCACACCGATGTTTATTGTGGCGTTATTCACAATTGCTAAGACATGGAATCAACCCAAATGCCCATGAACAGATGAATGGATTAAAAAAGTGTGGCGCATATACTCTATGGAATACTACTCAACCATAAAAAAAAAAACAAAAAAAAAACACAAGACTCTGGCTTTTGAGAGAATGAGGATGAATATGAAAGATTTACTGCTGAGTAAAGCAAGCCAGGCTAAGAAGAAGAGACACTGTATGTCTCCACTTAATATATACCGAGTGTCCACACTCTATAGCCAAAACTGAATGATTAGAGGATATAGAAACACAGAAAATGGTTATTAATACCGGAGACATTGTGAGAAAAGCGTGGGTGAAGGAGGAGAGACTGAGGAGGGACATTGGGGAGAAAAATGGAGGGGCGGGGTATTTATGGTACAGAGAGGTGAGTTATTGTCTGTTGAGGATGATGCGTATAATATTTCCAACTGGATTGGTGAGAAATGTATACGTGTCGGAATAGTCACTTTGCAAGCTAAGTGACATATGTGATTCAATGTATACAAGAAATTGAAATTGTTAAAAACTTCGTCCAAAAACAAAACCAACAACAAAAACAATGGGAAAGAGCAGTCTCATGATGGTCATGTAGTGACAGAGAAGAGGGCAGGAGTTCTCGTCCACGCTTGTGAAGGGATTAGTTAAAAAGAGTAGACGTGCTTCCATCTACTTATACCCAGCCCTTTCTCCAAATAAAAGCAGTTATTTACTGAACTCAAACAAAGTAAGACGACTGAAGACTCAATAACCCACTTCTAAAGTAATCTATATTCCTGAGCAGAAATCTGTGTAACAAGAAATAAGCAACCCCCAGGCTTTCATATTCACACAGGAATGGGTCCACGTATAAACTCTGGCATGATGTTTCTCCAACTATTTGGGTATTTGGTTCCTGGCCAGGACCCTCCTCAGAGCCCCCAGCACCTCCTTGTTCCTCAGGCTGTAGATGAGGGGGTTCAGCATGGGGGTGAGGACGGTGTAGAAAACTGAGAGGCCCTGGTCCAGCTCCGGGCTGTGGGCGGAGCCGGGGGTCATGTACACCACAATGGCTGGCCCCAGGTAGAGACTCACCACGGTCAGGTGAGATGAGCACGTGGCCAGGGCTTTGTTCCTCCCCTCAGGGGAGCTCATCCTCAGGACAGCGAGGAAGATGCGAGCGTAGGAGGTCACGATGAGGCCGAGGGGGGTAAGGATAAAAGCAATGCTCACCACAAACACCACCACCTCATAATCTGAGGTGTCCTCACAGGACAGCTTCAGGAGGGCAGGCATCTCACAGAAAAAGTGGTTGATCTCTTTCAGGCCACACACAGGGAAATGCATGGTGTAGACGGTTTGGATGAGTGAGTTCAGAGCACCCCCAGTCCAGGAGGCTGCTGACAGCAGCAAGCACACCTTGGGGTTCATGATGACTGTGTAACGCAGGGGGTTACAAACAGCCACAACTCGGTCATAGGACATGAGGGTGAGGAGGAGACACTCAGCACCACCGAGAGTCAGGCAGAAAAACATCTGGGCTCCACAGCCAACGCGAGAGATTGTGCGCTCCCCTGAGGAGTAATTGATGACCATCTTAGGAACCGAGCTGGAGATGTACAACAAATCGATGAGGGAGAGCTGGCTGAGCAGGAAGTACATGGGGGTGTGAAGACGGGAGTCCACCCAGATCAGGATGATGAGGACACAGTTCGCTATCAGGGCAATGAGGTAGAGCAGGAGAATGAGGTAGACCAGGAGGCTGGCGTATGGGCACTCAGGGAAGAGGCCCAGGAGGATGAAGTCTGTAGTGGACGTGCCATTGCTTCTCGCCATAGCTCAACCCACCTGTGGCAGCTGAGGAGTGGGAGGAGGAGCACACAGACCACCTGTTAAATCCCGTGCCTACACGTGAACCTCGTCATTTAGGCTTGCACTTTTCCTATCCATTCTTTCCTCATCTTAGCAGGTCCAAATGATGCGTTAAATATTCTATGGTTTGCAAGTCTTAAATGTGTTGTTTGATAAATAAAAAATGCTGACCATATCACTTCAGTCTTGGATATTGCTATATATTGACACAATTATAGTATTTGCTCAGGAATTTAAAACCCATTATCTGAAATTTCCTAGGACTGTGCATCTCCGTACTTTTGGGTCACTGTGTCACTTTTGTCGTGTTAATGTAATGACTCCCTCAGGCATCTCATGAAAATCCTCATCCTGTCGATATCCTCTCTTTTGCCAATCTTTTATAGCCCCAGTAGGACTGGCTGCACACTTTGTGGTGAAGTGAAAATATGGGCCCCTTATTCAAAATCATTAAGAACTTCATGAAGTTGGGGCCAGCAGATGGTGTACTGGTCACGTCGCTGGACTCCCACATAGCTGGCCGTGGTTTGAGTCCCAACCTGGCAGCTTAAACACACCAGGCACAAGTACGTGCATCCCCAAAATCCCAAGAGGAGAATGGAGGGATTGCAACGTGGCCATCCTCCCTGGGGGGTAGTTTCTCACTCTGTGTCTCTCTGTGTCGCTCTAGAGAGCACATGCACCCTATAGCAAAAATCTCTCTAAAATAAAAGAATCCTTAAGAACTTCAGTAAGGCAATAGCAGAGCAGGAAAGGCTGAGGCCCTCCCTCCTCTACCCAGATTGGCTCTGCACATGGCTCTGCTCAGCCTTTCTATGCACCTTCGGAAATGTCCTCCACCCACTGCTGAATAAAGCCCATTACTACTTATACTGGCATTTATTTTTTAAAAATTTTTAAGGATTATTTTATTTAACTTTATTTATTTACTTAATTTTTTTAATTAAAAAAATTTTTAGGCTAGTTACTTATTTTAATTTGACCAATGAGGTACAGAATGAGAGTGAGAGAGAGAGAGAGGGAAAGTATAAAGGCAAGCCTCCAGGCCTGGGACTCCAGCCATGGTCGGCCATGTGAGAGTCTGGTGTCCTTAACCACCATGCCACCTGCCAGCCCCTATATTGGCATTTAAACACTCAGCAAGTCTGTCACCACTCACATGGATGATTTTCAAAATTGAATTTTATTACAATAAACTTTTTTCCTTATGTCAATTTAACCCATTATCTTCTCCATTTGGGGGGAGGAGGTAGGAAAAGTGATTACATTTTATTAATAAGAATTTTTAGACCAACTAATACAATTTGGCCTATGTTTGCAGTGCAATTATAATAAGACATTAAAATTGAATTAGAGTAACAGACTACTTTTGTAAACAGCTTGGCAAAGCTCATTGGACTCATTGGAGAAAAGTTAAAAAACATGTCCTGGCAGATGGTTGCTTAAATTATAGTTATTGTTCAAATAAAACTAACATTGTTAAATTTGGAAAAGCATAGGAAACTTAATGGGTGTAAACTACCTTACTGTGATCAGTGAAAAAACAGGAAACATTTATATAACTGACACATTTCAGGTACCTTTGTTCTAAGGCAAATCAGATTAGTCTAAATTGATTAGGAATTATAAAATTTCCAATCATGTTTTCTTTCTTAACCACTGAAATTATAACCATTTCTAAGAAGGAAAAATGAATATTGTTTTTATAAAAATAATTCATTTAGTATATAATAAATCAACATATTATGAGATCATTTGGGGAAAGCCATGGGCTATGTTTATGATTTGAACTAAGACTTAACGTTCAAGTTCACCTCATCAGTGCCAGAGACCCTTAATACTTGCCATTATAAATCATCATTTGCTGTATGCTTACCAAGTGCAAACTCTGATACAGGTACTGCAGCAGTGCAAGAAACTGTACTGCATCCTCTTTAGCTTTTTTTATTTTCATTTTTATTTCATTTTCTTTGATACATTCAACCACATTATTTAGCTTACAAAGTGAATATTTCAACATGTGAACATTATCTTCTAAAAGGTCACTGAGTTTTCCACCTTCATACTTTACTTATTCACTTCTCCATACTTTTTTTTCCCCCTTGGCCATATTATTTATTTAGTTTTTTGTTTGTTTGTGTTTTTTTTTTTCCTTTTCTATAGGACATGTACATTTCTCAGAGAGAGAGGGAAAGCGAGAAACCATTCCCTAGCGGGGGTGGCCGCACCACAATCCCTTCTCCTCTAGTCTCCTCTTGAGATTTGGGGCACACATGCACATGTGCCTGGCATGATTTTTTAAATTAATTAGTTAATTAATTATTTTAAATTTTTTTATACATTCTTAAACCACCATCCTTCCGATATACCCTGTAGACCGGCCTCCATCATTTAACTTCCTGAAGTCAGCCTCTTTCTGAAGCCTTCTCTCAAACCCTCTCTCACCATTGTCCAATAAAAAAAGTGATTTTTTTCCTCTAAATTCTGATCACACATATAATATTTTATCTTCCAAGTATTTGCTTCCCCTTGAACTAGACATTTGATGATCGACTTTGATATATTTATTCTATATTCTCTACATAGTACGTCCTCAATACAATTTTATAAAGTACATAGACAAGATGAGTGTATTAAAAAGTGTTGGCTTATAGACACTTCAAGATGACTATGTCATTGTCATTCACTTTTGTGAAGAGAACTCATCAAAATGAAATATTTATTTACTTTGGCAAGTTCAGCCTTCAAGGGCTGTATGTGTCTACTGTCTGAGATATTTTTATTCCAATTCCATAGTTAAAAGAAATCATGAAAAAGGGGAAGTGGGAGATATGAAGATAATGAGAATGGGAGAAGAAAGAGAAGTTGGCCAAAGTGGAGGTAAAGATGGGATAAAAAAAGAAAGAGGAGAAAAGATGTTGGACAACGTGAAGAAAAAAGGAAGAAGAAGGTTGGGGCCAGCCAGTGGTGCAGTGGCTAAGGTACTGGGCTCCCACAGTCTGGGACTCTTAGTGCTGGTCAGCTGCATTAGAGTCCCAGATTCGGTGGCTTGAAACTCACGCCGGGCACATGCCTGTATGTGCCCCAAATCCCAGCGGAGAATGGAGGAGAAAGGATTGCAGCATGGCCATCCCCCGAGAGAGGTGGTTTCTCTCTTTCCTTCTTACTGTCTTTCTCTATCTTTCCAGCAAGTACACACTCTATGGCAAAAACCTTAAAAAGAAAGATAAAGGTCAACTGAGATTGTTCTAATTTATTCTTGTGTGATATGGGCAAAACATACTGTATATTAACACCATGAAGACTGTTTGTGGGCCACTTTAAGACTTCAAAGGACCCGGATCCTCTCACTCACTTTCTAGTAATCATTTATATAAATCAAATATCTAGATAATTTATTTTTTTTTACACCGTTTCTTATGACTCTTTAACAGAAAGTATAGTTTGTAAGAAACATTTTTCTCTAATATATATGATAGTCAATTCCTTTTAGAGAATCTACCGAATTTTTTCCAACGTCAAACAAGTATTACTGTATAGGATATTAGCCTAAACTGATAACATCTGACTACTTTCAGGGTCTAGTTTTGCTTGGTTTACCAGGAATTCTGAGGCTTCCCTGAGGAGAGGTGGAGGAAGCACCCAGCTAGAGAAGGACACATCAAGTCAGCGAGCAAGGTGCGTCAGGGCCTCCTGGGCCTGGACCCCCTGGTGCCCTGGTTCCTACGCAGCCCTGGGAACTGGTCTGGTCCTAGAACGCAGCCACCTGCTGTTTGCAAGGGCAGTCGGTGGGTGCTTTCAGCTCTCAGACACCTACGGAAACTAGAGCCTGCTGTTAAACCAGTGGCCGTTTATTCCCTCCAAATACGAAAACCAGCAAAGCGCGCTGTCCTTGGCTCACAGCTTAACTGAGCCTCTTCCCTGTGGGCCGCTTCCCAGTGAAGGAAAGTAGGAGAGCAGACGTGTCGGAGGTGGAGGGGTGTGGAGGGAGAGCGAGAAGGCGGAGGTGCCCGGGCTCCTTGCTGCAGCTCGCTCAGGGCTTTCCACCACTGTCTGCTCCGTCTCCTCCAATCTGAAGCCAAGAACACTCCCCCAAGCATCAGTGGCTATCCTGTTCTCTCTGAAACCCTAGGATGTCACTGCCTGCTTCTGGGGGGAAGAGGGGGCTGACACCCAGGGTGAGCTCGTCTCCAAGACATGATCATCTCCCCAGAGAGAGAGCAAAGGGCGATGAAGAGAGCTTCCCCCTCTGGCTCACAGTGTAGACCAGCGCCTGCCTGGCTCTGCACTCAGGTCTCGCCGGGGCAGAGAACGGGTTGGGCCTGGGCTGTGTCAGTGGATGGTAGAAACCGTCCAATCCAACCTCCCACCAGTAAGAGGCCATGGCGCAACAGGCCCAGGACAGCGGACGGTAAGGACTCCCTTACCCACTAAGTAACACCTAATAAGATGCCACCAATACTAGTGCACAAACTAGGGATATTAGTGCCACCAATACTAGTGCACAAACTAGGGATATTAGTGCCACCAATACTAGTGCACAAACTAGGGATGTTAGTGCCACCAATACTAGTGCACAAACTAGGGATGTTAGTGCCACCAATACTAGTGCACAAACTAGGGATGTTAGTGCCACCAATACTAGTGCACAAACTAGGGATGTTAGTGCCACCAATACTAGTGCACAAACTAGGGATGTTAGTGCCACCAATACTAGTGCACAAACTAGGGATGTTAGTGCCACCAATACTAGTGCACAAACTAGGGATGTTAGTGCCACCAATACTAGTGTACAAACTAGGGATGTTAGTGCCACCAATACTAGTGCACAAACTAGGGATGTTAGTGCCACCAATACTAGTGCACAAACTAGGGATGTTAGTGCCACCAATACTAGTGCACAAACTAGGGATGTTAGTGCCACCAATACTAGTGCACAAACTAGGGATGTTAGTGCCACCAATACTAGTGCACAAACTAGGGATGTTAGTGCCACCCCTGTTTTTCAGAAGAAGGAAAAAGACACAGTAGAGCGATGTGATGTGATTTTTCATTCAACGAGCAGGTGTCAGCCAGAGTCCAGGCAGAACCAGAGGCAGTGCCACAGCTGGTACCTCAGATACCGCGGGCACAGGGCCGTGGGCACAGGGCGCCCGCCTGCCTGAGCTGCTCTCACAGGGGCTGGACATGCAGAGATCTCTGTGTGCTGAAGACAGAGGGGGACTTGAGGGAGGGGCAATATGCTAGGGCTGGCTGGAAACGGCAGGGCTGTCGGCCGTGACTTCCAGGGAGGGACGCGGCACTGACGCGAGGCAAAGACCAGAGTGGAGAGGTCGCGGACCTGCGACAGGGGCCCTGGCGGGCTGCTGGAGGAGGCAGAGGCTGGGCCTTCCGAGTGAGCACTCATGTGTTCTCTAACACATAAACAGAAGTGTAGAGCCCGCTGGTCCATGTCGTTTCATCGTTCTCACCGATTTGAACCTTACCTTCTGCCTGGCCCTCTGTCTCCACATTCGCTGTCATTCCTGGAACTCAGGTGCGAATACCTGAGTGGACAGTGACCGAGTCGCAGCTCTGTAGAGCAAGCTGTCGCGTCACTCTGCTTTTCAGTCATGGAAACGTTAGAAGCTGCGTGGAGCAGCCCCACTTGCACACGCGTGTGACAGACTGAGTGCCTGCTCTGCATTTCCAGAGCAGAGCACAGGCAGCGAGTACCCACTGCGGTCCTCTGCGTGACCGGGTCGTCCGGCTGTCAAGGCGGCCCCTCTTGAACTACTTGGGGCTGGGACGTGCAGCCTGGGGGGCAGGTGAACTACTGGGCCGTCAGGGAAGTCCTGACCCACTTCACATAGAAAAGCTTAGAGAAATGGGTCTTGACTTTCCTGACAACCTAACAGACGGTCTACGTGTCCCTCGGAAGTGTTAAGTTTGGGTGTGTTCTAACAGAGACAAGAAAGGACAGAGATTTGGGGGAGGGTGAAGATCATTTTACCTGAAGGAAAGGCTACAGATAAAGTTCAAACGATATATTATGTCACAGCTACTCAGCCATCTTTGTATCCCCAAGTCCCACCCGGCCAAGTGAGTGCAGTCGCTAGCATGTCGTGAATCACGGAACGACTGAACCAGAGACCCCGGAGAGTACAGACCTCGGTGACTTTCCAGCGAGTTCACAGTCTCGTAATGTTATTCAAGTTCTTCTCTTCTCTTTTCCTTGTAAATGCTGGTTTCCAAGATCGGTTTCAGGGCATGGCAGCTGTCCTCACAAGGAGACAGTGACACGGCCTGTCGGGTGGGATACTGGCAGAGGTAAGTGCTCTGTCACTTACACGGGTTCCGTGGCACGGCCCTGAGGCCCTGGGGTTATCCCATAGCAAATGAGGTTGAACTTGAGCTGCGATGAGCACGGGGGAAATCTTCACCAGAGGAAGCAGGCCCTCCTCAGCTTGGTGGAGGCTCAGGGCCTCATCTAAATGCCCTGCGGGAGCTCTGTGTTCTTACTTTAATTAATAAGCTCGTCTGCTTCCCCGACGGCCAGGGCTCTCTCAAAGGTGTCTTCAAAGGAAAAGTCACTGGTCCCCACAGGGTGGTGTAGGCGTGCAACCCTCTGCCCCTTGAGATGGAGAGCCCGGTGTCATCATCGGGATTCTCTGGGGTTTCATTCCTCTCTGAATTCCCTAATACACTGTGAAATTAGCTAGGCGAGAAATTGAAGCTATTTTCTCATTAAAGTTATCAGTCAGTACAATGGAAATGTACAATTCAACTACACAAGAGGACTTCAACAAGTTCCTGAAAGGATGGAAACAAAATATGTGCTTATTTTGGTGCAAAAAAGTTTCAATCTAGACAGTTCTTCCATAATTTGCATTGTCCATGTACTTTTAAAGACCTCCTTGTATGGTGAGAGAAACAACCCTTGTTAAGCAGTTGCCTAACAACAATATCCTGGAATGTACTGACTCTTCGATGCAATTCTCCAGGAACAATAAGCCACAATTGTCCAATACCTACTGAAAGCCACACTTGGATGGACCCCCAGGTGTCGATCTTAATGAATTCAAAACTGAACTAAGGGCCTTTCTCTCTAAACTTGCTCTTTTTCCACATTTGTGATACATTCTTTGGACTGATGCCACCATCAGAGCAACTGCTCAAAGTGAAGTTCCTGATCGTAGTGCCCTGAGCGTGCTCCACAAAAGCGCCGCAGTAACGAAGGGTGACTACACAGCAGCCCTGGGAGGCTTTTCTGTTCTGGCGCCCAGTCCTTCCAGCTGAGTGCTGTTTGCTGGCTTCACACGATCAATGACATTGGTTTTCTGAAACTGAAGACGAGTTTCCGTTTTCTGAGATGTTAAGTCACGGAATCACGAATTACTATTTCTCGTTTGACGTCTTCAGGCGGCACAACCTCCTTTAGACTCAGCTGACGGTTGCACAGATCAGTGCTCCACTCCTTCCCACTGCTGAGCAGAAGCCGTGTTGTAAACACACCACGATTTATCTGCCTACCTGCTGGTGGATGTTTGGACTGTTCCCACTTCTGTGTTCTTGCAACTGAAATTGTGAAATTAGCTATTTGAGAAGTTAAAGCATTATTTCCAATAAAACTGTCTTTCAGTGTGATAAAATCTTAACAAGTGATAGTTTTATACACTCATGAAGTACAATGTGAGGCTTTGGCACACAACTACGATGAGAAAGGATTTCCACAATGAAGACAATGAACATGCTGATCTTCTCAGACCATTAGCCACATTTTGGTGAGAACACTTGGGTTACATTCTGTTAGTGGATTTCAGATAAAACTACATGATTAACCATATTCACCCTGGTATGCATTTGTCTCCAGGACACTCTCAGCTTGTAACAAGGTTTGTGCCAGGGGCCAGCAGGTGACATAGCTGTTAAGGTGCTGGACTCCCACGTAGTCAACCGTGGCTCAAGTCCTGGACCTGGCGACTTGAAACTCACACCAGGTGGTGTGCATGCATGCCCAGAATCCTGAGAGGAGAATGGACACAACCATCCCCCCTGTGGCATGATATCTTGCTTTCTGTCTCTCTCTCCAGTGAGCATATGCACCCTATAGCAAAAAATCTCACCAAGAGAGAGAGAGAGAAACCAGCAGATGGCATAATGGTTACACTGTGGGACTCCCAGCTGGAAACCCAGTCAACCATAGTTTAAGTTCCAGACCTGGAGGCTTAAAACTCAAGCTTCTGTCCCTCTGTCTCTCTCTGTCTCTTTGGCGAGTGCATGCATCCTATAGCAAAAATCTCTCTCAAAAAATGAAAAACAAGTTTCTCTGCATGCCCAGAGCAGGCTCAGGCAGCGAGTACCCGCTGCGGTCCTCTGTGTGACCGGGTCGTCCGGCTGTCCCTCTTGAACTACTTGGGGCTGGGACGTGCAGCCTGGGGGGCAGGTGAACTACTGGGCCGTCAGGGAAGTCCTGACCCACTTCACATAGAAAAGCTTAGAGAAATGGGTCTTGACTTTCCTGACAACCTAACAGACGGTCTACGTGTCCCTCGGAAGTGTTAAGTTTGGGTGTGTTCTAACAGAGACAAGAAAGGACAGAGATTTGGGGGAGGGTGAAGATCATTTTACCTGAAGGAAAGGCTACAGATAAAGTTCAAACGATATATTATGTCACAGCTACTCAGCCATCTTTGTATCCCCAAGTCCCACCCGGCCAAGTGAGTGCAGTCGCTAGCATGTCGTGAATCACGGAACGACTGAACCAGAGACCCCGGAGAGTACAGACCTCGGTGACTTTCCAGCGAGTTCACAGTCTCGTAATGTTATTCAAGTTCTTCTCTTCTCTTTTCCTTGTAAATGCTGGTTTCCAAGATCGGTTTCAGGGCATGGCAGCTGTCCTCACAAGGAGACAGTGACACGGCCTGTCGGGTGGGATACTGGCAGAGGTAAGTGCTCTGTCACTTACACGGGTTCCGTGGCACGGCCCTGAGGCCCTGGGGTTATCCCATAGCAAATGAGGTTGAACTTGAGCTGCGATGAGCACGGGGGAAATCTTCACCAGAGGAAGCAGGCCCTCCTCAGCTTGGTGGAGGCTCAGGGCCTCATCTAAATGCCCTGCGGGAGCTCTGTGTTCTTACTTTAATTAATAAGCTCGTCTGCTTCCCCGACGGCCAGGGCTCTCTCAAAGGTGTCTTCAAAGGAAAAGTCACTGGTCCCCACAGGGTGGTGTAGGCGTGCAACCCTCTGCCCCTTGAGATGGAGAGCCCGGTGTCATCATCGGGATTCTCTGGGGTTTCATTCCTCTCTGAATTCCCTAATACACTGTGAAATTAGCTAGGCGAGAAATTGAAGCTATTTTCTCATTAAAGTTATCAGTCAGTACAATGGAAATGTACAATTCAACTACACAAGAGGACTTCAACAAGTTCCTGAAAGGATGGAAACAAAATATGTGCTTATTTTGGTGCAAAAAAGTTTCAATCTAGACAGTTCTTCCATAATTTGCATTGTCCATGTACTTTTAAAGACCTCCTTGTATGGTGAGAGAAACAACCCTTGTTAAGCAGTTGCCTAACAACAATATCCTGGAATGTACTGACTCTTCGATGCAATTCTCCAGGAACAATAAGCCACAATTGTCCAATACCTACTGAAAGCCACACTTGGATGGACCCCCAGGTGTCGATCTTAATGAATTCAAAACTGAACTAAGGGCCTTTCTCTCTAAACTTGCTCTTTTTCCACATTTGTGATACATTCTTTGGACTGATGCCACCATCAGAGCAACTGCTCAAAGTGAAGTTCCTGATCGTAGTGCCCTGAGCGTGCTCCACAAAAGCGCCGCAGTAACGAAGGGTGACTACACAGCAGCCCTGGGAGGCTTTTCTGTTCTGGCGCCCAGTCCTTCCAGCTGAGTGCTGTTTGCTGGCTTCACACGATCAATGACATTGGTTTTCTGAAACTGAAGACGAGTTTCCGTTTTCTGAGATGTTAAGTCACGGAATCACGAATTACTATTTCTCGTTTGACGTCTTCAGGCGGCACAACCTCCTTTAGACTCAGCTGACGGTTGCACAGATCAGTGCTCCACTCCTTCCCACTGCTGAGCAGAAGCCGTGTTGTAAACACACCACGATTTATCTGCCTACCTGCTGGTGGATGTTTGGACTGTTCCCACTTCTGTGTTCTTGCAACTGAAATTGTGAAATTAGCTATTTGAGAAGTTAAAGCATTATTTCCAATAAAACTGTCTTTCAGTGTGATAAAATCTTAACAAGTGATAGTTTTATACACTCATGAAGTACAATGTGAGGCTTTGGCACACAACTACGATGAGAAAGGATTTCCACAATGAAGACAATGAACATGCTGATCTTCTCAGACCATTAGCCACATTTTGGTGAGAACACTTGGGTTACATTCTGTTAGTGGATTTCAGATAAAACTACATGATTAACCATATTCACCCTGGTATGCATTTGTCTCCAGGACACTCTCAGCTTGTAACAAGGTTTGTGCCAGGGGCCAGCAGGTGACATAGCTGTTAAGGTGCTGGACTCCCACGTAGTCAACCGTGGCTCAAGTCCTGGACCTGGCGACTTGAAACTCACACCAGGTGGTGTGCATGCATGCCCAGAATCCTGAGAGGAGAATGGACACAACCATCCCCCCTGTGGCATGATATCTTGCTTTCTGTCTCTCTCTCCAGTGAGCATATGCACCCTATAGCAAAAAATCTCACCAAGAGAGAGAGAGAGAAACCAGCAGATGGCATAATGGTTACACTGTGGGACTCCCAGCTGGAAACCCAGTCAACCATAGTTTAAGTTCCAGACCTGGAGGCTTAAAACTCAAGCTTCTGTCCCTCTGTCTCTCTCTGTCTCTTTGGCGAGTGCATGCATCCTATAGCAAAAATCTCTCTCAAAAAATGAAAAACAAGTTTTGTGCCCACAGAGTAGCATCATCTCTTCCTTTTCCTTGACTCCTAACCCTAGAAACCACTATTCCCCTTTCTGCTTCTGTGGATTTCACTATTTTGTATTCCACCTATAAGTGAAATAACGTAATATTTTTTTCTGTGTCTGTTCTACGTGTGCAATCATAAGTTTGTTTGTTTCTCTTTGGTAAACAACTAGGGGTGTAATGACTAGATAGCAAATGTCTTCTGAAAATCAGATGCTTTGAATTTTGAAGAAGTCTAATTTATCAGTTTTTTCTTTTGCTAATCATATTTTTTGATGCTAAAACTACGAGTTCTTTGCCTAACTCAAGATCACAAAGATGTTCCCCTGTGATTTTGGCAGAAGTTCTGTGGGTCTAGGTTTTACCTATAATCCATTTTGACTTATTTTTTTTGTATATGGTACAGAGTGAGGATGGAAATTCCATTTTTACGTATGGAAACCCAATGGTTTCAGCATCATTTGTGGGAAATATGAGTGTTCTGTTCATACAGTCCAAAAATGATTACAAATCCATAGCTTGCTGCAGAAAGCAGATGTGATAGCATGGCCCCGCTGAGATAAAGACAAGCACCACAGCCAGCGTAGTGAGTCTGGGGAAGCCGTGTGCAAGCCAGTTGTCCTTGTCGTGAGGGCCACACAGGGCCACTCTCAGCCCCGGGTCAGGAACCTCTGGCACTGTGGACACGTGCATTGAACACCTCTAAGCTAGGAGGTGGAGAGCGACGTCCCTGCCGGGTTTCTTCACTCCCGCTCGTCACTCAAGCCCGCCTTTCCTACACTGTCAGCCTTGGTAACAGAGCCCTCTGGGAGTATCACACCTCAGAACGACTGTTCTTGCTATTGTCAATAAACGGTGCAGAAGAGGCTGCCACCAGCCATGCACGTGGCCTGCCCCACCCATCTGCCAGAGGGAGAAAGGAAGCCACTGCCCACCCTGCTTGACCCTTTGTGGGGAGGAGGGAAGCCACTGCCTGTCCTGTACGCTGCCCTCCCTGCACTCGGCCTGCGCAGCCTGCCTGGCCAGAGGGGAGAAAAAGGAGGCCGCTATTCACCCACACACCATGCAGTGCCCAGCACACGCCACGTGCTAGCACTTACCCCATCTCCATGCTCAGCCTCTGTCCACATCAGGACCACAGAGGGTGGGGTAGGTCAGCGGAGCATAGCTACTGACTGAGGGAAAGCCAGCTGCTACTGCCTTTGTAGCTTGCAGGTACCTGGGCTGTGGTCACTGCCCACAAGCAGCCCTCTACAGAGAGTGGAATCAGGCAGGACCGTCTGGGGACAGGAGGGACTCAACAGGAGCCTTTAATTTGCATGGTCTTTACTTGCAGAAGTAGAGAGGAGCCAGGAAATAACAAAGAACACCAACTAGATTCAATGTAAGATGATCCTCTCAAAGGCATATCATAGCCAAATTGGAAAAAGCAAAGACAAAGAAAATATTCTAAAAATAACAAGATACAAATGCAAAGTTACTTACAAATATTACCTCATCAGACTAATATCAGAGCTCTCAATTGAAACAATGAAGGCATGGGACCAGCAGTTGGCGTAATGGCTATGTCACTGGACTTGCATGTAGTTGACTGTGGTTCGAATCTCAGACCCAGTGGCTTCAACTCACACTGGGCATGTGTGCATGCGTGCCCAAGATCCCAAGGGGAGAATGGAGGAGAAGGGCAGGGATTGCAGCATGGCCATCCTCCCTGGGGGGTAATTTCTCACTTTCCTTCTCTCTGTTTCTCTTTCTGGCGAGCGCACACACCCTATAGCAAAAGCTTCTCCAAAAAAATTACAAAGCTGTGATAATCAAAACAGCATGGTATTGTTACAAAAACAGACATGAGGACCAATGAAACAGAGTAGAGACCCCAGATATAAACCCCAAAACATACAGCCAATTCATCTTTAAAAGGGTATCAGTCAATCCAGTGGGAAAAGGAAAACCTCTTCAGCAAATTGTGCTGGAAAAACTGGATATCCGCCTGCAGAAAGATGAATCTGAACCCCTATCTGCCACCATTAACAAAAATCAACTCAAAGTGGATCAAAGATCTAAATCTAAGACCACAAACTATAAAACTACTGGTGGAAAACACAGGGTGGAAAACACTGGAGTAGGCAAAGACTTCTTAAGTAAGACTCCCCAAAGCACAGGCAACAATCCCCAAAATAGACAGGTAGGATTACATAAGATTAAGAAATTTCTGCACAGCAAAGGACACTGTAATTAGTGTGAATCGAGAACCCTCAGAATGGGAGAGAAATTTTGTTAACTGTGCCTCAGATAAGGGACTGATAACCAGAATACACAGCGAACTCTAGCAGCTTACACAGAAGAAAAAGATTAACCCTATTAAATATGGGAAAATGAGCTGAACAAACAACTATCTAAGGAAGACATTCAAAAAGCCAAAAAGCATACGAATAAATGCTCAATATCCCTCAACATAATGGAGATGCAGATCAAAACCACAATGAGATACCACCTAACCGCAGTCTGAATGGTGAAGATTTTAAAAAATAATATTAAGTGCTGTGGTGAAAGGGGAACTCTCCTGCACTGCTGGTGGGAATGTAGACTGGTCCAGCCACTGTGGAGAACAATATGGAGGTTCCTCAAAGACCTACAAATAGAACTACCATTTGATCCAGCAATCTCACTT
>NW_006159689.1:331984-337725 GCF_000334495.1 Tupaia belangeri chinensis | reverse complement strand
AACGGCGGGGCTGTCGGCCGTGACTTCCAGGGAGGGACGCGGCACTGACGCGAGGCAAAGACCAGAGTGGAGAGGTCGCGGACCTGCGACAGGGGCCCTGGCGGGCTGCTGGAGGAGGCAGAGGCTGGGCCTTCCGAGTGAGCACTCATGTGTTCTCTAACACATAAACAGAAGTGTAGAGCCCGCTGGTCCATGTCGTTTCATCGTTCTCACCGATTTGAACCTTACCTTCTGCCTGGCCCTCTGTCTCCACATTCGCTGTCATTCCTGGAACTCAGGTGCGAATACCTGAGTGGACAGTGACCGAGTCGCAGCTCTGTAGAGCAAGCTGTCGCGTCACTCTGCTTTTCAGTCATGGAAACGTTAGAAGCTGCGTGGAGCAGCCCCACTTGCACACGCGTGTGACAGACTGAGTGCCTGCTCTGCATTTCCAGAGCAGAGCACAGGCAGCGAGTACCCACTGCGGTCCTCTGCGTGACCGGGTCGTCCGGCTGTCAAGGCGGCCCCTCTTGAACTACTTGGGGCTGGGACGTGCAGCCTGGGGGGCAGGTGAACTACTGGGCCGTCAGGGAAGTCCTGACCCACTTCACATAGAAAAGCTTAGAGAAATGGGTCTTGACTTTCCTGACAACCTAACAGACGGTCTACGTGTCCCTCGGAAGTGTTAAGTTTGGGTGTGTTCTAACAGAGACAAGAAAGGACAGAGATTTGGGGGAGGGTGAAGATCATTTTACCTGAAGGAAAGGCTACAGATAAAGTTCAAACGATATATTATGTCACAGCTACTCAGCCATCTTTGTATCCCCAAGTCCCACCCGGCCAAGTGAGTGCAGTCGCTAGCATGTCGTGAATCACGGAACGACTGAACCAGAGACCCCGGAGAGTACAGACCTCGGTGACTTTCCAGCGAGTTCACAGTCTCGTAATGTTATTCAAGTTCTTCTCTTCTCTTTTCCTTGTAAATGCTGGTTTCCAAGATCGGTTTCAGGGCATGGCAGCTGTCCTCACAAGGAGACAGTGACACGGCCTGTCGGGTGGGATACTGGCAGAGGTAAGTGCTCTGTCACTTACACGGGTTCCGTGGCACGGCCCTGAGGCCCTGGGGTTATCCCATAGCAAATGAGGTTGAACTTGAGCTGCGATGAGCACGGGGGAAATCTTCACCAGAGGAAGCAGGCCCTCCTCAGCTTGGTGGAGGCTCAGGGCCTCATCTAAATGCCCTGCGGGAGCTCTGTGTTCTTACTTTAATTAATAAGCTCGTCTGCTTCCCCGACGGCCAGGGCTCTCTCAAAGGTGTCTTCAAAGGAAAAGTCACTGGTCCCCACAGGGTGGTGTAGGCGTGCAACCCTCTGCCCCTTGAGATGGAGAGCCCGGTGTCATCATCGGGATTCTCTGGGGTTTCATTCCTCTCTGAATTCCCTAATACACTGTGAAATTAGCTAGGCGAGAAATTGAAGCTATTTTCTCATTAAAGTTATCAGTCAGTACAATGGAAATGTACAATTCAACTACACAAGAGGACTTCAACAAGTTCCTGAAAGGATGGAAACAAAATATGTGCTTATTTTGGTGCAAAAAAGTTTCAATCTAGACAGTTCTTCCATAATTTGCATTGTCCATGTACTTTTAAAGACCTCCTTGTATGGTGAGAGAAACAACCCTTGTTAAGCAGTTGCCTAACAACAATATCCTGGAATGTACTGACTCTTCGATGCAATTCTCCAGGAACAATAAGCCACAATTGTCCAATACCTACTGAAAGCCACACTTGGATGGACCCCCAGGTGTCGATCTTAATGAATTCAAAACTGAACTAAGGGCCTTTCTCTCTAAACTTGCTCTTTTTCCACATTTGTGATACATTCTTTGGACTGATGCCACCATCAGAGCAACTGCTCAAAGTGAAGTTCCTGATCGTAGTGCCCTGAGCGTGCTCCACAAAAGCGCCGCAGTAACGAAGGGTGACTACACAGCAGCCCTGGGAGGCTTTTCTGTTCTGGCGCCCAGTCCTTCCAGCTGAGTGCTGTTTGCTGGCTTCACACGATCAATGACATTGGTTTTCTGAAACTGAAGACGAGTTTCCGTTTTCTGAGATGTTAAGTCACGGAATCACGAATTACTATTTCTCGTTTGACGTCTTCAGGCGGCACAACCTCCTTTAGACTCAGCTGACGGTTGCACAGATCAGTGCTCCACTCCTTCCCACTGCTGAGCAGAAGCCGTGTTGTAAACACACCACGATTTATCTGCCTACCTGCTGGTGGATGTTTGGACTGTTCCCACTTCTGTGTTCTTGCAACTGAAATTGTGAAATTAGCTATTTGAGAAGTTAAAGCATTATTTCCAATAAAACTGTCTTTCAGTGTGATAAAATCTTAACAAGTGATAGTTTTATACACTCATGAAGTACAATGTGAGGCTTTGGCACACAACTACGATGAGAAAGGATTTCCACAATGAAGACAATGAACATGCTGATCTTCTCAGACCATTAGCCACATTTTGGTGAGAACACTTGGGTTACATTCTGTTAGTGGATTTCAGATAAAACTACATGATTAACCATATTCACCCTGGTATGCATTTGTCTCCAGGACACTCTCAGCTTGTAACAAGGTTTGTGCCAGGGGCCAGCAGGTGACATAGCTGTTAAGGTGCTGGACTCCCACGTAGTCAACCGTGGCTCAAGTCCTGGACCTGGCGACTTGAAACTCACACCAGGTGGTGTGCATGCATGCCCAGAATCCTGAGAGGAGAATGGACACAACCATCCCCCCTGTGGCATGATATCTTGCTTTCTGTCTCTCTCTCCAGTGAGCATATGCACCCTATAGCAAAAAATCTCACCAAGAGAGAGAGAGAGAAACCAGCAGATGGCATAATGGTTACACTGTGGGACTCCCAGCTGGAAACCCAGTCAACCATAGTTTAAGTTCCAGACCTGGAGGCTTAAAACTCAAGCTTCTGTCCCTCTGTCTCTCTCTGTCTCTTTGGCGAGTGCATGCATCCTATAGCAAAAATCTCTCTCAAAAAATGAAAAACAAGTTTTGTGCCCACAGAGTAGCATCATCTCTTCCTTTTCCTTGACTCCTAACCCTAGAAACCACTATTCCCCTTTCTGCTTCTGTGGATTTCACTATTTTGTATTCCACCTATAAGTGAAATAACGTAATATTTTTTTCTGTGTCTGTTCTACGTGTGCAATCATAAGTTTGTTTGTTTCTCTTTGGTAAACAACTAGGGGTGTAATGACTAGATAGCAAATGTCTTCTGAAAATCAGATGCTTTGAATTTTGAAGAAGTCTAATTTATCAGTTTTTTCTTTTGCTAATCATATTTTTTGATGCTAAAACTACGAGTTCTTTGCCTAACTCAAGATCACAAAGATGTTCCCCTGTGATTTTGGCAGAAGTTCTGTGGGTCTAGGTTTTACCTATAATCCATTTTGACTTATTTTTTTTGTATATGGTACAGAGTGAGGATGGAAATTCCATTTTTACGTATGGAAACCCAATGGTTTCAGCATCATTTGTGGGAAATATGAGTGTTCTGTTCATACAGTCCAAAAATGATTACAAATCCATAGCTTGCTGCAGAAAGCAGATGTGATAGCATGGCCCCGCTGAGATAAAGACAAGCACCACAGCCAGCGTAGTGAGTCTGGGGAAGCCGTGTGCAAGCCAGTTGTCCTTGTCGTGAGGGCCACACAGGGCCACTCTCAGCCCCGGGTCAGGAACCTCTGGCACTGTGGACACGTGCATTGAACACCTCTAAGCTAGGAGGTGGAGAGCGACGTCCCTGCCGGGTTTCTTCACTCCCGCTCGTCACTCAAGCCCGCCTTTCCTACACTGTCAGCCTTGGTAACAGAGCCCTCTGGGAGTATCACACCTCAGAACGACTGTTCTTGCTATTGTCAATAAACGGTGCAGAAGAGGCTGCCACCAGCCATGCACGTGGCCTGCCCCACCCATCTGCCAGAGGGAGAAAGGAAGCCACTGCCCACCCTGCTTGACCCTTTGTGGGGAGGAGGGAAGCCACTGCCTGTCCTGTACGCTGCCCTCCCTGCACTCGGCCTGCGCAGCCTGCCTGGCCAGAGGGGAGAAAAAGGAGGCCGCTATTCACCCACACACCATGCAGTGCCCAGCACACGCCACGTGCTAGCACTTACCCCATCTCCATGCTCAGCCTCTGTCCACATCAGGACCACAGAGGGTGGGGTAGGTCAGCGGAGCATAGCTACTGACTGAGGGAAAGCCAGCTGCTACTGCCTTTGTAGCTTGCAGGTACCTGGGCTGTGGTCACTGCCCACAAGCAGCCCTCTACAGAGAGTGGAATCAGGCAGGACCGTCTGGGGACAGGAGGGACTCAACAGGAGCCTTTAATTTGCATGGTCTTTACTTGCAGAAGTAGAGAGGAGCCAGGAAATAACAAAGAACACCAACTAGATTCAATGTAAGATGATCCTCTCAAAGGCATATCATAGCCAAATTGGAAAAAGCAAAGACAAAGAAAATATTCTAAAAATAACAAGATACAAATGCAAAGTTACTTACAAATATTACCTCATCAGACTAATATCAGAGCTCTCAATTGAAACAATGAAGGCATGGGACCAGCAGTTGGCGTAATGGCTATGTCACTGGACTTGCATGTAGTTGACTGTGGTTCGAATCTCAGACCCAGTGGCTTCAACTCACACTGGGCATGTGTGCATGCGTGCCCAAGATCCCAAGGGGAGAATGGAGGAGAAGGGCAGGGATTGCAGCATGGCCATCCTCCCTGGGGGGTAATTTCTCACTTTCCTTCTCTCTGTTTCTCTTTCTGGCGAGCGCACACACCCTATAGCAAAAGCTTCTCCAAAAAAATTACAAAGCTGTGATAATCAAAACAGCATGGTATTGTTACAAAAACAGACATGAGGACCAATGAAACAGAGTAGAGACCCCAGATATAAACCCCAAAACATACAGCCAATTCATCTTTGACAAAGCGTGTCAGTCAATCCTGTGGGAAAAGGAAAACCTCTTAAGCACATGGTGCTGGAAAAACTGGATATCCGCCTGCAGAAAGATGAATCTGAACCCCTATCTGCCACCATTAACAAAAATCAACTCAAAGTGGATCAAAGATCTAAATCTAAGACCACAAACTATAAAACTACTGGTGGAAAACACAGGGTGGAAAACACTGGAGTAGGCAAAGACTTCTTAAGTAAGACTCCCCAAAGCACAGGCAACAATCCCCAAAATAGACAGGTAGGATTACATAAGATTAAGAAATTTCTGCACAGCAAAGGACACTGTAATTAGTGTGAATCGAGAACCCTCAGAATGGGAGAGAAATTTTGTTAACTGTGCCTCAGATAAGGGACTGATAACCAGAATACACAGCGAACTCTAGCAGCTTACACAGAAGAAAAAGATTAACCCTATTAAATATGGGAAAATGAGCTGAACAAACAACTATCTAAGGAAGACATTCAAAAAGCCAAAAAGCATACGAATAAATGCTCAATATCCCTCAACATAATGGAGATGCAGATCAAAACCACAATGAGATACCACCTAACCGCAGTCTGAATGGTGAAGATTTTAAAAAATAATATTAAGTGCTGTGGTGAAAGGGGAACTCTCCTGCACTGCTGGTGGGAATGTAGACTGGTCCAGCCACTGTGGAGAACAATATGGAGGTTCCTCAAAGACCTACAAATAGAACTACCATTTGATCCAGCAATCTCACTT
>NW_006159689.1:321127-330310 GCF_000334495.1 Tupaia belangeri chinensis | reverse complement strand
TGAAAGTCTGGAGGACATAAAAGTATTGAAAATTGTTATGGACACTAGAGAAAAAGTGGAAGGAGAGTGTGGGAGGGGAAGAGAGTAGGAAAGGAAATTTGGAGAAGAAAATAGAGAGGTAAGACAATTGTGGAGGGACCAGCAGTTAGCATAATGGCTATGTTGCTGGACTCCCATTTAGTCGACCACAGTTCGCATCCTGGACCCGGTGGCTTAAAACTCACACTGGGCACATGTACATGCATGCCCAAGATCCCAAGAGGAATGTGGAGAAGGAGGAGAAGAGATTGCGGAGTGACCATCCCCCCGGGGGGTGATTTCTTGCTTTCTATCTCTGTCTCTCTTTGTCTATCTAGTGAGTGCATGTGCCCTAAAGCAAAAATAAATAAATAAATAAAATAATGATAATAAAAAAAAGACAATTGTGGAACACAGATATGTTCTATTATTTGTAGATGAGGATGTGTATAGTATTCTCAACTGTCTAGGCTGAGGTGTATATCATTCTGGGTAAGGTCTCTTTAAATGATGAATAGTGATTAAATGTATAAATGATAATATTAATTAATTAATTTTAAAAAGAAGTTGAATGGTACAGAACTGTAACTTAACATGTCATGAAACATCACATCATACCCCATAAATATATACAATTTTATGGGTCAATTAGATATAAAGTGAAAGAAAAACAAAATAAATACAAAAAAATCAAAATAGCATGGTTCTTGCACAAAAATAGACACATAGACCAATGTAACAGAATAGATAATCTGGAAGTAAACCCCAAAACATGCAGCCAACTGATCTTTGACAAAGGACACTAGATAATCCAGTAAAGAAAATAAAGTATTTTCAGCAAATATTGTTGGAAGAACTGGATATCCACTTGCAGACAGGTGAAACTTGACCCCTAGTTCTCACAAAAATCAACTCAAAATGGATCAAACAACTAAATGTAAAGCCTCAAAATATAAAATCTACTGGGGCCAGCAGGTGGTGTGGTGGTTAAGGGCGCTGGACTCCCACATGGCCGACCATGGTTCAAGTCCCAGACCTGGCGGCTTGCCTTCTCACTTTCTCTCTCTCACTCTGTCCCTCTGTGATCAAATCAAGATAAATAAATGAATGAATAAGTAAATAAATTTCAATAAAATAATTTAAAAAATATAAAATCTACTGGTGAGAAACATAGAGGGAACACTTAAAGACATCTAAGTAGGTGAAGTTTTCTTAAATAAGACCTCCAAAGCACTGGCAATAATCCCCAAAATAGGCAAGTGGGACTACATCAAACTAAAAGCCTTCAGCCCTGCAAAGCAAAAACAATTAGAGTGAAGAGGCAACTCTCAGGATGAGAGAAAGTATTTGCAAAGTATACTTCAGATAAGAGACGTGACCAAAATATATAGAGAACCCAAGCAGCTCACCTGCAAAAAATAAATCCAAATAGTTCAATTTTAAAATGGGCAAGTATGCTGAACAGACGACTCTCTAAGGAAGACAGACAAGTGATCAATAAGTATATTTAAAAATGTTTAACATCTCTTATAATAAGGGAAATGCAGATAAATACCATAATGAGTTACTACTGAATCCCAGTCAGAACAGCTATGATCAATAAAATAATGACAAGTGATGGCAAGGCTGTGGTGAAAGGGAACCCTCCTACACTGTTGGTGGGATGTAAATCAGTCCACCCCTGCAGAAAACAATAGAAGGTTCCTCAAAAGCCTAGAAATAGAACTACCGTCTGACCCAGTAATCCCACTCCTTGGTATTTATCCAAAGGACAGGAAAACTCTCAGTCAGAAAGTCTATCACACACCCATGTTTACTGCAGCAGTATTCACAATTGCTAAGACACAGAGTCAATCTAAGGGCCCAAGAAAGAATGGCTGGATTGAAAAAATGTGGCACATTTACACTATGGAACACTACTCAGCCATAAAGGACAACAGGACCCTGTCATTTGATTCAAAATGGATGAATATAAATGAATGAATGCTATATGAAGTAAGCCAGACTATGAAAGACAAACACTGTAAATCTCCACTCAACGTATACCATATGTCTGCCCTCTATGGCAGAAATGGAAAGATCCGAGATATAGTATTGGGGAGGGCAAGCGTAAATTTCAGAGACCAGAGACCTTATGGGAGTGGAGTGGGTAGTAGAGGGCAGGTGGGACGGGCTCAGGGAAGAAACACTTAGCAGACATAAGAATGTCAAGTTCTCTGCTGAATATGATGTTGGTGGTAATAACCTTGATTTGATTGTCACATACTGCATGCATACTTTGGAAAAACATATTGTGCACTGTAGAGAGGTACAATGATTGAATGTAAACAATAAATAAATAAACAAAGAAAGAAGAACAAAGCCTGATAGTTCAGACAAACAAAAAACAGAAATACAATGGCATCTGTGCAGCGGACACCAGGACTCCAAGATGGCGTCAATCATACCAGTGAAGGAAAAGAAACTCATGGATGTCAGACTCGGAGAGCTGCCAAGCTGGAAACTGATGCGGGATTTTACCCCTGAAGGCATTGCTGGAGCATTTCAGAGAGGTTACTACTAGTATTACTGACGGGGCCATGCAGACAACACAAGCTGGTAAAGAGGCTGCCTCCCATCCCTAAGGCAAGGCCTGGACTGGGAAGAAACTGCGAGGCAAGGCCGTGGTTTATGAGTCCCCCTTGTGTCGCTGTACTGGCCTGCACTCAATTTCTCTGCCGTGAGCTTTACTGTTATTACGGTACCCTGCAAGGGTAAAAAATCACCCCCAGCCTTATTGCAACTTTACAATAAAGCCAATTAGTGATCCTGTTTCCTAAGACAGCACAGGAGGACCAGGAAGTGTGAGACTCCCCCACCTGCCTGTTTTAAGCCAAAATTAACATATAGGTTAAGTTAGTATAAGCCAAATTAGAGTAAGTAACATATGTAAAATAAATTAGTTTAAGGCTAATTTTATGTACGTACCCCTTGTTAAAGCTGAGGGCAAAATTAACTCATGTTAGGACAAGTCAGCGCATTCACCACATGACAGGGACTCAAAGATAAAGCAAAAGAACTCACTAATTGACAGACTCATCAAATAAAACACAGGAACCCGCGGGTTTATAAAGAAAGGAAATGCCTGGCTGACGACTACAGGATGAACAAACCTGAAGGCTCCAGGGCAAGATGAACTACCTTAGCTGGGAGCTCTTATCTAAAGCAACAGGTAGTTTTCAACTACAAAGAGTTTCTCATCTATGTGCTGCTGACTATGAAAAACTGCTAACGAAACATCCTGTGTTGTCTCCTGAGCTACAAGATCATCTTCCTTTCCCATATGGGCAGTAGGCTCACCCCTTTAGCTGTAAGATATAGATAGTCCATATATTAACTGTGTCTTTACTTAACAAGATAAGATTTCTATCTAGGCCTTTGTAACCAGCAATGTTGCTGCCCTGGTCCGGGACTGAAGTTACCAAGCTGACCTGGGACTGAAGTTACCAAACTTCCTGCAAGCCCCCTCTTCAAAAGACCCTGTCCAGTAATCAAGACTGAAGAAAATGCACCAGACAAATAGACTCCTTCGTTCTGAGAACTGTGTTTGGCTTCACCTGTTCAAACAGAACAGACATCATGTTTTATGATCATTGTTCCTGTGCTTTGAATTCTCTGTTTCATAGAGTAAATCTTTTACTTCCCCTCACCCCGCTTACTTCCTAAACATCCCTCAATAAATATGTATGTTTTAATAGCCACTATGCTGCAGTCTGGAGCTGGCTCTGGCTGTAGCCGGCTGAGAACATCCTAAGGAGTATTGAGGTCTCAGTCTAAATTTTGTTTCTGATCACCTGTGTCGCCTTCCTGTGTATGAGTCTCACCCACCCCCGCCAAGGCTGGACCCTGGCATGTTACAACAAGTACGGCAACGTGAGAAAGGGGGCGTTGCTGGGGTTTCTGTGGTGCTGGCCGCTTACGTGGCTCTTCAGCCACTGCCTTTCCTATAAGGAACTCAAACACGAGCGGCAACGTAGATACCACGAAGAGGGCCCGCATGGAGATCAGACACCGAACCCCAGACCTTTATCTCCTTGGCTGAGCACCCCTCCAAAGGATCTTGTTGAGTCCTTTCATATCCCAGTCGAGAATTCACATCTAATAAAAGATGACTGGTATGTGGGGGAAAAAAAAAAAGAAATACAATGGCATTCTTCACATAAATAGTAAAAAAAAAAAGGCATAAAGTGTATCTAAAACCAAAAAAGACCCTAAAAACTCAAAGCAATAACCCCCACATTTACAAACATGGAGGCAAACTACTGCCTGACTTCAAAATATACTACAAAGCTATAGTAACTTAAACATCACGATGCTGCCATGTAAACAGACACACACCCTGATGGACGAAATAGAGAACTCAGAAACATACCAGGAATACACAGCCCACTGGTTTTTGACCAATGTGCAGACAAGTCACTGGAGAAAGGGCCGCTGGCTCAGTAAGTGGTGCTGGTGCTTGGAAAGCAGGGGACCAACCTGTAGGAGGACGGAGTCAGACCCCAATCTCACCCAAATTTACAAAACTAGACTCAACTGAGCAAAAGACTGAAATGTAAGGCTTGGGACTAGGAGGCTATGAGAATACTTAGGGGAAATGTTTCAGGACATTGGTCCAGCCAAAATCTTTATAAGTAAGACCTCAAGAACAAGGCAACAAAACCAAAAGTAGACAAGACTGTATCAGATTAAAATGCTTCTGGTCAGCAAAGGAAAAAATCAACAGAACGAAGAGATTTACTACACAAAATGTGAGTAAATATTTGAAAATTATTCATCTGCCACCTTTCATATTCAGAATATACAAGTAACTTAGCAAAAGAAAGAAAACAGTAATCTAATTTTAAAATGAATAAATGATCTGAACAGATATTCCTCAAAGGAAGACATGCCAGGAATATGAAAAAAAAAATGCTCAACACTGAAGATCATTGGGGAAATGCAATAGAAAACCACAACGTGGTACCTTCTTCAGAATGGTTATTACCAAAAACATAAACAAAAAAGTAACAAGTGCAGGCTAGGATACAGGACAAAGGCACTGTTACACAAATACACACTTGGTAGGATGAGTCCAGAAGACATGTGGAGTGAATAAGCTAGATATAGACAAACAAATATCACATTTCCCTCAGGTTGGAATCTTTAAAAGTTGATCTCTTAGAAATAGAGAGTACAATGATGGTTACTGGAAGCTGGGAATTTCAGGGGGCAAGTGGAACTGGAAAAAATGATAAAATTACAACTCGATAGGAGGAATATAACTTCTAGCATTCAATGACACTACAGGGTGACTATATTGTGTAACAATAACTTTTTATATATTTAAAATAGCTAGAAGAAAGAATTTTCAGTGTTCTCAATGAAAAAAAGGATTAAGAATGTTTGAGTTCTGGGACCAAGCATAATGGCTCTGTCGCTGGACTCCCACGTAGCCGACTGCAGTTCGAGTCCCAGACCCGGTGACTCAAATTCACGCCGTGTGTGTGTGCATGTGTGCCCAAGATCCCAAGAGGAGAATGGAGGAGAAGGGATTGTGGCGTGGCCATCCCCCCGGGGGGGTGATTTCTTGTTTTCTATCTCTCTGTCTCTCTGTCTTTCTGGCAAGCACACATGCCCTATAGCAAAAACCTCTCAAAAAAAAAAAAAAAGAATGTTTGAGTTTATGAATATGCAATGATTTGATCATTGTACGTTGCCAGCATGTATCGAAAAATCACACTATACCCATAAATATGTATAGTTCTTATTTATCAATTATGTGTAGCAATATAAGTTGAGAAAGGTAGCACAGAAAAACTATTAACCAAATTGACATAGTACATTTACTGCACCTGTTACCACTAAAATAAATAGTTTAGAAATTAATAACTTTGGTATATGAAAACAAGTACTTTGCATAGAAAACATACCGAAGCAAAGTCCAAAATTGAGAAATACATTTTGCACTTAAGTCAAAAACAAAGAAATAATGTCGCTATTTTAAGAACTCCTTTAAAAATGAGAATACAAAAACTACAGCCATGTAGAAAACTAGGCAAAGAAAAATAGAAAGAGAGTTCAGAGATACAGAAAAGCAAGTGGTTCCTAAAGATGAAACCATTTCCTCCCTCACAACAGGAAGCAAAATAATACTGTGCTATAAAGCCGTGTCTGTCTGTCCTTTGAACTTAGCAATAACCTAAACGTTTAAAAGCAGACCATCGGTTAGGCTCTGGGGAGACAGGCACCTGCAGACACTGCTCGTGGACACGCAGCACGGTTCGGCCTGAATGGAAGGGAATCAGGGAATTTTTACCGAAATTCCATTTTCAGCATGATCTGACCTAGCGATTTCACTTTTAGAAATCTATACTGAAGCAACACTGGCAAAAATGTAGAGGCTGATTATTGCAGCACTGTCTGTCATAACAAAGGAAAGAGCCCAAAGATCCCACCCCACCTGCTCGCTCAGGTTCTCTGCAGACACGGCTCTTCAATGTTCCCCGTGGTCACACAAGAATATACTGACACAGGTACACCGCTGAACGGGGGTGTCATTTGTCTAATTTTAGAACTGAATTCTGCAATTTGCTCTTTGCTCTACCCACGGTTACATTATGGACATTCCTCCCAGTCGGTAGATGTGGACACACTCTTGTTGCCAAATCCCACTGAACAAGCATATTTAAACGTTTGGAAACATGGTGGTGAGGCGCCCTTCTGCTCCTTCCTGTCGCCTCCACAGATACAGCTAGTCACACGGAACACCCTTCTGCATATGCCTTGCAGGTGCTTCATTCACATAGTTTGAGGGTAAGTTTCTCAGATGTTTCCAAGTTCGTTCCCTGGAAGGTTGTAAGGATTTACTTGGCCACCGTTATGAGCAGGAACCTCTCCCGAGCCTACCCAGCAGCCCAGATCAGGACTTGGGCGTAGACTCTGTTGAGGCCTACGTGCACGATGAAGAATTGGCTTCAGTAGAGATTCAGCCTTGAACCTCGGTGTGTTCCAATAGCTACTCCGGTAACTGCCGGGGTCTGCATGTGCAGCCAGGCCACACAGGATGGGCTACACGGTGGCAGGACCTGGAGAACCTCACCGAATCGTACCTCCTTCCTTAATTTCCACTGGCCCCTGGCCCCTGTTCATTGCTTTGAAAACTGGACGTGTCCTCAGCTCTATGAAAAACACACTGTGAACTCCTTGGGTAAAGCCCCTCCGTGGGCAGGATGGGCAAGAGGCAGAGCCAGTGAGAATGCGAGCAGGGGCGGCAGGTGGCAGTGGCTCTGGTGCTGGGCTCCCACGTGGCCCACTGTGTCTGGAGTCCAGGCCTCCAGGCTTGGAAATCACACCAGGTGCTTTTCTCCGCAGTAGCCGTGGGCCTGCGGGTCTGTGTCGACCTCGGCCACGGTCTCCACTGCACAGGGTGGGGTTTGTTGGAGTTGTGGAGACTCAGGCCCGCGTTAAGAGATCCGAAGTGAAATCCAGAAGAGGGCGAGAGGGTGAAAGTGCTTACTGTGCTCGGAAACGCCTGGCGGTCCGGGATAAAGGTAAAGACGACGCACCAGATACAGGCTGACGGTTCCTGTACCCACCGAGGCTGTCTGTGGGACCGCCCGTGCCCGTGTGGGGGGATGTGCCAGTCTGCACCGCTCACGACACGGACCGCCAGACGCGGTGTGAGGCCGCCTGGAAGACAGCGCTGCCGCGGTCGTGCTGGCCTGCTGCGGCCCGCGGGCTCCTCGTAGGTCTGGCAAGGACAAGATCCTTGAAGGCCAAGGGAAGTGACCGGAGACCAGTACGTCGTGGAAAGCACCGGGGGTCAGCCTGGCGCCCTGGCTCGCTGTGGGACGCAGGCCTTGCCAGAACCACCCCTGGTAATGAAGGTTTTGGGGCCCGAAGGGTGAGGCGGATGGAGGCTTATCTCTCCCCCGCAGGACCAGAGGATTCCCTGGTTGAGTCTGAAAGTGAGGAATGCAATGCAGAGTCTCGGAGCACACGATGGCGGGAACGTCGTGGACTGTCTGCATTGCCTGATGGGAGATGAAGACGCTTACAAGAACCAGTTCTCTCCGGACATGAAGAGCAGCCCTACTGCAGACGTGGCGGAGGAGGTGCTGCTGTACGCGAGAACCCAGTGGAAGGACGCCAAGAAAGAAGGTAAAAGGAAGAGGTGGAATCTTCCCAAAATGCCCCTTGCCCAGAAGAAAGGTCGGGTAGCCCAGAAGAAGGCAAGCTACCTCAGAGCTCAGGAGCGGGCTGCTGAGAGCTAAACCAGACAATTTCCTATGATGACATTCCAGATAAAGACAATAAATTTAACACAAGAAGCATCACAAAAAAGAAACAGAAAGCGAGAAAGAAAGAGAAAGGAGGGAACCAGCAGTTAGCGTAATGGCTATGTCGCTGGACTCCCACGTGGTTGACCGCGGTTCGCGTCCCGGACTCGGTGGCTTGAAACTCACACCAGGCGCGTGTGCGTGTGTGCCCAAGATCCCGAGAGGAGATCGGAGGAGAAAGGATTGCGGCGTGACCATCCCCCCTGGGAGGTGATTTCTCACTTTCTGTCTCTGTGTCTCTCTCTGTCTGGCGAGCGCACGCGCCCTACAGTGAAAATCTCTCAAAAAAAAAAAAAAGAGAGAGAGAGAGAGAAAGGAAAAGGGAAGACAGACAACCCGGGCACATGTGAGTGTGTACCTCAAATCCAGAGAGGGGACTAGAGGAGAAGGGAGTGTGGCCATTGCCCCCGGGAGGTGATTTCTCACTTTGCCTCTCTATTCTCTGTCTGGTGAGTGCATGTGCTGTAGAGCAGAAACCTGGAAATAAATCAGTAAAGTGTGAGTCCGACGTGCGGTGCCTGAGGAGAGACAGTGATCTAGTGTACGTGGCTATTTTTTGTTCATGTGTTTGTTTGTTTGTTGAGAACAATTCTAAAAATATTCAGACCTAAAGATACTAACTCATGCTAATTAAAGTCTGGGGACAAGATGCTTCCAAGACATTCCCTCTCGGGGCACCCAATTAGCAGGCGGTCTGGGCCATGTCCGACATCGCCAGCACCCCACCAGCACCCTGCACTTACACCACTCCCCGCAGCGATGAGAGGACTGGGCCCGAGGTGGAGCGCTGGCCCGCACCCGCCTA
>NW_006159689.1:305733-320807 GCF_000334495.1 Tupaia belangeri chinensis | reverse complement strand
GATGAGAGGACTGGGCCCGAGGCGGAGCGCTGGCCCGCGCCTCTGTCTGCCCCCCCGCTCCGCCCGCTCCGCCCGCTCCGCCGCTCTCAGCCTTAGCTCTCATCCAGGGGAGGAGAGTCGGCGCTCACCCCCCACGGCAGAGCCGCCCGGATTTCCAGGTGACAGCCATGAAGGGGATGACAGAAACTGTGAGGTGGCCAGCTCTAACACTTACTCTGGTGTAAGAAGTCGGAACAGGCACTGAGGGCTTTCCTGCTTCTGAAATAAAGTATTGGGGTAACAGTTAGCGAAGTGCGATCACATGCGAGACGAATCGCAGCTACTACGCGCAATGGTAAGCACCCTCGTGATAAAGCAGAGGCAGGGGCGAGGCCCAGCGGGCAGTGACAGCATCCGTGCCCTTCAAGGTCCAGGTAAGGCTTCCACTTCGTGGTTTTCAGACTTGAATTAGTTTTCTCTAAGACAATTTGTCCTCAAAAGTGCGACAATAGGGAAAGTGGGTGTTTCCTGAGTATAAAGCATCATACCCGCGGTGGCAGTTAAGGCCTTGGCATCCAGACTCTGGAAGAACTGGGTGGAGGTGTCCGCCCCACCCGCACGCACTGTGAGACTCGGCCGGGTGCAGACCCCTCGGCACTTCGACTCTGACACCTGCAGTGGGATGTGGCGAGAGCACACATTTCTGGGGCTGTAGGGCTGAATGCAGCAAAGCTTGCGCAGAGTCGAGCACCGTACCCTAGAGGCACTTAGGCAGAGAAGGGCATGACTGCTGTCTCCTCTAGGTAATGAGGCGTGTGCTGACAGAGCGCGGTCGTGCAGCGTCTTTCCAGACGTGCTGACATGGACCATGTGGGCCGGTCTTGCACAGTGCTATGAAAATATCAAAAATAGAATTCATTAAAAAGATATCCAATAATGATCAATCATATTAAAACATAAATAATCACTACTTCATCCCAAGTGTTTTAAAATTATTCACACCATCACATCAGCCAGTCTTTCAGAGTTGAGACCATCTAGTCCAACAGTTATTGCCGAATGAAACACATTTGAAAGCTTACACTAAATCCAAAACACCACAGACGGGTCGGCTGTGGTTTCATTTGATTATCTTTCCACTCCTGCATCGTTCCGCGTGAGGACTGCTGACAGAATTTCCGTTAGAGAGTCATTTGGACAGCGGGGCGAGGAAGGGGGTTAGATTCACAGATAACACCTCTGCCTCAGGCTTTCAGGCTTAATCTGAAGCTAAGCACAGCAAAGACGCTACCTAAGACGGCAGGAGCTGGCGGGCCAGGCAGCCACCGCGGGCCGAGTGTCCAGGCTTTCTCCATGCTCCCGGGCCTGAAGAAGAGGCCACAGGAGAGCTGCCTCATGAGGTCCAAGACATCTTAGCAAACAGCACGACCACGGGTGGGCGAGCCCGACGTTGCCAAACCATGTTTCTTTTTCATTCAAACAGAAAGGAGAAAATGGCTCTACCTGACGTTTTTGATGTGATACTCCAAAAAAAATTTCAAGCAACTACAAGAAAGCACACGTATAATGAGATTTAACCAAAAAGATGGTGGTGACTGAAGAGGCAAAACGACTCTCTGAGACAGAGCAAAACCCTAGGCCCCTTCTAGCTGGGGTTTAGAAATCTGCATATTTATTTACAAGAGTCTTTGATTCCGAAGAGCACGACTTTGGAAGCCGTTGTTATATAGCTGGGTACAGGCTCCAGTCAGACCTCCCAGGGTTACTCTAGGCTCCTTTACTGTTAGAAAATTAGCCAGTCCTTCTGAGCCCCAGACTTTCATGGTCAAAGTGCCCTTATTAATTTCTATAAATCTGCTCTTATCTCAGAAGTCGTTGGGAGACTATTGAACAACAGCAGCATTTGGTAAGTGGTCAGTAACTATTGTGGTTAAGATGATGCCCCAGGGAAGCGGAAACAAATGCCTTTCGATACTGTCAATAGCATTCAAAGTAGTAACCCTAATTCCCTTAACTGAGGTATTTAAAATGTTGACCACACAGGGTTTATTCTTTGCTAAGCAGCTCCTATGTCTTTGTCTGACTGTGTGTTGATTATTTCTATTTACATTGAATAGGGTAAAAAGCAAACCAAAATATTGGGTCCTCCTTGAAATGGATTAAAAAGAAATAGACCCGCCAGCAGAGATGAGTCCCTTACACTCGCAGATGGCGTTAGTTTTCCGAGGGACAGTCATCTTTCACGAAGTGGAGCGCGACTCCCGATCGAAAGCTCTCTCAGAGAGACTCAGGCTCCTTCCTTGAACCTACACCAGAATTATAGAAAAAGAGCGAGGGTTTGAGGGCAGGAGTGAAGCCTTGCGGAGAGTTCGTGTACGGATGGGAAGAAGACAATACATGGGGTTGTCGGAAATGCCCTGACGCCTTTTTCTATGTCTTTATGCAAAAATGCACATCAGAGCATTTCTGACAACCCAAGTTTGGATGAAAGTGATAAAGGGAAGAAGGGAGAGTGTTAGCGGATAAGCGACGGCTGGTAGGAGGCACGAGGCAGGGTGGGCAAGCGCAAAGGTGAGGCGCGGTCTCCTTGGCAGACGGCGGGTGCGCCCTACGTGCCGCGCCGCTCGGCAGAGCCCAGGGTGCGACTCCTCACTGCTGGCTCTCACGCTGGAGACCTTCGCTTTTCCTCAGGCCTTTCCTTGGCTAGACATGCAATCTCCCGCTCACCTAACAGATGACTGCACAGTCCAGTAACGCAGTTTCCTAGATTACTCTGTGAGAAGGAAAAGAACCGGCGGGCAGACTACGATCTTCGCTGCTAGGGAAATAATTCGCAACGAAGGACCGGACACGGCGGAGAACGTGTCACACGGGATTGCCGGGCTCACCCGCTCACCGCGGCACCGCACGTGGTCGGCCCAGGCGCCTGGCCTCGAGGTCCCATTTCCTCGTTTCGGGGGTGTGTATTTACTTCACTTGTGGTCCACAGCCTGAGTCACCCAGAGAGCATTGTTTTTTGGAGAGGACAGGTGTGTGTTTTCATTTCCCCATCAGGCAAGTTTAGATAACTTCAGAATAACTTTAGGGGTCTCGTGAAACTCTGAGCATAAAATATTGTGTTATTAATTCTTGGGCGTTATAAACTAGGAGCCATGCGTTTGCATGTGTTTACAGTTCCATTTGTTGCACCATTTTGACCACACACCTCCTTAAAGCATCTGAGAAAGCAGTCTTGAATGTTCAAAATATTCCAGAAAAAAAACCGAAGCTTTTTTTCTGAAAATATAAGAATATACAGGGGTGAGAGGTGGGAGATTTGTCCAGAAATTATGGTGGTAGAAGGCAGACTGCCCTGTCCACCTGGAGAGATTGACGATCGTTGACGGGGAGAGGGACAGAGGGCCGCGAGGGAGGAAGCGATTGAGCTGTGTCTTAAAAGTGGGGAACATTGCACAACAGTTAAAGTAAGCTGAACAGCTGTCCCCCCACAGTCGGTTTTGTGACTAAATATACACCCAGCCCCCTCACCACCCGTACCCCACCACACTCACACACCAGCCGGAGTTCTTAAGCCTAATGCCACTTTTTAAAGTACATCCTAGAGGTGCAGATGACCCTGTAGGAAACACATCAGAGCCTCGGGACCAGCAGGTGGAGTAACGGTTACTTCACCAGATTCCCACATAGTCCCCCATGGCTCAAGTCCTGGACCCGGCAGCTTAAAACTCACGCCAAGCGCGTGTGCATGCTTGCCCAAGATCCTGAGAGGAGAATGGAGGACAAGGGATTGTGGCATGGCCATTGTCCCTGAGATGGCCCCTTCACTTTCTGTCTGTCTGTCTCTGTCTCTCCAGTGAATGCATGTGCCCTATAGCAAAATTATCTCTTTAAAAAAATAAAAAAGAAAGAAAAGAAACATATGAGAGGCTCTGACAGGTCTACCGTTGAGTGGAGACAGCTCTGCTGGGACAGGAGCCAGGAGGCAGTGGTCCTGCCATGTAGCTTTTCCATTATGCTTCGCATGGGCCTCAGTCAGCACCGTCGGCCAGGCAGGGTTCGAAGCCTCCGACCCATCAATTCTTCCGTCTGTCCATCCTTCGCATGGCGGGAATGAGTGAACTCCGTGTTACAAAGGCAGGCGAGAGACATGGGAGGAGGCCTGGTCTGACACTTCGCATGGCGGGAATGATTGAACTCCATGTTACAAAGGCGGGCGAGAGACATGGGAGGAGGCCTGGTCTGACCAAGGCCATCAGTCTGGTAAATGTGGTCATTTGGTAACGGGAATGTCAATCTTCAGCAGTAACCTGTGGGGGTTGTGTTTTAAATTGACCCACAAAGTTGCCTTTGCTTCTTGGGGTGTCAGTTTCAACCAATTCTCTGCTAACAGAAGGAACGCTACCATTTATAGTAAGGCACCTCTTGCAAGCTGGATTCTAGTGGTCTCCTCCACCGTGACTCTGCTCCCTGACCCAGCACCAGGTGGGCTTCACGTCACCCTGGGGGGTGTGGACTGGCCACTCACACCTGTGTGGTCCCGCCTGGATCCATAGCACGGCTTACCACTCTGTTCTAGCTCAGCTGACTTAAGATCAGCGCGAGGAGACTTTGTGGACAGATGGGGGCATCCCGTCTGTAGCAGGAGGGGGTGAGTGCGCATCACGCTCAGTTGCTCAGCCCTGAAATGCTTCTCTCCCTCAGGTCACTGAGATCTCCGCTCCCACCTTCAGGAGCCGCTCCACAGCACGGGGGAAACCAGTGACCTCTCCAAATCTAAAATGATTGTAGCTGCTTTTCCGAAGTCGTGCCTGCAAAAGACGGAATTACTTCAGAAGTGCATAAGATAAACTTTCATCAAACTGATTGTGAGGTTTTGGTTGATAAAACATGAAAATGTACTTGTGTTCTTATTTGCCAAATGCCAGTGATTACACTTTGCAGCAGTAGCTATGTATGCTTAGTTAGTATTCGTGAGAGAAGTTTGGTAAAAATCTTGTACCTTGAGAAATGATTCGGAATGCCAAAGGGACCACAGAAAAGAAAGATGGCATGAATGTATCAGAGGAGTCGTGGGACAGCGGAAGGAGGACCAGCTGCACGGTGACAGCCCTGGGGCTCAGGAAGGAGGACCAGCTGCACGGTGACAGCCCTGGGGCTCAGGAAGGTGGACCAGCTGCACGGTGACAGCCAGGGGGCTCAGGAAGGTGGAAATGCCAGTGATTACACTTTGCAGCAGTAGCTATGTATGCTTAGTTAGTATTCGTGAGAGAAGTTTGGTAAAAATCTTGTACCTTGAGAAATGATTCGGAATGCCAAAGGGACCACAGAAAAGAAAGATGGCATGAATGTATCAGAGGAGTCGTGGGACAGCGGAAGGAGGATCAGCTGCACGGTGACAGCCCTGGGGCTCAGGAAGGGGGATCAGCTGCACGGTGGCAGCCCTGGGGCTCAGGAAGGAGGACCAGCTGCACGGTGACAGTCCTGGGGCTCAGGAAGGAGGACCAGCTGCACGGTGACAGTCCTGGGGCTCAGGAAGGAGGACCAGCTGCACGGTGACACACCATCAGGTGGAACGATGTTTTCCCCTATGCTTTCAGGACAAGGACGTTCAGCCATGGAGAGAAACAATGAAACGCTCACCGATTTCATTCTCCTGGGGCCCTGGCCTGAGCTCAGCCACCTGGTGGTCCTCATCTGCCTCATTCTTCTGGTCTACTTTGCGGCCGTCGTGGGCAACGCCGCCCTCATGCTCCTCATCTGGCTGGATCCCCGGCTGCACTCTCCCATGTATTTCCTGCTCAGTCAGCTGTCCTTCATCGACCTGGCTTTGATCTCAACTTCTGTCCCCAAAATGGTCACAAACTTCTTCTCAGGGAAGAGGACCATTTCTCAGGCCGGCTGTGGGATCCAGATCTTCTTCAGTTTGACCCTGGGGATTGCCGAGTGCCTCCTGCTGACTCTCATGTCCTACGACCGCTACATCACCATCTGTAACCCGCTGCGGTACCCAGCCATCATGAGCCACACCGCCTGCACACAAATGGTCCTTGGGTCTTGGGTAGGAGGGGCGGTGACCTCCCTGGCCCACACGGCCTACGCCATGCACTTCCCCATCTGTCGCCCCCGGAAGATTCCACACTTCCTGTGTGAGGTCATGGCCCTCCTGAAGCTCACCTGCGAGGACACTTCGGCCTACGTAAAGTCGGTAGTGGTCTCGAGCTTCCTGGTGGTCCTTATCCCCCTGAGCCTCATCCTAGCCTCCTACGCCCTCATCCTCCTCACCGTCCTCCGCATGAGCTCCCCTGAGGGCAGGAACAAGGCCCTGGCCACCTGCTCCTCCCACCTCGGTGTGGTCAGCCTCTACTTCGGCCCTGCCATCCTTGTCTACATGAGGCCCGGCTCCTCTAAGACGCCCGGGCTAAACCAGTCTCTCTTCATGTTTAACGCCATCCTCACCCCTATGCTGAACCCTCTCATCTACAGCCTGAGAAACAGGGATGTCACAGCCGCGCTGAGGAGCACAGTTGCCAGTCGGTGTCCCCTGAGAAACAGGAGCAGCCTCTGCAGCTGCTGACCCGATCCTAACGCATGTGGGCACATCCCCCTTGGTTGACTTTAGGGGCCCCCATGCCTTGACAGACCGTCAGGAGCCACAGAAATGTAAGAGATCGGGTGCTCCAAGCCGTTGGTTATACAGAACTAGGAATAAAAGATAAAACAACTTATTCGTGGCTTCAAAGCACCCTCTAAAGAACCAGTTCTCCCTGCTCTCCTGAAACCACAGGACTCCTCTGCAAAACGCAGACCACCATGTCTGCCCAGACTCGCCTCCTGAACACCCGGGGGGAGGAAGCGGCAGCAGCTCAAGAGCCGTGGGAAGCCCGTCTCAGGGCGGACTCAGGAGGCCGTACTCTGAAAGCCGCACTTGCAGCTGATCCGGCATTGAAATAGTCCGGTGGGCCTGAAGTTACGAAAGGCAGCTTCCTCTCCCCTGCAGCCCAGCACCTGTCCTGGCATTCCGGAATGTCGTGCACAGCGGTCACCTTTCCCCTGCGCCCAGCAAGTCACCCTTCTCCCTCTGCCTCCCCGCTCACGGATCAGGCAAACACGGCCATACGAGACCCCAGGCTCCCTCCGCGCAGTCTGAAAATCGGAAGGAAACGGCATCTCCTCCTCACACCGCTGGGAGGGTTGAGTGAGCTGAGGCTGGAGCAGTGCAGACAGCGCGTACATGCCGGGTCTGTGCAGATCCATGTGGCTGCAGCCTGGGCGTGCACTCAGCACTCAGGGTGGAAGTCGGAGAACTTGCTTCGTGAGACCCTCCCTGTAGCAAGGACAGGTGGGGCTTTCTTTTTTTTCTTTTTCTCTCTTTTTTTTTTTTTTTGTTTTTTAATTTTTTCTTTTTTTTTTTTTGGGGAGGTTTTTGCTATAGGTGCGCTTGCAGACAGAGAAAGACAGAGAGACAGAATCCTCCTCCATTCTCCTCTCAGGATCTTGGGCACGCATGCACACGCACCTGGCATGAGTTTTAAGCCACCGGGTCCAGGACTCGAACTGCGGTCAACTATATGGGAGTCCAGCAACATAGCCATTACGCTAACTGCTGGTCCCAGGACGAGTGGGGCTTTCTGACACACGGTCCTGTACCACATCAGGCTGGACCTCAGAAACTGAGTACCAAAATTAGCCAGTAGTCAAAGCAAAGCAAAAATGTAAAAAATTAAAATGTTAAAGAATAGAATCAGTAATTCATTAATAAAAATCAGGTGCCAGTTTTTTTGTTTATTAGGTTTTTGCCAGAGAGTGTGTGTGTTTGCTGGCGAGATAGACAGTGAGAGGAAAGTAAGAAATCTCCCCCGGGGGATGGCCACGCCCCAACCTCTTCTCCATTCTCCACCTGGGATTTTGGGCACACGCACACACGCATGCCCAGCATGATTTTCAGTCCGCCAGGTCCAGGACTCAGACTGTGGTCAGTCATGTGAGTCCAGTGCCTAACCACTGTGCCTATTGACCTCGTCAGAGTTTAAAAGATCGTAATTATTATAGAGTACAGTAATTCTCGCGCTGTCAGCCTCTGCCCTCCTTCTACACCCGCTGTACTGAAAGCTGGGATGTCGACAGGCACACGCGGTACGTGCAGGGTCAGTGAAAAACGGCTCGCGAGTTTGGCTGGCCACTGTGTGCAGGAGGGACGCAGTGCAGAGTTCCATCTGAGTCACGGGGTCGTTGCCCACCGCCAACTTCAGGTTTCTCTCAGGAGTCTTTACGACAGGCACCGTGTAACTAGATTAGTGACTTTAATACAAAATGAGCTCTCACACCCGTCTCGTCGCACTCAGCTGTGGTAGCTTGCGTGTGTGTTTACGGGTTTTGCCACAGGGTCTTTGCCTTGTCAGAGACAGTGAAAGGAAAAGCAAGAAATCACCCCCGGGGGATGGCCACGCTGCAATCCTGTTGTTCTTCTCGGTCACCGGAGAAAAACTTGACTTTAATGTTGGTACAAAAAAGTGTCATGTGACATGCAGATGGCGTCTCGGTTCACACAGCACCTGCAGAGTTCCATCTGAGTCACAGGGTCGTTGCCCACCGCCAACTTCAGGTTTCTCTCAGGAGTCTTTACGACAGGCCCCGGGTCACACCGTGTAACTAGATTAGTGACTTTAATACAAAATGAGCTCTCACACCCGTCTCGTCGCACTCAGCTGTGGTAGCTTGCGTGTGTGTTTACGGGTTTTGCCACAGGGTCTTTACCTTGTCAGAGACAGTGAAAGGAAAAGCAAGAAATCACCCCCGGGGGATGGCCACGCTGCAATCCCTATTCCTCCGTTCTCCTCCTGAGACCCTGGACATGCACACGCATGTGCCCACTGTGATTTTCAAGCCACTGGGTCCAGGACTCAAACTGTGGTGGGCCACGTGAGAGCCCAGCTCCAAAACCACTATGCCACCTGCTGGCCTCTGTAATAAGTTATTTCTACAAAAATAATATAAAGCCAAATGACAGAATAAGTGTCCTCCAGCTTCACTGCCCCACAGAAACCCAGCTGGCCACTCCCCACAGGCAGGGACGCCTGAGGCCTCCAGCTCAGAAGGGAGGGGCCAACTGACAGCTGTGATCATACTCAGGTGCTGGTGATCCTGGCTGGCTGGCAAGGCTGTGAGTGCTGGGGACAGATTGCAGAATGAGACCCTGACGGGGATGTCTCTCTCTCTCTCTCTCTCTCGATAAATAAATAATCTTTTTAAGAAACAATCTGTGTGTAAATACCCATGCTCACTACTCTCTTAGCTTGAGTTCTGCTATGATCATAGAGTGACTTCACCTGAGGGTGGAGTGAAGGGCGATCCTTTGTTCTGTGTCCTAGGCTAGGTCCATCCTAGGCTAGATGCTGGTGCCACTTTTCTAGATTACAATTGTCTCACGTTTTAAAAGCTTTGGTTATGAACAGCTGCTGTGCAAATTTCTCTGGTATAAATGTGGAACAGTTTCTCTCAGAGGCTACAGGAAAAATGAAATCAATGGGATAAAACTTGCCATTGAATTTAATATTATAAATTACAGGCTATTGAGACACATCCACATCATCTCTCAGAATAACTCACTAAAGAAGGTAATGGGGAAGACTAAGGGAAAAAGACTGGTTGTGGTTTATTTATGAAAATTCAGATTTGGAAATTATCTGTTTCAACTCTCTTATTCACAAATGCTGATGGAAATAACCAACTCTGTAAAAATAACGATGAATGCAGTTTACTTCTAAGCACAAATATGAGTGACCAGACCCTGAGAAAGTCAAACCTGTCTTCCTCAGGGTGATCAGATACACGGGTTCCTATCATTTGGTTTTTCAAAATGAGAGACAAGGTTTGGAATTTAGTGAAAAGAGTTCTTCCATCAGTCTGATCCAAAAAGGTGGAGCATCTGGAAGCAGAGGCTTATACGTTATAGGTGGAGTTTACCATTTTTAGTTTCATTATTGGAAAGGAAGATCTGCGTTTTGCTAAGGGATCAGCAAAAGAATGTACTTTAACAGAGATAAGGAGGCTTAAATATATGTCACAAAGACACTATGCCAGCAACAGGATGTAGGAAGAGTCCTGCTATCAACGAGCCAAACTGGTCTGCTCATGTTTGTGGGCATGACTCCCCGAGGCCCTCTAGAAAGGATTTTAGAAAATAGGAGAGGGTAATCAGACTTCTGTCCTCACAAGCTGAGACACTTTGGCCAGTAAGGTTGTAGTTTCCAGCATGTCATTGGCCTCAGGAGGCATATTCCTGTGGGTTTCCTTGGCCTGTGTCCAACACTTGGGCCAGAGAATTAAGGTACAGAAAACTGCAGAAGACTGAGTCAGCACCACTGGTACACCAGCCTGTGTCTGGGGTGTTCAGGGACTTGAAACCCACTGCTCTACTCCCCAAGGGCCATTGCAGCTACCCAATAACCAGGTTGAAGAGCAATTTTCCTCCAAGCCTAAACCAGTGGGAATGCAGTTAGCAAATGTTACTAAGCACCTGTGTGGGTAAAGTCTTCATGCAAAGGCCCTGCCTGCCCCTCCTCCTTAGGGTAGAGGACACATGGGGAGGGGGGCTGTCTGCTTACCTTCATCCTGCCTGCATCCTAAGGGCAGTGAATTAATCATAAATTTGAGGAAAGGAGAAGCATAGCATATCTCCATGCTGCATATTAGAACACAGATGGGGACGGTTAACACCCTCTTGTCACTTTGCTCTTGGAAAAAGATGGGGTAATCAGCCAGCACTGATCTCCACCAACATGCCAGGAGCCCTCATGTCAGTTGCCACTAATTTATAGATAAAGAAGCCTTCCCTTAATTAGTGTTTTCCCTCCTCTCCTGTGGTGAGGATCAATACCTGGGCCTTAGCAAACACCCAGGTTTGTCCCTGACATTTCAGCCTCAGGAGCCCTGGGATCTCTAAACCATCCAGTTCCTCAGGTGTTGCCTGTGGTCAGGGACGTGGGAAGACACCAGTTTAGGGAAGGTACACGGGAGTAATGAAGGGGATATTATTGAGTTCTATTTGCTGTGGGGAGGATAGGACAGCAGCTCTCAAAGTGAGTTGAAGATTATAAAAGCCTTAATTTGTTTTCCTGCAAATAAGAGCCAGGTCCTGTGTCAGACTCTAAAGGTTCTGACAGAAAGACTTCTGTGTGGTCCAGAACCCTACAGCTATTGTATGGGGTGGAAGCTCAAGGAGGGACACATGGTGGCCACCTGCCCCTCCCATCTGACCGCAGTCACCCTTTATTATGGGCCTCGGTCTTCCCACACCGCTGTCCTGAGCCAGGCTCTCTTCACGTTCGACATCACCCTCACCCCGATCTGAACCCCCTCATCTACAGCCTGAGGAATGGGGACATGGTGTCCGCTCTGAGAAGTGTGCTAGGGAGGCGCTGCACTTCACGGAGGTTCTCATGCCTCAGAGGTGGACGTGAAAAAGTGACCTTTGTAACCCTGGGAAGCTTCAGGGCCCTAAGAAATTCGCCAAGTCTCTCTGTGTCCCTGTTTTCCCATTTATAAACGTCAGACTCCTTATCCCAGCCTCCTGACAATGTCGTCTTTAATAAACAGTCAGGAAGTTTGCTATTCTGAGCACAGAGGAGAATAAAACTCTACCACATCTGCCTGAGGTCTACACCACAGCAGAGTCTCAGGAAAATGGACTTTGCCCGCTGAAAATGCTCCATTTGTGCTGCTGGGAGTGAAGTCGATCCCATCCCCTCTTTTATGTGCAAGAAGAACAACATTCGAAATCGGGGTTTGGGGCCAGCCAGTGACATGGCTGAGGCGCTGGACTCCCACATGGCTGACCATGGTTTGAGTCCTGGATCTGGTGTCTTGCTTTCTCACCCCCCCCCCTCCTGTGTCTCTCTCTGGTAAAATTAAAATAAATGAATAAATAAGTACAATTAAATAATTATTTTTAAAAAGGAAAAAAAAAATAAGTAGACTGACTTACATGAGACCACAAGTTACTATAATTTGCTTTGGTACCAAACCTCCGAATGAATTGCCCACTAATTCCAGGCTTTGAGCCAATAATACACGACAAGAGCAAGCACTCTTTAGAGTCGTTTTGCCCACCTGGTAATGAGGTCGTGGCGCTGCCCCCATGGCAGACCTGTGCCATCTTCCTCACTGTCCTCTCCGCTCTCTGGCTAGCTGTTACGGGTGTCCCCGCTCTGTCCTGCTCCTTGGTCCCTCCGTGCTCCTGCCAGCACAGACCGGTGTGCAGACCTCCCCGCTGTGCAGAGGCTCATCATTCCTCACTTGTCTCCCGAGTCCACAGGACAAAGCAGCTTTCTGCACCAGCACCAGGGCGCCAGCGAGGCCCCAGCCGGTCTACTGCAGCTCCAGCCGTGCCCAGCAGCGCCTTGTGCTGTGCCGCTTCCAGCTCTGCACCTTTCAAAACCCTCGACGCACCCCACGCCCCCAGGTTCTGCCTGGGCTACGCCCTTTCTTCAGATCTCAGTTCAGTCCGACTCACTCTGGGCAGCCTCCGCTGCACCCCACGTGGACTCGTAGACTCAGCGCTGCTTCCTCCAGGACTAACATCTCAACCCATGCGTCCTCTGCCTGTACATGCACATAAAATGAATTCGATCAGTGGAGTCATTTGTGAATGTTTGGCAAAACCAGTAGCTTCTATTATTTCAGGTACTAGATCCAGGGGACAGTGAGGGTCATCCACTTGCTGAAAAGTGTAGGGCTACCCCATGGCAGAACCAGGGCCAGGGCTAGGTTTGCTACTGGCTGACGGACAGAGGCACCATGCCAGAAACCGAGTCCACCATGCCATTGATCTCTGGCACAGGGCGTGGGGACTGCAAGGTGCCCCTCAGTGGTGGCCTAGGACGGTCCCTGCTACTCCTTTCGCCTTACTCCCCAACTAGGAAATGTGAGTGGCAACATTCGTCTTGTGGGATTTTCCAGAGAACTGGAGATTATATCAACACATGGAAAATTCTATGTTATTATTACCGTTTTATCACTAAGACAAATATTCCATTTGGTGAGACCGTAGTTTTAAGCCAAACCTTTGTTTCGTTTTAGTCCTTTGTTTTAATTTATTAATATTCCACATTGGCATCATATACACATGTACTCAATAGATATTGATCTAGCCAAAATAACTAGATGACTATGTTACGTTCACTCATGTTGTCAACTGGTACGTCATAGTGAATATTGCAACAGCAGCCTTTGCCATCATACATGACTTGAGATCTACATGGAAATAATCTCATTTCCAGGTTCCTAACTTCATTTTTACATTACGTGTAAAAGAATATCAAGCTCATCCACCAGTTTTACTGGGCAATGCCAGGATCGATCTTGCCTCAGCCACTCAGAACCATGGCAGGCATGGTGAAGCTGGAGGGGAGGGAGCCCAGGCAGGGCACGTGGAACTTCACGGTGGTCCCCAGTAACTTGTCAAAATTCATGTGACTGTTTTTGCTGCAAATGAGTATGCATATTGCTAATATTTTTATAAGCAACAGCGAGTGTACACTATTAATTTATGTTCAACTGCCATTATATGCATCCATATCTTTGTCCCTGGAAAATGCTACTTACCAACACACGTGATGTTTATAACTCGTGTGAACACAGAACCTGTAATTCACATAGCAGACTCGTTTCTAGCTTCCTACCCCCAAGAGCTCACTCCCATTGTGAGGGTTGATGGGGCTAGTGACTTGGCCAGTGTCATGGAAATAGAGAGAGAAATCTGAGACCTCTCTTGTGCCATTTTATATTCAGTGTCTTCTCTCCTGATCCTTCATACAAAATGAAAAAAAATAAATGGCAGAAGTGGAAAGATCTGAAGATACGAGAGTAGAGGGGATAAGCGTAGAATCCAGAGACTGGAAGGGAGGGTGGTGGGTGGGAGAGAGTGGGTGGGAGAGGCAAAGGGAAGAAGCTTTTAACAAAGGAATGTAAATTTCTCTGTGGAAAAAGAATTTTCTATAATTTTTGCTTTATAAAAATTTTAAAAATGTTTTTTCCATGTAAAAATAATGAAAAAAAAAAAAAAGAAAAAGAAAAAAAAGAAAAAGAAAAAAAAGAAAGCTTCTTGATTCATTTTTGACCCTCAGGATTTTTTGAGTGGTTAGTCATTGGACCTGAGACCCAGGGGGGCTGCAGCTCTGCGGCTCCGTTCAGATCCTCCTTCCAGATTCGCCCTCCGGGGGTGCTGCCCTGGTTCTCTGTCTCATGAATCGGGGATCTTTCTGATTTCTCACAGAGAGCGGAGTAGGAGGAAGGTTGGAATTTCCCCCGAAATCGCCAATGATCTGTGTCTGCCTGGAGCTGACCCCATGCTGTTCAGCCACTTACCTCATCTCCTAAAATACAGATTCCTAAGTTAGCAAGGCCACAAAACCCTCGTCTCATTATGTCATAGAATATGAACTGAGTTGACAGTTTTGGTTAATGTGCATGTGTCAAAACCATCCGCTGTCAGTTAAATCATACTTAATTCAGGTTAAATTAATATTAGCCATTTCCTAATGTCTTAACTCAATTATGGACCTGCGAGGCTTGCTGTTTATGTGTTCGCATGCATTATTTTGTTTAACCCTCACAGCAACCCTCTGAAAAGGCCTGTTGTTATCTCCAGCAGAGATAGCTGATGGGGTCCAGGTGTGTGGGGACTTGCCGAGGTCACACAAGCAGTGGAAGGTGTCTAGAGACAAACCACACTCCTCAGCCGCCCACTGCGAGTGCGTAGGGCTTCCTCCCTGGCGAGTCATGGCCCTGCCCTCTGACACCTGTGCTAAGTACCTAGCCCGGGAGGGAACCAGCACCATCTCCAGGGAGCCCGGGCACATTTCCCAGACCTCAGTCCTGCTTTAATCTCTGCTTCCTGGGCTACCAGAGACATCCCGTCTGACATGAGCTTGCGGCGCCCCCTTTAATGGATCAGCAGCTCTAAGTGCTCCTTCTCTGCAGGAAGAGCCTAATGTCTCCCTGATAAGCAGCAGGGAGCAAAAGGAGACGCATTAGAATCCAGAGTCCCTAACAGGGACGGAAACAGACACGAGCATGATGACAAGGTAACCACCCTG
>NW_006159689.1:302645-305702 GCF_000334495.1 Tupaia belangeri chinensis | reverse complement strand
CTGCTGTGACACTGTGTGGGACACCAGCTCCCAGAACATTCTCAGAGCGTCATGGAGAGCTGGGCAGCTGTCAGTGGGCGGTCAGGTCCGAGGGCAGAGTGTACGCATTTGATGGGAATTGTCAAGTCGGTTACACACATTATACTTGTGCGCACGCATGTGTGTGTCTGTGTTTAGATCTCCTGTGTTCACATGTACACAACTTCTAATGGCACCAAACCAAATAGTCACTGGTCAGTTAGTGTCTAGTCTGACCAAGCAAAATCGTTACGCCAACTGTGTATAAATAGGGGAAGTCTTTGTTTCCCAGAAATGAGCTTGAAAGATGTCCTTGGCATTTTCTAGGCTTTGGAATGAAGTTTTAACCAGGTCAAGTTTCTTTTTCTTTTTTTTTTTTTCTCTTCTTTCTTTTATTTTCTAAGTATTTTACAGGTCAAGTTTCAAATTCATGCTTGCATTTATAAATTCCTGAAGCCAGTCATAGCCTTTCTCCACGTTTTCTGTGCGCAGACCTGAGCAGCCCTGCTCACCTGACACAGTGCTGTCTAGTCTGAAGAGAGCGCTTTCTCTTTACTCACCGTCACTGTTCATTCCAAAGGAAGCTTTTTCACAGAAGTTTTTTTCTCTCCAGAATAAACCAGATCCACGTCAGTTAGCAAGAACATGAACAATTCTACCCAGGATATCAAACTAAAAATGATCATTTAACAGAGCTTCTAAAACTAAATGACACGGTTAGCAACCTCTTGCTCATTGCTGGAAGTCCTTCATTTAGTTGGCATTGCCGGCACCCGCTAGGCCCACCAGCAGGGGGTGTCAGTAAAGTGATAGGGATGCGAGCTCATTTGCGAACTGTCCGAGACGCCAGGGTAAAACCTAAACGCATTTAACTGGACTGGTCTGAGTACATTTCATGTTACAAGCTAAATGAGGTGTAGGAGTGAATGTTTAAAAATAACAATAATTATAATAAAAATATTTTTGAATTTTAAAGAGATTTCTTGTAAACTGCACGTATTTTCGGTGTCTTTAATATTCTATTGATGGCCTCCATGCGTGAGATACAGTAAGCAACATTCTCCAGACCTGTGTTGCAAAATGACTTGCAGAACCTCTCTCCAGCACGCCGCCTGCTCCCACGGCTCTGCTTATGCTCGGTGGGAAGAGAGGGGAGGCAGACACTGGCGCTCCCTTTCAGTACCCGGGGCCTGCAAAGCCTGGGTAAAGACCCGCTCTGTGTGCACTTGGCACCGCGTTAACAGTGCTCAGAACACTGAATGAGCTACTCTGGTCTTCACGGCTCTGGGTGTACAACCCCGATGGCTGTAAAATGCTGATGAGCCCATTTCTCACTTTTTAAAAGACAGTAACGAAAGATTGAGATGTCCCTATGAAGGCTACAAATCCACCCCTTCCTGATTCCACAGCAAGACCGTTCTCCGCCATCATGTTTTCTTCTCATACTTAGTCTCATCCTTGCCCATAAGGAGTTGGCACAAATGTCAGTGATAGAGGATCAAAAACAAAATGTTAGGTAATATGATAGAGAATATTACTGCAGAAGTGTGCTTAAACGGATCTGTTACGGCGTGGGAGAAGATAACGTGGCAGAGAACTAGCAAAGAGCAAGCACCTCATGCGGGGACGGTTGCCACCTGACATGCACTTTCTCAAACATGAAGACCAGAATTTCCACTGCCCAACCTGCCTCCAATCTGCATGTCAGCTGATGTGACACGAGACCAGGAGGGCTGGCTCAGACACACGTGAGGCATTCAGAGGTGGGACCTGACTTGTTCCACCCACGGGCTCTGACGCCACCTGCGTAGTCATCCGAGTCCCCTAAGGACAACTCTAAAGGTCAGTGGTGACTGTAGACGTGAGAGTCCGGCAGAACTCCCAGACCCCGTCCCGTCCGTTACTGTGCACGAACAGCCGTTCAATCCGGCCGTGTCTGCTCTCCCCAGAACGTGGGTAACTTCCTGCTGCAGGAAAATCATTCTCATAGTCCTCAGGGAGTAACTACAGCGCGGCAAAGTGGCCCAGCAGCACGGTGACAGACATCAATGCTCTTTATTTTTGTAGTCTGCCTTTCCAGATGAATTGCTAAATAGTATCATTAAATAATAACAAATACCGAATAATGAGTCTTTCCTAAACTCAAATACACCACAATATATGCTGATGCATTTATGTGAAAAGTGTGATCTCATTGTGTGTTTTCCCACGATCCTCCCGACCAAGCCGGTCACGACCCTCCCGACCAAGCCGGTCGACTAGGACATGGGGCGAGGGAACGGCTCCTCCACCGACTTCCTTCTCCTGGGCCTGTTCCCCGACTCCCCGCATCCTGGCCTCTTCGTCACCATCATCCTCCTGATTCTCGGGGTGGCCGTCATGGGAAACGCCGCGCTGATGCTCCTGATCTGGAGTGATGCTCGCCTCCACACCCCCATGTACGTCCTGCTCAGCCAACTCTCCCTCATGGACCTGACGCTCATCTGCACCACGGTCCCCAAGACGGCCGCGGACTTCTTCTCGGGACACAGAGCCATCTCTCGTGTTGGCTGCGGGGTCCAGATCTTTCTCTACTTGATGCTGGGAGTGGCCGAGTGTGTCCTGCTGACTCTCATGGCCTTCGACCGCTACCTGGCCATCTGTAGCCCCCTGAGATACTCAGGCACCATGACCCCCAGAGCCTGCGCGCACATGGCCGCGGCGTCGTGGGCGGGGGGCGTGCTGGTCTCCCTAACGCACACGGTGTACGCCATGCACTTCTCCACCTGTGGCTCCAGGACCATCCAGCACTTCTTCTGCGAGGTCATGGCCCTCCTGAAGCTCTCCTGTGAGGACACCTCTGCCTATGAGAAGGTGGTGCTGGTGTCTGGCATCGTCTTCCTTCTCCTCTCCTTCGGACTCATCCTGACCTCCTACGCCCTCATCCTGCTCGCTGTCCTCCGTGTGAGCTCCCCCGAGGGCAGGAACAAGGCCCTGGCCACCTGCTCCTCCCACCTCGGTGTGGCCAGCCTCTACTTCGGCCCGGGCATGGGTATCTAC
>NW_006159689.1:295165-296627 GCF_000334495.1 Tupaia belangeri chinensis | reverse complement strand
GCGCTGCCCGGCTCGCGCTGCCCTGCCCTGCTCTACCCGGTCTCCGAAACAAGGAGGTAGTGAGAGCGCTAGAAAGAGTCCTGGGGCGGTCGCGGTCAGCATAACCTGGGGCATTCTGCAGTTGGTGTGCACAGCCGTGCTTGCACCATAGGGGGTCTCAAGGGAGGCGGACACTTAGTGACTTCCTATGTCGTTTTCATTCAATTTTGTGGAGGTGGGAGGCAAGAGAAAGCCCAACTTCCCCAGGGTGTAACCGCATTGGGGGTAGTCCCAGTCTGAGGATCTGACATTTGGGATCCTGGTTAGAGGGCAAGATTGCGAGATGGTTTTTTGTTGGTTTGTTTTTTAATTGGAAAACAACATAGACACACCCAGAACCTTTGCCTCTCTCTACATAGCATACATATTACAGTCCCATAGTATTTCGTACATGTTACTTCACCTCATTTACTATCACGTGCGTTTGTTTGTTGGAGCTTTGCTCCCGTTCTCCACCAGCAGAGTACGTGGAGTTCGAGGGCAGAGGCTGGTCTTCCCTGCTTCTCTCCCACAACCCAGAGCAATGCAGCAGCTGGCCAACCGCACCGCTGTGTCCTGGGTCTCTTCTCTGAGCTATCTAGCCTAATTCCTGCCCTCTTGGCTGGCTATAACCCTGGAGGTTTACTCCAGACACTTAGTGTGTGGCGATCCCCTCATCTTACGGCCGCCCTCAGCCAGCTGCAGTCCTCGGCCAGCACAGAGCGTGTCCAAGAGCCACCGCTGTGCTGTGACCGCTGGGTTGACATAGCCATTACGCTAACTGCTGGTCCCAAGCACTCATTTTTCCTATTTTAGCAGCAGAGTTACCTAAAGAAAGGATTTTAAACTCTGAACAACCAGCCTCTTGTTTCGGTTTTGGATTTGTTTTTAATTTGGCATGACACCGAATAGCAAACTGATTATTTAATAAATGTTTTTAATTTGAATAAGGCTTTCAGAATATAATCTCGGGTGTGCTTGCTGAAGGTAGCAATTAATAATTAAGGGAAGGAAAGTTCTATCATCATATTTCAGAAATAACCATCATCTTAAAAGTACCTTGTAGTGTTCTCTTTTAAGAAAATTTGGCGGTCAATTGCATAGGATGAATAACCTTAATCAACAACCAAGTTCAGTCCTGGAAACAGATTGAGAGTTTTACGGGAAAAATCACTGCAAAGTCTGGTCTCACAGACAGGAAGTTTTGAAGCCCCAACCGGGTTCACAAGGCGGCCCTCACAGCCACGAGCGCCCCGGGATTCACAAAGAGCCATCAACCTGGACTTTGGGAACCTGGTACTGGCTCCTCGGAGGTGCTGGGACAGATGTTCTAAAAACGGAATCATGCTCAGCTTCCAGGAAACGGGTCGAGTGCGAAGGATACACACTGCCCCGCCCGCGGCCCGAGGCTCGGCTCTGTGTCCAGACCTCCGCGGGTCCGAGT
>NW_006159689.1:294611-295055 GCF_000334495.1 Tupaia belangeri chinensis | reverse complement strand
TCGGAGACCGAGTAGATCGGGGCAGGGCAGCGCTAGCCGGGCAGCGCCGGGCAGAGCCGGGCAGGGCAGGGCAGAGCCGGGCAGGGCAGGGCAGCGCGAGCAGGGCAGCGGCCTCGCGCCGGCCCCACGCACGCCGCACGCCGCACGTTGGGATGACGTACTCGGGAGAGCTCAACCGTTCCCTGTCCAGTGGACCGCTCGGCGGATGGGGAGGAAGGGACCACGGCGAGGAGGGCAGAGGCGAGGACCGCGAGCTCAGCTCCCGCACTCGTTGGCCCGGAGCCGTTGGTCCTTCCTGTGCCGGTCACCGAGGCTCGGCCACCAAGACCCCGCGTTTTCTCCTGGCCCGGCGCCCCAGCCCCAGCATCTTCAGAAGAGAGGACGGTAACCTCGTGCCCCGGGGGCTACCTAGCACTCGTCTTTATTTTTTTTAAAGATAAACAG
>NW_006159689.1:285284-290298 GCF_000334495.1 Tupaia belangeri chinensis | reverse complement strand
AATGGATTGAAATATTCCTTTATACAAATTATTGTCTGATGGCAATGTGTCGCTTCTTGATTCTGCTCTTACTCATCTCCCAGGACGCTGCCAGTTCCATCTGGGCCCATGATACTAAGTTCCACCATCGGCCAAGCAGGGCCACACTCAGTCTAACAAACACCTCAGTCGACCAGCCGCCAACCTTCCATGGTATCGACTTGGTAGGTAAATGATGCCAGCGAGCATGCCCCAGCCGTACGGGGGCATTTCATGCTGGGCTGTAAGCACTCAAGGCCACAAAGATATTAAGCTCAGCCTGTTGAAATCTGAGAAAATGAAGTCACAGTTAGGTCCCGCACTCGTCTAAGAAGCTGGTTTTATTTCAGCAAGTCCTGACATGTATTTTGAGACCAAGAACAACAAGAGGTTACATTCCTATTCTCCAGTAAAAGAATATGAACACAGGTGACATTTGAGTTTAGAAAAACCCACAAAACATTTGAAGATGCACAGGACTGGAGCTCTGTGCGCTAAGCTGCACTTGGAGGCAGACGTTTGGACAGACTGTAACACAAAGCAGGGTTTAAAATGCTACGGCAGAGGTGAAGGGTAACTGACGGAATTGGAAAGAAGCTGGTAAACCCCTGGAAGGGTTTGGAGACAGCTTCACGGTAAAGCACCATTTCAATACCGAGGCCATCCAGACTGAAGACTGAAGGTGGTGACTCAGAGTGCGTTTGAAATATTCAAGGCAGGCTGCAATGCAGAGTGGAGAGGAGACGGATGTAGGCGCGGGGCTGGGAAGGTGATGAAGACCATGTTTTCTAGCAGAAGAGCTTGAGCCGCACAGAGCTTGTTGAGATACGTACATAGAGACCTCCCCAAAGAGTGACCCGTGAGGTCTAGCCACATTGGGCACTCACTTCATGACGGGCCGATCTGAGAGACCCTGTCAGAACACCCCGTGCACCACGGCTGGCCTGCATCTGTCCCTCTCACTGTCCTCACCTGGACTGGTGTGGAGCACCTTCATGTCGGGAAATTCAACTTACAAGCAAAGCTATGTATAGTAATGTATAAAATTTAAAAAAAGAAATATTAAATAGAAGTACCATCATTCCCTCATGAGGTTGGAAGTAAAATCTGGGTTTTGGTTTTTTCATGACAGCACCAGTAGTAAGTGCGATACTAGCACAGAGTCTGGGTATTTTAACGCAGAAATGGCATCATCTTTTCCATTTAAACTTCAGCTTTCTCCCCAGAACCTTCCTCAGAGCCCCCAGCACCTCCTTGTTCCTCAAGCTGTAAATGAGGGGGTTCAGCATGGGGGTGATGATAACATCGAACACAAAAAGACATTGGTCCACCCGTGCGGGCAGAGAGGAGCCGGGGGTCATGTAGATAACCATGGCCGGGCCGAAGTAGAGGCTGGCCACACCGAGGTGGGAGGAGCAGGTGGCCAGGGCCTTGTTCCTGCCCTCGGGGGAGCTCACACGGAGGACAGCGAGGAGGATGAGGGCGTAGGAGGTCAGGATGAGTCCGAAGGGGAGGAGAAGGAAGACGATGCCAGACACCAGCACCACCTTCTCATAGGCAGAGGTGTCCTCACAGGAGAGCTTCAGGAGGGCCATGACCTCGCAGAAGAAGTGCTGGATGTTCCTGGAGCCACAGGTGGAGAAGTGCATGGCGTACACCGTGTGCGTTAGGGAGACCAGCACGCCCCCCGCCCACGACGCCGCGGCCATGTGCGCGCAGGCTCTGGGGGTCATGGTGCCTGAGTATCTCAGGGGGCTACAGATGGCCAGGTAGCGGTCGAAGGCCATGAGAGTCAGCAGGACACACTCGGCCACTCCCAGCATCAAGTAGAGAAAGATCTGGACCCCGCAGCCAACATGAGAGATGGCTCTGTGTCCCGAGAAGAAGTCCGCGGCCGTCTTGGGGACCGTGGTGCAGATGAGCGTCAGGTCCATGAGGGAGAGTTGGCTGAGCAGGACGTACATGGGGGTGTGGAGGCGAGCATCACTCCAGATCAGGAGCATCAGCGCGGCGTTTCCCATGACGGCCACCCCGAGAATCAGGAGGATGATGGTGACGAAGAGGCCAGGATGCGGGGAGTCGGGGAACAGGCCCAGGAGAAGGAAGTCGGTGGAGGAGCCGTTCCCTCGCCCCATGTCCTAGTCTGACTTAATCTGGAGGATCATGGGAGAAGAAAGCACAACACAGCGTCACTCCTCCCATACAGACATGCCTCTGATTCGATCCGGTACACGTGTGTACTCGCCGCGAGAACCCAGCATATCGCCATATGTTTGAACGTGGAGAGGACTGACGGCTTGGTACTTATCGGTGCTTAATGCTCCCATTTGCCGGTCTGTCTGAGAGGGTAAGCGACAGAAATGGAGCTATCAGTTTGGGTCACTGTCTTACCGCATCCCTTGGCACAATGTCGCTATCGTTCCAGGAGAATAGCGAGTACAGTTGTCAGTCAATGGGAACGTCCCCTGCCATCTGGAGGCACCGTATCCACAGACTGTCCACACACCTCCCACGTGTGCACAGTTACTAACGCACAGCCTGGAGCTCAGAATCCCGGTCTCTCTCGTTCCACTGCCCATGTCTACAGCGTTCCCTGGAGGAGTCACAGGTGACTGCACAGGGACACGAGGAGTCACAGTGAGGCGTGTCAGCTCCCGGCGCTGGAACCACAGAGGAGCCTCCGGCTGACGAGCTGGCCCCCACGGGCCGAATGACACAGCAGCCACTTAGACTGCTCGGAGGCTGACCAGTCGGGAGATTCCATCTGAGTTCCCGAGAAAGCAGGCGCCAAGTCGCATAGGCACCTATGAACCTGCCCTGTCGCCTCCTCCCACACCCTAAATGGACCCATCTGAGCCCATTTTCGTAACGTTTTATATCATCTCATCTAAAATGCGGGCCTGCTTGGGCTCTCCGTGGCACAGTGCTAACCTACTGCCTCTAAAAAGCCGGACTGCGTGACGGCTGCAGAGCCGGACCCCGAGGAGCGCTGCTCTCCCCCTGGGTCTTTCTCTCCCACTCACATGCATGTGCATGTGTTCAATCATGCGCAAATAAAACGAGGCAAAGTGAAGGACAACTGCGGCCCACCTCTCTGCTAGTGCATTCCTTGCCACCTCCTCCAGGGTGGAGTACGAAGCGGTGATGACAGCCAGGCGTGTTGTGGTGAGACTGGAGGGACGGAAGGGCCGCGACCGGCTCTTCTCTCTGCCGGTGTCTGCGGGGAGACAGGGCTCAGCGTTTTAGCCGTGACCACGGTTGTACATCTGAGGGCTAGAAAACGCTCTAGGAACAGAGTCCGTTCCACTCCCCAGATAGCTCACTAACATGCTACCACACGTGTGTGCAGCGAGGGCGGCCAGGCTCTCGTGCACAGACACAGGACTAAGGCCTTCGTTCTCAGCCTGTCCCCGGATCGCACTGGAGAGGCATTGCTGCCGAGCGTCACACCGAGGCTAGGGGACACCTGGCCGGAGGGCTGTTGGCCGGCTCAGGCTCACTCCCAGAGGGAGGCCCTGAGGAGCATGTTACAGACTCCGGTGAATCTTGTAGGTAAACAAATCGTGTTACCCAGAAGCTTCTCCAGTTTGACACGGAGTGGTCACCCATCACACTCACTACACCCGGTCTGTCACGCTCACTGGAGGTGGTTTTGGGAATTCCGAGTTACACTAAGGACTTTGGACCATTGACAAGGAGTCCTGAAGATGTTATTTTCTTCCCAGAAATTCTAAATGAAATCCTATATTTATTTTGACTTGATTTTGTGAGACTGTGTGTGTTCTTGCTCTTGACACTGCACTGTTTTTTTTTTTTTTTTAAGAGAGATTTTTGCTATAGGGCGAGTGTGCTCCCTGGAGAGACAGAGAGGTGCGAACTCACCCCGGGGGGATGGCCACACCACAGTCCCTCCTCATTCTCCTCTCAGACATGCAGTGCGCCCAGGGGAGTTCAAACCACCAGGCCTAGGACTCGAGCCACAATCAACTACACAGAGTCCAGTGATGTACCTGTTACACCACCAGGTCCCGCGAGCGGGTTTTTACTGGGAAGGAAAAGCTTATCTTCTAAAAAGTGTTACTTTTTTTAACTGCTACTTTTTGAGAGAACAATGAAGAATAAATAAATAGCACAAAGAGAAAGACTTTTTAAGCTGCCTGTAAGTGTAAAGCTATTCTACCAGCTTTGCCTTAATGTAAAACAAATAAGATAGTTACAGTGTCTCGCATGTAGAGTAAATGATAAGAACCCAACAATTACTCAGTGAGCGAGAGCGGATGGCGTCTCCTGTGCCTGCCAACTTCCGTGAAGGGAGGCGGAGGGTAGAGAAGGTGGGGTGAGAAGGGGCAGCAGGCCCTGCCTGGCGGTGCGGGCGGCAGCTAACGGGACTGTGTGCTCAGAGCCACAGGCCGGCGATCTGGATCCCTGGGCCAGTCTGGCCCCATGGGCACACACTATGTGCCCCAGACCTCGACGAGCTGGAGGCTGGGGAGGGAGGATGGCAGCAACAGGAGACCCTGCCGAGGGCACATCTCCCCTCTGTGCACACGGACTCCACTCGTGCTTAAAGTAAACTAAACCTAACAGGGGAGGCTCCTGGACAGGGCAGGGAGGGGGGAGCTAGCCCTTCCTGCGTCTCTCGGACCCCCTCCCCTGGCTGCCTCCCCTCTGCACCTCTGCACCGTCCAGGGCAGCCCTGACTGGCATGTGTACCTGCCTCATCTTTCTAGCACATGACAGTGTGAGAGGCTTGGGGGCAAAGATCGGTCCCGCCATGTATCAGAGGTACCTGTACGCGGCCGACACCCGGTGGCACGTGGTCGGTTTGTGTGGCACATCTGCGTGGAGAGACACGTGAGGGGGTGGGACACGCACACTTGTAGAGAGCAGGGAGCAGATAACCGAGAATCGTGGCCGGGGCAGCACGGTCGCCGCAGGCTCCGGCACTCACCGTGAGGCCTGGCCCCCCGCAGCCTCGCGGCCGGCCCCCCACCGA
>NW_006159689.1:279953-284985 GCF_000334495.1 Tupaia belangeri chinensis | reverse complement strand
GGGCACCCGGGCCCCCGCAGGCTCCGGCCCTCCCCGTGAGGCCTGCCCCCCAGCAGCCTCGCGGCTGGCCCTCCACTGAAACCCCCAGGGCGAGCAGGTCTCTGGCTGCCACCCCCAAGCGCCATTGTCCACACAAGCCCAAGTCCTGCAGCCTTTAGGTGAGGAGCGGGGTGCAGAGTGCAAACCAGAGACCTTGCGAGTTTCCTGGTCTGGCTTTGGCAATCCCGTCACTGTTGCTAATGGGAGGGGATGAAAATGTGGTTTCAGAAGGAGAAAGTAGCCGGGGCTGTCGCACACAGGACCGACAGAGCACCGTTTCCACGCAGGGACCTGGCTCAGAAGTGGGTGCTGAATTCAGACACTGTTTAATGTATAAATCTGCAGCCAATGTTTCAGGCGTTCATGACGTAGACCGGATAAATGATGCTTTTACTGAAACTTGGCTCGGTTAGACTCTCCCTCCGAAACAGAAAATAGCAAAGGTGCCATGAGCCCTATATCTAAGGAAGCGGAACGGGATCTGTCTTGCAGATACTTGAGCTACGCGGCGAGAACTGCCTAGTTCCGAGCCGACAAGGAGCGGTCGTGTGAGTGCGCATACACAGGTGTGAGGACAGCAAGGCTGTGACTGTCAGACACAGCCACGCCGGGGATCAGGCCTCAGGGTCTCCTGCCTCTGCTCTGCTCCTCAGGGAGGCTCTCACGCAGGCCTGGAGCCTGTTTCCAAAGCGTTCCAGGCTACCCCACCTGCAACGTCGCGGCTAGTCCTGACCCTCGCACCACCCACGAGAGCCCAGAGCAGGACTCCTCTCTCCAGTGCTGGGTTACCTGATCGGCATGTGAGAGCAGGTCCTCATTCCCTCTCGGAGGTTCCGGATTCTTCTACGGCCGGCTGCTTTGTGTCCTGCAGTCCAAGTGAAACAGCAGGCTCTTCACGTAGCAAGCAAACTCATGGAACTGCGCACCCTGCACAAGTCCACACCTAGGTCACTTCGGACCCAGGGTGGCTCTGGCAATCCTGCACAGGATTTCAGGTGACGAAGGAGAAGGCTGTGGACCGGAGAGGCTTCCGGGGCTCTCTGGGGAGGTGCGGCCCACAAGGCCCGGCAGGTAATTAGCTCTAGTGTCAGAGGGCACAGCCCAAACCCATCAGGGAGAAAGAGCCCCTCAGCTCTGCTCAGCGGTGAAGGTTAGGGCAGGGCTGCACTCAGCACCCACCGGCCTGGGCCCCCAGGACAGGCTCCACTCCAAGATGTTACCGCATCTACAGCTGGAGGTGAGCACAGGCCTTGCTCACGGGCTGCAGGGAGGGCAAAGTGAAGTCATTCAGGTGACGAGCTGAGCAACACAACTCACGCAGGGTGTGTATGCATGCTGCACAAAATCCCGAGGGGAGAGAAGAGGAGAGGGATTGCAGTGTGGCCACCCCCCAGGGGATGATTTCTCACTTCTGTCTCTCTCTCTCTCTGTCTCTCCACCCTATAGCAAGAATCTCTCTCTCTCTCAAAGCAATAACAAAGCTGCCCTCAGGGAACACCCAGGGCACTGAATCCTGAAGCGCTGCTAGAGCCTAGGTCCTCGGGGAGCTCATGCCGTTCACCCCTTCCACGCGCTTGACTCAGCCTCTGCCCTCGGCAACTCCCACCTCGGGCTTACCACTGACAGTGGCCAGTCTAGCCCCGTGGGGACGTCAGGGAGAATCGGGCCAGGGGGAAACCTCCACCCAGGGGCAAGAGCTCAACACAGTTTTTAATGGCTGACCAAATTCGTAAGAGAATTATTTTATTGAGGGAAAGTGCAAAGTTTGCCATCTGGATGTATTGGGCAAATGGAGTGGCATCTGATTTGTACATAAACTGGATTACACGCTCGCCAGCCAGCGCGTGGCATGGTCACTGCAGCTTCTCTTCTCGGCGGTGAGATACTCGTGGCCCTCAGCGCAGCCACACAGCAGCTTCTTAGTGGCTGGGCCTTATCGCAAATGTCCCACTATCCAGCTTGGGGGCAGAATCGGGGAAACTGCTCATAAATTAAATAGTCAGTGGATTAGTAGAGGTTGTTTTTATGCCTTTGTGAGTGATGACACCGGAACAGCCACCCTCACTGCTCCATGTCGACACGAGGCCCCCCATGCAGCGGAGGGCCAGGGCAGTGCTCCCCGGAGGGCGAGTGGTGAAGACGGGTCTCTGAGAAGGAGGATGCTCTGCAGGTCTCAGATCCAGCACTTGGTACCATGATTAACCACCTCAATGGATCCTGATACTCAAAAAATAATTTGAGAAACAACTTTTTTTGTAAAAATGTAAATGTACAGTCAAATAGAGGAGATGCCAAATTTATTTATCTATATATTTATTTTTAAGAGTTTTGTTTTGTTTTGTTTTGCCTTAGGGAATGAGTGCTCACTGGGGGGAAGAGACAGACAGAAAGTGAGAAATCATCCCCTCAGGGGCATGGCCACACCACAATCCCTTCTCCTCCATCTTCCTCCTTGCACCTTGGCCACACACCCATACACCTGCCGGCATGCTTTTCAAGCCACTGGGTTCAGGACTCGAATCATCGGCACCCATGTGGTAGTCCAGCAATGTGACCACTGTGCCATCTGCTGGCCCCAAGGAGACATTACATTTAAATACGAGAGGAGAGGGCTCAGACTTGCCTCTATTTCCATGACCCACAGCAAGCCTTGCACAGGGGAGACAGAGTGAGCTGGTGGGGTGGGGGGCAATGAGCCTCAGGCACAGGCACGAGGTCCCACCTGGTGATGCTGCCATAGATGTCCCCGTGTCTGTTCCAAGGACAATAAATGGTGGTTGACAAAAGAAAATACACATGAATTAAATGGACATAGAATATAAAACAACAGATAGCACATTCGATAATATTTATAAAAATATTGACAATGTGCATATTCACTTGTAATGAAAATGTAATTGTTAAACTATGTGAAATAACCCAGCACTTAGCTGGGGACTCCGAGATAGTTACAAAGACCATCCCTGGGCATCGGACCTGCTGGCTGCTCTGGTTCGTGACTGTGAAACACTACCGGCTTGTTTGAAATGAGGTTTATCTGGAAACTCCACGTGTCTGATACTGCCCAGGGGACAGCGTGCTAGCGAGCTCCCTCTTACCCGCGACACCCTGAGGAGGTGAGAGGCTGGAAGTGGGGCTGCCTTTGCAGGAGCCACAGCCCGTGCCCACGCCAGTGCTGCTGTGACTCTAGCCGTCGTTCTCTTTTTAAAAAAAGAATTGTTTGCTTTAATTTTATTTGTTTGTTTGCTTAAATTTGACCAGAGAGGGACACTGAGGGCACTCTAACCGCAGCGGACCATGTGGGAGTCCAGTGCCCTTAACCACCACGCCACCTGCCAGCCCCTATGAATGTTACTGTATGGCTGTGCAGTTGACAATGTGGCAGCTGTAGTGTGATAACCTTGCTGCCTGGCTAAAACAACTTCAGGTGGGTGTCTACACGATGCCAATCAACACACTATTAAGTAAAGCTAAAAAAGCAAAATAAAGCAAAGATTTAGCTAGACTCAGGGTCTCAACTGTTTGTGATAAAATGATACTAATGTACTTTTCATTTCTGTACTCTAACTCAACAGTTATACTTAATTCTCGGAAAAAACATTCCAGGAGATGGATGTTCTTCTCCACGCTAAGCAGGTGAGGACATGGACGCTACCAGCCACCAAAGGCCTCTCCAGGGTGGTGGAGGATGGGCTTCCTCAGCGCCCGCCTCGCCCCGGGCTCCCACCAGCCACGCTGGGTCTGCAGTCCCCACGGTGCGGTGCAGGGACTCGGCACGGGCCCCTCGTGCTTCCAACAGGGTGGAGAAGTGGAGAAGGGATGCAGCATGACCATGCCCCATGGAGGGCTGCTTTCTTTCTTTCTGTCACCCTGTCTCTCTTTGGTAAGCACACATGCCCTCTGGCAGTTAAAAAAAAGGACACACTTAAAACATTACCTAGAGGGGCCAGCAGGTGGCATGGTGGTTAAGGGTGTTGGATTCCCACAGGGCCAACCATGGTTCAGTCCCAGACCTGTTGGGATTTTGCTTTTCAAGCCTCTGGGGCTGGATTTGAACCCTGGTGGGCCATGTGGACCCTAGCCCCCTAACAGTCAGGTTACTGGCTGGCCCTGTTCTAAGTGATTTTATGAATACTAACTCGTTCAGTTCCTCTACGATCTCATTGAACTCCCCTTCACATACCAGTCACACTCATCTCGTGCCTGCGAGACCATCTTGCGAATGCAGGGCCTGGTCTCCGCTGTACGGGGAGTAGCCTAATGGCCGCTGTGTGACAAAACAGTCATTCACCAAGAGGCTGGGTCAGCACCACTCCATACTCAATGGCTGTCACAGCCAGGTGGACACTGGAGCTGGCTCAGTGCCCTGGGGCGGGCGGGGACCTGGAGAAGTTTTTTCCTATGAGAATTGAAGGCCCCCTCCTGGAGGCTCAACATCCTCTCCCTAATCCTCCCAGCTCTGTTCCCCAATTTTCTCTGCTACCAGACATGCCGGGTCCCTGTGCCCTCTCCATCCCTGTCCCCTCTCCATGCCAAGAAGGTGTCACCCAAGGGCCACCTGTCACAGTCGTTAAGATGTGACTGCAGAGACCCCCTAAGTGCAAGAGTGCTCTCAGTCAAGCAGCTGGTCGCCTTCTCCCCTAAGGATGGGGCCGGACACTGAGGCCCTCAGCCTGCTCTCCACCCACCAGGAGGGAGGATGCTCGGGAATTGCCTCCTGGCCCAGCAGCTCCCACACCACAGGGCACGCTGTCAGGAGAGAAGAGCTGGGAGCCACCCGCACTCTGCACCTTTCTCCAAGCCAGGACTGTGCAGCTCCAGCCTGGCTCAGACCTCACAGTGAGCAGGAGCCGGGGGGACAAGCTGGTGTCCTAGCACCGCAGACTGAAAAGGTGTAGACCCCTGGGGATCGGGTGTTACATACACGGGAGTTTTTATTATACTCTGCCCGCCTCGCGCAACGCCGGCCACGCCCCTCAGGCCACGCCCGGCC
>NW_006159689.1:265991-279806 GCF_000334495.1 Tupaia belangeri chinensis | reverse complement strand
GCCGCCCGGGCCTGCCGCTGGGACGCCGTGCTGCCCAGGGCGCTGCTTCGCAGAGCTGGCCCGGAGCTGCCAGCCCCTGGCGGGGGTGCGGCCCGCGGCCGGGGCAGCCAGACAGTGTGGACTCCCGGGTGGGGTATTTGCCAGGAAGCTCTTGAGATGTGAGTGAGGCCCGGCCGAGCTCGTGGCGCTGGGTCAGTGCTCACTTCCTGGTTTGGAAACCGCGCTGTGGTCATTTGAATGGCGGCCTCGGGACAGGCTGAGTGAAGGGTATATGGTATGCTGTGCACTTTCTGTGCCTTTTAAATCCAAAATGTCCCCCAAATAAATAGTAAACGTGTGTCTGCAAGCACATATGAACCTGTGCATGCAAACATGCACGTGCTACATCGGCGTTACGCTGCCCCACACCTGGCTGCCAGGCCAAGCATGCCCCAGCTTCCGCCCGGAGCTCTTCTGATCAGCCTGCAGCTGGAAAGGGTGCTGTTTTCGCTCGCAGGTCCCTGCTGGGTGCGTCCGTTTTCACTGAAAGTAAACATTGTTTTCCCAAAGTTTCCTGTTGAACTCTCAGTGGGGAAGATCCCAGAGCACTGATCAGTGGGAGGGTTCTGGGGCTCCCGCAGCCCCTGCGGCCAGGGCAGGTACACAGCACCGTGTCCCCACACAGGGGGGACCTGGCAAGGGGCCAGGGCAGGCTCCAGGGGCGGGTGGGGCAGTGGGCGTGCTGAGCACTTTAACTCCACAAATCCACCTCCCCCACGGGGCCCAGACCCTTCCATCCCTAGAGAGATGCTTCCCCTCCTCTGCTGTGCCTTCTGTCCCGGGCCTGAGTCGCTTCCAGGCAAACTGAGAGCAGACTTCAGGTGGAGCAGACACAGTCCCTGAAGGATTCCTGAAAGAATCCCTTTGTGCGACGCGTCATCGCCCTCAGCCCTCAGCTGAAGAGAGCACATTAGTGCCGGACGTGACAGGTCGTTAGGTGTTCGCATGTGGATTGGCCTGGAAAACAGTATTTCTGTCCCTGGACGTACACCCCGATCAGAGAGCAATACTGATGTTAATTCATACTTGCATAATACGCAACTCTGTCTCCTCTTTATGCTAATGAAAGACCAGCTTCCTGAAGAAACCTGGCAGGTGGCAGCCCCTGAGAACTGTCTTCACCTTCCCACTGGATGAGGGCAAGTGGGTAAAATCGCAGGGCACCTGGCCAGGCCGTGGCAACCACCGTGTGCACAAAACACCTGAGGACAGGTTGCTGAGGAAGGCCCAGGCTGAGGCCCCACGTGCTCACCTAGCAGTTCTCATTCGGCCAGGAGCAAGAGATGGAAATGCAGCGGTTCTGCTTCCGTTTGAGCTACTAGCTTGGCGGACCTGAGACCGCCTGCCGTGCAGATCTGGGAAGAGGGTCCGGGAGCGTCCGACTGCATTCCTACCATCAGTTCGAATACAGATGGAAGGCATGGGGTGGACAGAGCTGGTAAGCCAGTTCAGGAAGGTGTCCTGGGGGCCGCCCCATCTCCTGGGGGCAGGCCTGGCCGGGAGGGCCTTCCTTTGTCCACATCCCGCTCGAAGGACCTTTGTTTCTGAAGGCGACTGGGTTTGGAGTTAAAATAAGGGCTCTGCTGGGTCTCATAATAGTTTTCTATTCTGGGTAATACATTAACACAAACGTAATGGCTTAAAACAACGCAATTTTTTTTTAAATTGGCATTGGGCACGGTGTCCATGTCCCCCTTCTCCACCCTTCGGTCAAGACTCCGAGCACTCCTGCTCCGGTCCGCGTCCCGTCCAGTCCCCGTCGTGTGTCCGAGGGCGACTCCAGCCTGGCTCCTGGCCGCGGTGGTGGCTGTGGGCGCACGCACGGTTGTGTTTAACCCTGTACTGACAGCAGTGGGTCATACCACTTCAAAGGCCGAAGAAGCAGAAAGACAACATTTAGTCGTGGGAGGCCACTTTCAGGGAGGCCAGGCGTCACACGTAGAAGTTATTGGTGAGTGATGCACGATGAAGGCGGAGAATCAGTTAGCCAATCGGGTGGCAGAGACTGGAGGCTACAGATACAAACCACAGGGAGGCGATGGGAGGGTAAACTAAGCCTCCTAAAGAGAAGGTGGTCTTGCAAATTTTTATGACATTTTTTCAGATTTAAATATAATACGTGTTACTTACACTAAAAAAGCTTTTTATTTTTTTTAGTGTTTTTTGCTATAGGGCGCATGCGCTAGCCAGACAGAGACAGAGACAGAAAGCGAGAAATCACCCCCCAGTGGGATGACCACGCTGCAATCCCTTCTCCAGTCTCCTCCCGGGATCTTGGGCACGCACACACACGCACCCGGTGTGAGTTTTAAGCCACCCGGTCTTGGACGTGAACCGCGGTCAACTATGTGGGAGTCCAGCGACATAGCCATTGCACTAACTGCTGGTCCCAACTCTAAAACAGTTTTCAGGTGAGGCAGAAAGCAGTTAAAGGGACAGAGCTCATCACCCACCTCTCCAGCAGGCAGCCTGCCCTGCCCCTGACCCCAGGTAACAAGCATCCTGATTTCTGAGGTTATCTGACCAGAATTTTTCTGTAACTCATGCCACACACACTCTTTTTCTTTAGTGTGCTGTAGGGCGTGTGTACTTGCCTGAGGCAGAGAGAGAAATAGAGGTGGAAAGAGAGAAATCACCCCCAGGGGGATGACCATGCCACTACCCTGTCTCCATTCTCCTCTTGGGGTGTTGGACATGCACACACATGCACTCATGTGAGTTTGAAGCCACTGGGGCCAGGACTTGAACTCTGCAGTCAGCCATGTGGGAACCAGCCTCCTTAACCTCCGTGCCACCTGCTGGCCCCACAGTTTCATTTTAAACAAAAAGATATTCAAATTCACATTATAACTTGTTTTCCATTTTCTATTTTTTGCCCTTAATATATCATTGGCTTCTCTCCATGTCAATTAATTTGGTTCTGCAACATCATTTGTAATGACAGAAATCTCTGTGTTTACATTTTTTTTTTGAGAGGTTTTCGCTATAGGGCGCGTGCGCTCTCCAGACAGAGAGAGACATAGAGACAGAAAGCAAGAAATCACCCCCCAGTGGGATGGCCACGCTGCAATCCCTTCTCCTCCATTCTCCTCTCGAGATCTTGGGCACGCACTCACACGCGCCTGGCGTGAGTTTTAAGCCACCGGGTCCGGACGCGAACCGCGGTCGACTATGTGGGAGTCCAGCGACATAGCCATTACGCTAACTGCTGGTTCCCTGTGTTTACATTTTTTATAGGATTTTGCCTTAGGGCACATTCACTTGTCAGAGGAAGAGACAGAGACAGTGAGAGGAGGTGAGAAAAAACCTCCCTGGGGGATGGCCTCACAGCAATCCCCTTCTCCTCCATTCTCCTTTCAGTATCTTGGATATGCACACCTGCACCCAGCGAGATCTTAAATCTCCAGATCTGGGACACAAACGCAGGCAACCATGTGGACCAGTGATGTAACCACTCCGCCATCTGCTGGCCCCGAGAAACATCTCACTATTTCAGCTTACAAGGATTTATTTAAAAATCCCTAATGAACAAACCACATTTAGAACTTTTCCAGGATTCTCTGTAAATATAATTTGCTCATGAACTCCTTTTACATATAGGTCTTGCAACAAGTGAGTGATTATTTCCTCAGGATAAATTCCCAGAAGTGTAATTGCTGGATGGGAGTAAATGTCTTTTTTTAATATAACCAAATTCTCCCCCAGAAAGTTATAGTACTTTTTAAAAATTTGAAAATGCTAGTTTTGAAATGTATGTCATTTTAATTTGCAATTTCTATATTTATTGCTCACTTTATTTCTTTTTTGAATCAGGAGTTCATGTTTAAAATTAATTTGTAAAAGCGTGTATGTTAAATGCTCTGTCTATGCTTTATCGTTTATTTTGTTTATGCTGGGTTTTGTAGTTTTTTTATTATTATACATTAGTTTTTTGTTTTGTTTTCTTTAACATTTGGCTTTTAATATTATGTTTAGAAAAGACTTCCACTCCTCAGGGTTATGAAACAATTAACCTAATATTTCAACTGGCACTTTACCGTTTCCTGTTTCGTTTTCTTGCTTTTTGCATTTGAAATTTTAGTCTAAGGCCTTAACCACCCGTCATCTGCTGGTTGCCACAGGTAATTCTTAACAAATAATTAGCAGTTCATCAGCCTGCACCCTTCACTCAATTTCTGCCAGTAAGTACATTTTTACATAATTATAGTAAAATAGTAAAATCGGAATCTGACGTTGGTACAGTGTTTTGTACTGTGACTATTCTCGAACCACCCCTGTAATCCCAAGACAGAACTATGCCATGATTGCGAAGGTCTCTGCCCCACCCCCCTTTGCAGCCACTCACTTCCTAAACCAGCATTGCCAACCGGCAGCCTCATCTGTCTTCCATCACTATAATTTCATCATTTCTAGAATGTCACTTAAGAGCCAGCAGGTGGGGTGGTGGTACAGGTGCTGTTCCCACATGGCCAACTGTGGTTCAAATCCTGGACCTAGTGGCTTGCTTTCTCACTTTCCTTCTCTCTTTCTCTCTCTCTGGTGAGCACATGTGCCCTATAGTAAATTAAAAATAAATAAATAAATAAAATGTCACTTAAGTGAAATTCTATAGTATATGACATTTTTTAAAAGAATTATTTTATTTAACTTTATTTATTTATTCATTTATTTTTAATTGACCAGAGAGGAATGGAGGGAGAGAGAGACAGAGACAGAGACGGAGAGAAAGCAAGTCACCAGGTCCAGAACTTGTGGGAGTCCAGCGTCTTTATCACCATGCCACCTGCTGGCCCCAACTTTTTTTTTTTTTTTTAAGTGAAATGTTTGTGGGACCAGCAGATGGTGTAACGGCCATGTCACTGGACTCCCATGTAGTAAATCACAGTTCGAGTCCTAGACCCAGTGGCTTAAACTTACGTTGGGTACGTGTGCATGCGTGCCCAAGATCCCAAGAGGAAAATGGAGGAGAAGGGATTGTGGCATGGCCATCGCCCCAGGGGGTGATTTATTGCTTTCTGTCTCTCTGTCTCTGTGTTTCTGGCAAGTGCACGTGCCCTATAGCAGAAACCTCTCAAAAAAAAAAAAAAAAAGATTTTTGCTATAGGACCTGTGTACTTGCCAGAATGGGGAGGGGGGGTTAGCCACGAGACAATCCCTTCTCCTCTGTTGTCTTAGGATTTGGGGCAAGCACGCACATACATCGGCCTAAGTTTTAAGCTGCCTGAGTCCAAGACTTGGACTGCGGTTGGTTACGTGGGAGTCCAGAGACATAACCATTATGCCACCTGCTGGTCCCAGTATAGGATCTTTTGAGACTGGCTTTTTCATTCACTGGTTTCATGTATCAATACTTCATTCATTTTTCTTCCTGAGTAATATTTTGTGGTGTGGTATCACAGTTTCTTTAACCATTGTCCGTCAAGGGATATTAGATCGCTCTGAGTCCTGGCTGGTATCTATTAGAGTCTAAGGAATATCTGTGTATAGCTTTTTGGGTAAACAAATCTTCATTTTTCTGGGATGAATGCCTAGAGAGTTTAATTGTTGGGTTGTATGGTAAACACATGCTTAGATTTGTAAAACAAAACAACTTACCATATTCTTTCCAGAATGTCTGTACCATTTTATTAGGAGTCTTCAAAAAGTTCATGGAAAATGTATATTAAGAATAATGTATGAATTTCATTTTTTTTGGCAAAAGAAACTTGTACATTAACTTTACTTTTCCATCAACTTTTTGAAGTCCCCCTGTGTAAGTGACCCAGTTTCTCTGTATCCTCACCAGCATGTGAGGTCATTATTTTTATTTTAGCCATTCTGGTAAGTGTGCGTGGATACCTCCTTGCGGTGCTGACTCGTACTCGAGCACTGCCAGTTTCTATATTGCTCTGGTGGATCGTCACACTGTGCGCTTCGCTCATTTTCCAAGTAGGTTGTTTCTTTTTTTTATTGTTGAGGTTTGAGAGTTATCTATATACCCTGGATATGAGTCCTTTGTCAGAAATGTAGTTTGCAAATATTTTTTCTATGAAGTTTGCCTTCTCATTGTCTTAAAGTCTTTCACAGAATGAGTTTTTAAGAGAAGTTTTCAAATATTGTTCTACCAATACATTTATATTCTCATGATAGAAAATTAAGCCATATGGGTGAAGTCAAAGACAATTTAAAAATTTCAGGATCCTTCTACTACAGAAAGTCACAGTGACAGGAAGGTGCCTTTCCAGCCCCCCCCCCTTCATTCTTACATATGTGTGGATTCCTGTCAAATCACTTTGAAGATCAGGGAAGATTTCATACTGAAATTCAAGATTAGATAGAATTTCATTCCCCTTTGTCTGCCGGTTTTAAGAAAACTAGGGCTGGAGAAGACAAACGGCTTGCCTTCCGCAGGGAAGGCTCTGGCAGCGTGGGAACTCGGCACCCCTGACTTGCGCCGGCTGTCCCTCATGGTGCGGTGCTCGGCGCCACCCAGCGCAGGAGCCCCTGCAGGAGGACAGGGAGCAGAGGCCAGCACTTGCTCTGCGAGCAGGGTTATAACATAGCAGAGAGCATAACGAGGAACCCGCGGGGAGGCAGAGCGCACAGCAGTCCTGCCCTGATTTGGAGGTCTAGAAAAGGGTTCAAAGAGAAATGAATACTTTGGGAAACAACAGCGAATTCGGCATATTGGCTCAGAATATCATTAAAATGTTAAGAAGATAGAACCTAAATATGATTTGTTTCTAATCATGAAAACATATTTCCCACAGGCAGTTGAATAAAAAGAAAGGGCAATGACAATTCCTAGGACAAAAACAAAAAGCCTCTTTAAAATGCATTTTGGAAGGGAGCAATCTGAATGCGGGCTAGCACGGGCTTCCTGCCTGTCTTGCCAGGTGCAGCCTGGGGACCACGTCTGCAGCTCCCACATGTGGAAGGGCGACCGTCCATCTATCTTCCTATCCAGTGAGAGAGAGGGAGAGGGAGAAAATGACAAAGTATTAGCCAGTGTTGACTCTGTAAAGAGGGTTTGTTATGCTATAATTTCAATTATTTCTATTTATTTTCCAAATAAAGAGCTAGGGGTGGGGGAAGAATTCCCTGACCTTTCCGCGGTGACAATTGCCCAAGCAGTTGTGCCTTCCGTACACCTGGGGGACTCTAACTCCCATGACCATGGATGAGCCTCTCCCGCCGCCTGTTTCGTGTGCCTGCATCTTCCTTTTTAAAACACAACAGGTGAAAGCCGAGGCCTGGCACTTAGCCATGCCCATGAACCTCACTTAGACCCGCTCACCATTGCTCTTCGCCAAATCAGGATACCAAACGCGTGTTGTAATTTTCGGTTTTGTTTAAAGGAAAGTATCCTTTTTATAATTGAAGAAAAGAAGAAAAGAAAGAAGAAAAAAAAAAAAAAAAGCACCTCAACTTCCCTGACCGGGAATCGAACCCGGGCCGCGGCGGTGAGAGCGCCGAATCCTAACCACTAGACCACCAGGGAAGAGGTGAAGAGGGCTGCCTCAGCGCGCTATACTAAACTGGAGGGTGTGACGCTCCTGCGTATGAGAATGTGATTGGATGGATATTTGGGGCGGAGTTCCTGAAGCTACTGACCCGCCGGATCTTCCCCGGCAGCCGCGGGGCCTACCGGAGCAGGGGGTAGGGACAGACTCCCGGGGCGGTGTTCCCGCAGAAGGGGAAAAATACCAGGGCTCTGGAGGGTCCTTCTTAAGGAGGGGGGAAATAAAAAGAATGTGTCAGAAGTGGGATTCGAACCCACGCCTCCATCTGGAGACCAGAACGCCCGTAGGTAAGGTGCTTAACCTTGAGTCTGGCGCCTTAGACCACTCGGCCATCCTGACACCCGGCAGAGCAGCCTGCTCGCCGCGCCTGCTGGCTGAGCCGGCAGCAGCGCGCTCCCGGGGTGACCAGGGACCGCTGGGGACCGCCCAGCTCCGCCCGGACGCGAAGCCTGCGGGTTTCTCCGGAGTTCTCAGGAACGCGCCGTGACTGCAATGCAGTCGGGACCGGCCAGCAGCCCTCTCCGGCGGGAATCGAACCCATCGTCCAGTTGCTGGGCAGGCTGTCGGTTCTAGGAGCAGCAGGGGCAGCGCTCGCCCAGGACCAGAGGCCGGGGACCGCTGCCGCGGGCGCTGTCATCCTCGCTACTTTCGGGCTTTCCACCTGGTCCCGGTGCGCGCTCGCTCGCGAGGTGCGCCCTGCTTCCCACAGCACGCGGACAGGGCTGGAGCTGAGGAGGGCTCCGCGGCGGCAGGGCCGGGTTCCCAGGTCAGGGCTGTGGGGCCCTCGTCTAGGCGCGGGGAGCTCAGGCCCCTGCGCAGCCCCGGCTGCGCGGACACCACGCACGCTTCAGGGCTCACTGGGAAGGCGGCTGGCCGGGTCGCTCCCGCGGGTGGGCGTGCACTGCTCGGAGGCCACCGCACGCGTCCACTGGCTCACCGTCAGCTGGGGCTGTATGAGGGGCCGCTGACCTGCCCAGCTGACCTGCTAGCCGGGGGTGCAGTGAGCGCCATCAGATACCCGGGCTCCGGCTCCTAGTGCCCGCTGTGCCCAGGTGACCGGAAGTCAGCCCCAGGTGCAGCCCTTGACACCAGGTCATCCTGAGCGGTCTGGAGGCAGAGCCAGCCAGCACCTCGCTGAAAGGACACCTCATCACCTCTTTCCTTTCCGAGTTTGGGATAACTTTTTCTCGTCACATCAGTGTCCTGTCTGAAGGAAGGAGCAGGGGTGTTTTCTGCTACCCCTTCGGTGACCAGCTTGTCCTTCAGGTCCTGCTGGCCAGATGGCCTCCCCTCACAAGCTCCCACTGGCCCGAGATGCTCGCAATTCTTCAGAGGCCGCTCTGCCTGGTGCCTCTGCCTGACCCAGAAACCAGCTGTGGCAAGGGCCTGGGAGGCAGCAGAGAATAAAAGCATTTGTCCCCAAGATGCTCACCTTTCAGCAGAGAAAGGCCTAGAAGAAGCAAGACTAATGCACGTTTTGGGGAGGGGCAAGCCCTGGGAATAAAAGGCAGAAAGGGAGTCTGGAGTGTCGCGATCGCTCAAGGGTGACCCGGGTGCTGCTTCTGAGCAGAGAAGCCAGGAGAGTGGGAGTAGCCGGATAAACCACCTGTGAGAAGGGGGTCCGGGAAGGAAGGGAACAGACACAAAGGGCAGCAGCTAACGGGACCCACAGAGCAGCTGCAGCCGGAGAGGGCCTCTGGGCTGGGGTGACTGATGGGATGGGTACTGGGCTGAGTACACCGCGCCTGCCTTTCAAGGACGCTCTGGCAGGAATGGAGAGCAGACCCCAGAGCGCCCTGAGGGACAGCAAGAGCAGCCCAGAGGCCAGCAAGCTGCCTGGGAGGGGGCGGATGGGAGCAGGTCCGCTGGCGCGAGAGCCGAGTTCTGAACCCAGTCTGACGTGGAGCCGGAGGATGAGTTCATGAGCAAGCAGAGTCGGAGCCGGGCCCAGAGGGCGTGGGCCTAGGGTCTGCTGAGGAAAGAGAATTCAGTGCAGCCTGTGGGTTTGAGGTGCCCACCCGAGGCGTCTGGAGGGCCGTTTGGGACAGCGCCAGGTGCGCGGGGCAGACGTCCAGGCTGGGGTGTGTGGGCCTGCAGAGGAAGGCTGGGAGGGACTAGGCGCCCGGTGTGTCTGGGCTGTCATCCCGTGTCGGGTTCTGAGACTCCACAGGTCCAGAATGGCGGGAGAGGCACAGTCTGAGTGGGAGGGAGGAGGATCGACTGCCGGACCCCATCAGGTCACCCTGCTTGTCGCCTCGCTTAGCCTAGACATGGACTCTGGAGTTGAGGGCGGGCTGTGTGGGCAGTGAGGGCTCTCCCGGAGAGCTGGATGAGCCCAGCTGACCCCCCAGCCTCTCCAGTGCACATGCCTAAGAAAGCCTGAGGTGTGTGTTTTATCTCCATGTAGCGCTGACTCAGGTAGACCGGGAAACCAGTCTCTTTTGGAGATCTGTACGTGTCCTTCAAGTTCTGGTTTGATGACACATTTCGGCATGAGCACCTCCATTCGGTCTGTTCTGCTCGGCCCAGAGCAGGACTTGGTCCGAAGCAGTGGCCTCCTATAATCTTTGTTTAACAGACGCAGACTTGGAAGGGCGCTGGCCGATGGGTAATGAAATGAGGTGAGTGTTCCTGAAACGTGGGTCTGAATCCGGGACATTCCAATGCATTAAAGAGAAAACCGCAGACAAGGCTGAGAAGGAACGGCCAGTGGAGAAGAGGCGACGCAGGAGTGTCAGGCGGGCGGAGTGTCAGGCGGGCGGGAGGACTGGCAGCAGCTAAGCTGGTGGCCGGCTGTGAGGGCGTCAGACACCGATGTGCAGGCTGCAGAGACTGCGGGCCAGGAGGAGTCTGGGTGGGTTTGGAAGTGTGTCCTGTGGTGTGCACTGCTAATGAGATGCCCGCGCTTGACGTTGCAAGATTCTGTGGACCCCTTGGTTATGCGACGAAACCACCAAAACTTTGAAATTGAGGTGAGATTAACATAAACTTAAATATTTAAACAAGCCCATTACATTTAGTACACTCATAATATTGTGCAACCACCACTCCAATTTAGTTCCAAAATACTTTCATCATTCAAAAAGGAGGCCCTGCATCTGCCAAAGAGTTATTCCCTGCTCCCCACTCTCCCCAGCCCCATGACAATCCCCAAGTCTGCTTCCATCTCTGCAAATGGACCCATTCTGTAGAGTCCCTGTAAATGGGACCTTCCGTGTGTGGCTTCAAATCAGCATAATGTGCCGAGGTGGGTGATTCCTAAGGAAATCATGCTTTGGGGCCAGCAGGTGTCCGCGTGGCTAAGGCGCTGAACTCCCACATGGCTGACTGCAATTCAAGCCCTGGACCTGGCAGCTTAAAACTCAAGAAGCTAAAAAAACAAAAACAAAAACAAACTCAAGAAGCTGTGCACATGTGTGCATGTGCCCCAGATTCCAACCAGGGCATGGAGAAGGGGTTGCATGGCCACCCCAGGGGCTATTTCTCACTTTCCCTCTCTGTTTCTCTCTCCGGTGAGCACATGTACTAATGGCAAACACCTAATTTAACAAGGAGAAAAAAGAAGAGAGGTCCCGACCAGCCAGGTGGTGTGGTGGCTAAGGCCGCTGGAGCCCACGTGGCCAGCTGTGTGGTTTGTGTCTGGAGCTGGTTGCTTGGAAAACATGTTGGGTGTATGTGCACGCGTGACCGAACTCTAGGAAGGACTGCCAAATGCTGTCTCTCTGGGTGTCACTTCTCTTTCTCTCTCCCCTGTCTCTCCCCACTGAGTCCACATGCCCTATAGAAAATTTTTAAAAAGAAGAAGAAAAGAAAAAGGTAGAGATTTACTTATTTCACTCATGAATCTGGTGGCTGGAAAGTGTAAGGCGCAGGGCTGCATCAGGCCGGCCTGCAACATGGCCGGCAGAAGCAGCGAGGATGGCGGGGCACGCAGGCAAAGCTGCCTACAACGCTCTCTTCTACCACACTCCCTCCCTGAGAACTAGCTCTTCCCGAGAGCTGGGACTCACTCAGTCTCTCACAAACAGCAGTAGTCCCGGAAGACTAGTGAGGCTGGTGCCTCCACGATTGGGCGTCAGTCTAATCCCTGCCCAGTAGGTCTACCACTTTTACCACCATCGGCTGAGGACCGAATGCCGAAACCAGAGACCCTGGGGGACAGACCATTACCTAAATCGTGACACACTGGGGTCATCCCCAAGGATTTGGTTAAGAACTCCTGAGGTCAAGAGAATTGGTGTAGGTGAGGTGGGTGAGGCTGGACAGGGTGGGAAGAGCAGGAGGCTGGCCTCCGGAGGAGCAGCTCAACCACCGAGGCAGCAGCGAAGCCTTCATGCTAGTGCCCAAGGCCCAGGGCGAGGGGACGAGGGCGTGGAGGGTATGTGCCCGCTGAGTGACTACAGCGACAGAACTTGGACTGGGCTCTGGGCAAGGAGGGGAGGGAGGACAGAGGCAGAGTGGAGTGGTGACAAAGTGACAGGCCGGGGTCACAGGTGGGTCAAGGTAGGCCAGAGGCAGTGAACTGGAAAGACAGGTAGTGGTAGTCAGAAGGCAAGACGCTTGACCATGACAGTCTCTGCGTGCCTGACCTGTCCCCAGCCAGTGAGCAAGAAGACGCAGGCTGTAAGACCGCCCAGGCAGGACTGTCAGAAGCTCTAGAGGGTGATGTTTGACTAAGGTGGTCTAGCACTTCCTCGGAGGCCCGGTGTTCCAGCTGTACACGCTGCCACGGCTATCGCCATGCGAACTCTCCGAATGAATTCACATGGCTCCAAACTGTTCAGAAGGGAACAAACGTGGAACCAGCAGTTAGCGTAATGGCTGTGTCACTGGACTCTCATGTAGTCGACCCTGGTCTGAGTTCCAGACCCGGTGGCTTAAACTCACACCGGGCACGTGTGTGTGCATGCTCAAGATCCTGAGAGGAGAATGGAGGAAAAGGGATTGTGGTGTGGCCATCCCCCCTGGGGGGTGATTTCTCGCTTTCTGTCTCTCTCTGTCTTTCGGGTGAGCACACGTGCCCTATAGCAAAAATCTCTCAAAAAATAAATAAAAAAGAAAGAAAGAAAGAAGTGAACGCATGACAGAAGGGGCTGGCGTCCTAGGCCAGCTCCGTAACGCAAGTTTGCCAAGCGGACATCGTGTAGAATATGCTCCAGGCACGGGCAGTCTCAAGGAGTTGGCCGGCATTCCGCAAGCCAGGATACTGAGTGCCAGGTTATGACAGCTGTCGCTCTCGTGAAGGCCGTGTGATTGCACACTGTCCTCGTGAGCTAGACTCACCCTGCTGACCTGATTTAACTTGGGGTAAACGGGCTCTGCCCGGACACAGTTTGGCTTCTGCTCCAGGAGACCTTGACCCCCCACTTCAACTCTTCCCTGTCTCTTGTCTCAACCCTTCGCGACACCCCACCTTCAAGCCCTGAATTTCTCACACTACAGGTAAACAAGGGTGTGCCAACTGGCACGTGGACAGAAAACGATTGGACACGTAACTTCTAGAACTGGTGCGGCTAGACAATCTCACCCAGACCCCTCACATTTGCAGTTGGCAGGGTGTGGTGGCAGTAAGATCATGTGACTCTGCTTGGGCTTTAGTTTTGCATTTAAGTTCTTAATAGGCAGTGACTCCGTGTATGGCCCATGCTCCCTGCCCGCCTGCGCTGCGTCTTCGTGACCCAGTGAGACATGTAGCCCAGTGTTGACAGCATGGGGCGCGGCTGGGAGGGCGGTCTCAAGCTCGGCTTTCTGAGGCCTCTAGTGGCTTCTCGTGGAGCGTGGAGCAGGTCTCCGCGGGTCCACGGCCCTGTCTTCGCCGTGGTGGTCCTGGTTTTCTCGCCAGAGCCGGGTCACCTCACGACTCATCTGGTCGAAAAGGCGTGCTCCAATGCGCGCGGCGCAACCATCGCGTCGCCCGACAGCTGCTGGTTCAGCACCTGGAATAAGACGTTCCGCCGCAAGCGTCGTCGCTGCGGCCGCAAACACCTCCGCTGCTCAAACATTTCCCACCGCAAGTCTCCCGGTTCCGGGTTCCCGCGTCGGTTCCCTCCCAGCTGCCCGCTCCTTCCGGCCCCTCCGCTTCCCTAACGGAGGAAGAGGAGCGCTCCCACGCGCAGCGCGGGACCCTTATATACCGTCCTTCCCCGCCACGCCCCCGTGCCATCACAGAGCGTCCGGTCGGACGTGACTGGCATAGGGACTCATGCAAATGACAGGGCCTGGCGGGGGAAGGCCGGCCGCGGGGCGCCAAACCCACCCTCCAAAACGCAGAAGA
>NW_006159689.1:263645-265791 GCF_000334495.1 Tupaia belangeri chinensis | reverse complement strand
CGGTCGGACGGGGCGGGCAAGGGGACTCATGCAAATGACAGGGCCGGGCGGGGTAAGGCCGGCCGCGGGTCGCCAAACCGACCTTCCAAATCGCAGAAGAGCGCCCCTCCCTCTGCCGACCCGCGAGCGTTGGGTTTCAGGCCCAGGGCCTGATCAAACGCCATAGCAATTGGGTTCTCCTCCTTGGGCCAGGGGAGTGGACGATGATTTCTGTTTTTGTAGAAAGACAGAGTACCAGAGCGTGCGCAGCATGGTTAGATCTGGCTATGCCGAATGTCACGACAGGTGACGAGAAGGGGGCTAGGGTGCCATAGAATCCACACAGATAAATGTTAGGAAGGCAAGTACCACGCCCTCACCGCCACCTCCCCTGCCCAGCTGGGAGTTTTACATAAACAGCATCAGCATTGCCCGCCAGCTGCAGACTGGACAGGCTCAGCTGGAGGGAGAGGTTTTATGCAGATTGGCTCCTCGAGGTCTGTTCCCTGCTTTGTGAGGGTGAGAGTGGCAGGGTGGATCCAATGAGCTGGTGTGGCCAAGTGAGAGATGATGTGATTTGAGAGGCTAAAAAACAGCCCAGAAAAGACACCTATACCTGAATCCCTGGAACTCACCAAGAGACAGACACTTTGCAGATACACTTGTTTTAAGATACTGAGATGGGGGTTGTTTGGGTGGACTTTTTTTGTATGTTTGTTCAGAGATTTTTGCTATATAGCACACGAGCTCCCATGGAGAGACAGAAGGCAAGAAATCACCCCTGGGGGGGAGTGGCCACGCCGCAATTCCTTCCCCTCCATTCTCTTGGGATTTGGGGCACGCTCACATAAGGCACCTGGTGTGAGTTTTACCCGGTGGACTACGTGGGAGTCCAGCAACATAGCCAGTAAGCCATCTGCTGGCCCCAGTTTGGGTGGACTTCATGCACTTAGAAGCATCTTTGTGAGAGAGAAGCAGAGGGAGGCCCGATACAGAAGTGGAAGAACTGTGACCCGGAGACAGCTGGGAATGCTGGCCACTCCGGGAAGCCAGAAGCGGAAAAGAAGGGACTGTCTCGCATCCCATATCAGGATGTGGCCCTACCAACACCGAGATGCTGGCTCCCGATCTCCAGAATCGTGAGAGAATTCCTGCTGTCTTTAGCCACCAAATTCGTGATTTGTCACAGCAATCATAGGAAGTTAATAGGAGTAGGCTGTTAGCAGTGGACAGGGTCAGAAATGATTGGATTTAGGTATCTTTCTGGAGCCAAGACTAACAGGGCTCTTGTCATCTGAATGTGGTTCAGGTGTTCCTGAAGGAAGAGTCACAGCCGAGTTCCAGGTTTTTGGTCTAAGCACCATGGACCAGGCTGGCAGAGAGGACAGATTATTAGGTGGTGTCTGCCACGATCCCGTCTGAGGGGACACCAGCCAGCACGTGTTACATCCTCCAAGCTCCCAAGTCCTTCCATGTAGGTGTCCCTTGCTGGGCACAGGGGGCCCAGAGAGGTAATGGGCACGCAGATGAACCCGGAGTTCAAAGACGGTTATGCTAAATTGAAAATAAATACAATAGGCTGAAAAGGGAAAAGAAAAATCCAGACAGTTATGCCGGCAAGCTGAGCCTGTCGGCCATCGCTCAGTTCAGTCAAGGAGCCTTTTTAGAACACTCAAGAAAGCATATCCAGGACCTGGGCCGGGGTTCGCGCCAACTTTTGGTGGGACAGAGGGAGAGGGTCCAACAAAGGAGAGGAGGAACCCACGCGGGAGTCCCCTAGGTGGAGGGAGCCGCGTGCGGAGGAGGGAAGAGACACACGTGCCCTGCGGTCGGGGCGTGTGACACGAGGTCCCGCCAGCGCAGAGAGCGCCCCCGCGGCGGACTCGCGGCTCGTCAGTCATCCCAAGGGAACGGGAGGGGGCTTCCGCAGGCCATCGAGGCCTCTCCTGGAGGAACCTGCTGCCGCAGGAGCTGCCGGCTGCGGGCCGGGCGGCGCAGAGTGGCTCCGGAGGCTCCTATGGGAGACCTGCATCCCGCGTGGCCGGCTCGCTGGTGGCAACCGGGCGGGACCGAAGGCGAGCGCGAAACAGGCACGTCATGAGCGACTGCCTGGAGGGGCCACAAGAGCTGCGCAGCGTCGGGGCCAGGCTTGGCCCTGCCCCACCTG
>NW_006159689.1:263065-263469 GCF_000334495.1 Tupaia belangeri chinensis | reverse complement strand
GTCCGTCGGGTGCATAGTGAGCGTTACGTGGGGCGCCTGGAAGGGGTGGGGGCGGCCTCCGTCCCCCGCCCACCCCACTGTACCCCACTATGAAGAGCCCCCCAGTTGCACGCCAGGACACGACCCCCCAAAGGCTGGTGACCTCTAAGGTCACACCCGTGTCCCCACTTGCGCCCGTTCCCTGGAGCGCCTACTGGAACGCTCGGTGGGCTGGGCGCTCGGGCCTCTGTTCCGCCCGACCCTGCGGCCGCCCCTCGATGCCCACCTCCGGCGGGCCTCGGTTCCGCCCGCCCCTGCGGCCGCCCCTCGATGCCCACCTCCGCCCGAGCTACCCCCTGCTGCCTGGCAGGGACGGTTTGGCTCTGCGGGCAGCGGCGGGTCCCTGAAAAGTTCAAGACATCTCC
>NW_006159689.1:254724-261354 GCF_000334495.1 Tupaia belangeri chinensis | reverse complement strand
GTGGGGGTGGTGGTGTGTGTGTGTGTGTGTGTGTGTGTGTGGCGCAGCCAGTGTTCCCACCCCCAGGCTCTCCTCAGCAGGACAGCTGAGGCCTCTTGGCCTCTCGGCCTCTCAGGTGCCCCCCTCCTGGTCCCAGTGAAGAGGGGACACTTAGGGCCCACCAGCCCCTCATGTGGGTTGTGCATCAGGGCCTGAGGGTGCTTTGCCACCTGGGCTCTGGCCTGACCTGCCTCTCCCCCTGGCAGGTACAATTCTTCTGGCTGCGAGCTCTGCGCAGGTAGGTGGGAGTGGCGGGTGGGAGCCAGAGGGAGGAGGGCTGGGGGGACCCAGAAACAGCTGGGCGCCAGAGGGTGGGTGGGGAACCCCGGGGCAGTCTCAGGGAGAGTGGGGCGTGGGGGTTTGATGGGACAGCATCTGGAGAAAGGGCCTAGGCTCTGAACCCTGAACTGGACTGAGCAGAGGCCACCTGGGGTTTGGGGGTAGGGTCCTGGGTGTGGCCTCCAGAATGCAGGAGGCTCCCAGCTTGGTCCCATGACCCCCTTGCAGGTCCCAAGCCTCTGCCCCCCGAGGGCCTGCAGTACCTTGTGCTGTTGTCCCATGCCCACAGCCGGGAGTGCAGCCTGGTGCCCGGCCTCCGCGGGCCTGGGGGCCGAGACGGGGGGCTCGTGTGGGAGTGCCCCGCGGGCCACACCTTCTCCTGGGGACCCTCTTTGGGCCCTACCTCTCCAGAGGAGCCCAAACCTGCTCACCTTCCGCTCACTGCCCGGAGAAGCTGGTGCCCAGAGGCCAAGAGTGGGCAGCAGCCTGCAGGTAGGCTGGGGGAGAGTGGATGGAGGGGGACGGGCATCCTGGGGTCTCTGGAAAGGGCCCTCTCAGTGGAGACATGGCTGCAAACGCATGGTGAGGTATAGAGAGCAAAGCGCCATCCAGGGTGTGTGGTGTGCATTCGTGGGGTGTGTGGTGGAGGCAGACCGGGAGGAAAGTCCGTCTGTCCGTGCTGCGGGAGCCATCTCCAGGAGGTGTGCAGAGGCAGGCTGCACTGGGTGGAGCTGGACGTCCTGCTGACAACCCGGATGGGAGCTTCTCATGTGCTTCCCCCTTAATGGGGCAGGGGTGTTTTCCAGTCTCCCTGTGGCAACCCTCCACCCAGCCCCCGTGAGCGGGCGTGGGTGGACACTCTGTGCCGGCCTGCCCAGCTCGGCTGACCTGGCCCCAGCCTGATGCAGAGGGCCTATTGCCGCACCGCCACACTGGCCACCATCCTGTTACTCGAGTATTTTTCTATAAAAGTCACATGAAAGCGTCTTTTCCCAAGCGGAACGCTGCCCCATCCCCATGGGCACCCTCCCCTGTGCCCTCAGCACGCCCTGCCCTCGCCGTCCAGCACAGAGCTCTTCCCTGTGCACAGGTTCGGGGTCTGACCGTGATGAGAGGACCGTCAAGTCCAGGTTGCCCAGGTGAGGAGGGCAGCGGGTGGGTGGGCCGGCCCTGCAGTGGGCATGGTGGACAGGACCTCAGGCTTGCCTGCCTTGAAGGTCCCTGCCGGAGACCCCCCAGCTCCCAGGAGAAGGCGAGGGCGAGGATGTGGAGGACGAGGGCGAAGAGGAGGCACTGAGCGAGGCCAGCCCGTGGGCCTACAGCTCCTCCCCAGACGAGCAAGTGGGCCGGGCGGTGCGGGCCGGGCGGCAGGGCAGCGGGGCAGTGGCCTGGGGCTTCCCACCTGTGGGCGGGGAGGGCTGGTGGACATCGAGGGGTTCTTCAGGGAGGCAGAACGGGCTGGAGGCTGTGAACTGAAGGGGCGGGAAGAGGGAAGAGGGCTGGTGTGAGGAACCCCGAGGTGGGTGGGTGGCACCTGGTGCTCACACCCTCCCCTTTGTTTCTTTCAGTAGTGAGCCAGATGCCCCTGGGACCCACACCCCGAAGGAGGGGCTGACACCCCCTGTGCCTGCAGCTGTCTCCTCTCCGACCCCCGGGCCGTCCTCAGCACCCTCGCCGGGTTCCGGAACCCCATTGCCTGCGGAAGTCTGGGCACAGCCGGAGCTCAGCCGGCCCTCCCAGGTGGCCCAGCAGCCCGAGCACTCAGCCAGGTAACCTGAGGCTGAGAGGACAGGGGCCACCTGGGATGTGGCCCTTGCTCAAGGTCCTCTGCTCCCTCTTTGCTGCCCGTAGCTTTGGAAGCCAGGCCAAGCCCGCCCCGACTCTGGCCTGGGATGAGGACACTGCGCAGATCGGGCCCAAGAGAATTAGGTAGGCCTCGGGGGACGGGGCTCAGGACAGCGAGGAGCAGGCAGGAATCCTGCTCTTCCCACTCTCCTCCCCAGGAAAGCTGCCAAGAAGGAGCTGATGCCGTGCGACTTCCCCGGCTGCGGGAGGATCTTCTCCAATCGGCAGTATCTGAATGTGAGGGCGCAGCTGGGCCTGTGTGCTCGGGGGCAGGGAGGGGATCGAAGGAGAAGCTGAGGAACAGGAGCCAGGGAGAGGAGGGAGGGGCACACAGAGCTTTCTGAGAACCGAGTTTAAACCGGACAAGGGGTAGCTGGGGCAGAGGCCAGCCTCGGTGCACAGGGCTGCGTCCACGGCTGTGTCATGACTTCTCTGCGGTCACCGGGTTCTTGTGGGCTGCGGACTACGGCTCTAGATGCTCGACATGCAGAAAGGCTTGGGCCCTTTGTCCCTCCCAGTGCCCCGTGGGTAGTGCTGACATTATCCTGCTTTGCAGATGAGGAAACCGAGGTACACAGGAAGTCGTCTCTAGGGCACTATGGTCCAAGGCCCCTCAGCTAGTGTCTGGCGGGCCAGGCTCTGAGCCCAGTGGCCTGGCTCCAGTGTCCAGCTCAGGCTGCCCAATTGTGCCGTCTCAGTGGGCAGAGGATCAGGACTGCCCAGGAGATGCAGAAGTCTGACAGGGGAGACCCCAGGCTATGGGGCAAGGCATGGGTGGGCGAGCCTGCTCAGAATGCTGCTGACAGATGCCAGGAATCATGGGGTGGGGAGTGGCACAGGTGACAGTGAAGCTGCAGTCTGAGCAGGGCGCTCAGTGGGCTAATCAGCCACCAGACCCCGTGAGGGACAGACGGACGTGCCCCAGAGGTTTATGCGGAGAAGCTTGGTGTTACCAAGAAGGGGACAGCACCGCATGGCCAGCCAGGGTGTGCGATTGGGTGGATCGTATGGGATGTATTCCATGTAGGGGTGTTGGGGTGGGGGAGACTCTTTTCACTGGTTGACGTGGAGAGCCTCTGTGTGCGTGTGCACGTGTGTGCGTGTATGTGTGCGTGCTTCTCTGTGTCCCCACAGCAGATTCGTGGTGAGCTGCTCATAGAAAGCAGATAGTCTGAGCATGCTGTCACATGTCAGCACTGATGCTGACAGGTCTGATCATGCTTGCTCGCACCACCTCCCTGCCCCGGTAGCCAGCCCAGGCCCGGGCAAACCAGGAGTGTCCCCGAGTGCACCGCATGCAGGGAGTACCGCGGCTGTGCAGAGAGAGGGCCCGGCAGGGAGCGCAGACGAGGTGCAGAGTGTAGGGCCAGGGTGCCGCAGGCTCAGCCTCCCGTGCAGACGACCTGGCCGAATGACCTGGGTGGCCGTGGGGGACGAGCAGAGCCGGGGGCCGGGAGGGCGAGGAGCCTGCCTGCCGCCCAGCCCAGGCATCTCCCTGGGAAGGCAGCTCTCCGTGGTGTCTCCCCCCACCACCACTTCCTCCCCAGCACCACAGGAAGTACCAGCACATCCACCAGAAGTCCTTCTCCTGCCCAGAGCCTGCCTGCGGGAAGTCCTTCAACTTCAAGAAGCACCTGAAGGAGCACGTGAAGCTGCACAGTGGTGAGTGACGAGCAGTGCCCCTCGGCGCCATCCCTGGTCCTGGGCGGAGCACCCGCCCGCTCACGTGTGGGTCAGCAGGGGACAAAGCAGGCAGCCCTCGCCCTTGTTGGACATCCCTGATAGTGACGCGGGGCCATGGCGAGCTGCGAAAGCCGGGTTGGCAGAGTGTGAGGAGCAGTTGCTGTTGTGGAAGGAGCTCGCCTTGACCCAAGTGCAGGGGGGAAAGGAAGCCTGTACCCAGGCCCACAGGCCATGCTGTGGGAAGATCCAGGGTGGCATCTGTGTGGCACGTCCCAGGAGCAGGGAGAGTAGTGAGCGGTACCCTAGGTGGCAGGGCTTCCAGGACAGCTGCAAGGGCTCGGCCCCCACTTGCAGCAAGATGGCTCCAGGGCAGGTCTTGGTGGGTGGAGGACGAGCTGATCAGCTCCCCGGCTGCTGTGTGGGAGGGGGCATGCAGGCCAGCGTGGGGCCTACCTGCAGCACCTACAAGAGTAACAACATAGCCTGGGCTTGCGTAGCCGTCGAGGGCGAGGGAGGCTGATGTGGTCGTGGTGGAGGCAGAGGGCTTCTGTGGGGGGTGGGGGGGGGCAGGCGGTGGGTGACCTGAGCAGCTCAGCAGGGTGATGTGACTGGGGACGGGGCAGAGGCAGAGAGGGAGACCCGACATGCCAGTTAGACACCCCACCTGTCTGGGGTTCCAGGGAGATGCCGGCAGAGCACAGCGGGTATGTCCGAGCATGGGACAGGGCGGGGAGCCGCGGCTGCACGGTCTCTGCAGGAAGCCAGGTGGAAAGGAGATCTGAGCCCTGCACAGCCGCCACTGGGGCAGGTTGGGCCCGTGGGGATGGTCAAGGAGGCCTTTGAGGACCAAATGCAGGAAGTGTCCCAGGGCAGGGAGAGGTGATCGGTGGTGCTGTGGACCACTCTGTGACGGTGTGGAATCGTTCTTGCCCAGGTGACAAGGTGGTGCTAATGGGCAGCTGAGCCAGGACGGACTAGGTGCCAGGCAGAGTGGACAGTACTTTGGAGTTTTGCTGTGAAGACAGGCAGACAACTGGGGTCTTAGCTGGAAGGCTGGGGCGTGGGGCACAGAGATGATGACAAGCCCACAGAGGAGAAAGGACACTGATGCTGGGGACAGGTGGGGACTTGGGAGAGCAGGAGTGGTCCTGGGCCAGTGGGAGGCAGCGAGTGTCATGGGGGTGGGTGCCAGTGCACGTGGGTTAGTGGGTTTGGTGGCCGATGTGGGTATTCTCTTGTTGGTGACTTAGAAATGACAGTGCAGAGTGGGTGGCATACTCGAGGCTGGGAGGCTGGTGGAGAGGCCACGTGACACGTCCTCTGGAATCTAGAGGGGGAGAGGGGACCAACGGGAACTGCAGTGCTGGACTGGGACTGTGGGTGGAAGGAGAAACCAGGCCTGGCTACGCCCCCCGCCAGGCCACACGCAGTCCTGGCAGGCCAAGGGGCATTTACCCAGAGCTGGGCTTTGAGCAGGTACAGCTGAGGGGAGGGGCCGGCAGCCTGGCAGCGTGAACAAAGGCTGCATGAACAGCTGTGGACGGCCGGCGCCATGGTCCGGCGTGTAAGGGCGCTGGCTCCACGCGGCTCACCACGGTCTGAGTGCCAGCCTTGGAGGCAGTTTGAGACACCCTGTGCTGGGCACGCGTGTGTGTGCCCAAGGTGGGGAGAGAGTGTGGCGAGACCGTGCCGTTGTAAAGTGCTGTGCAAATGGAGCTGAAGGGGGAGGGGGCCAGTGGGGAGGCAGTGGGCTGCCTGGGCCAATGGACTGGTGACCTGGTCACAGGACTGTCACTGCAGGACAAGATAAGTGGCCCTGGCTGGGACTGCAAGGCTCGAATGGTGGTTTCTGACTTCTGAGGTGGCGCAGCACTTGGGCCCAACCTGGAAACGTGGCCGTGGAGTGGGGCGAGATGAGCAGCCAGGATGGGCGGGGTGTTGGGTGAAAGTGGGCACAGCCGATGGGAGTGCAGGGCCTGGAACCAGAGCCGTATGACCCAGGGAGGAGGTGCAGGGCGTCCGAGGGCATGTTGAGTTTCCAGAACCGGGAGGGACAGACATCTGAGGGCACCTGGGCAGCAAGGACCCCGCTCTGCTGCAGGCCCGAGGCCGGGGACGCAGGGGCCCCAGCTGCCAGAGGTGCAGAGCCAGGGCCACACACAGGAGGGGGCAGGGACGGGGTGGGTGGTCGCCCAAGTGAGGAGATGATCCCGGACGCCAGGGAGTGACTTTGGGGAGGACTCGGCTCTCACTCCTATCTCTGCTAAGGCCCAGCTCAGGGACCCAGGTGCAGGCAGGGCGCCCGCAGGGCAGGGTGAGCAGACAGTCATGGAGCCTGTCAGCTGTTGTCGCATGCCCTGTGTGTATCTCGTGGTCGTGACCCGCTCCGCAGTCTGCACAACAGCTCGTCCAGGCTACACGCCCAGAATTGGCGTGCTCCCGTAGGGGGGCAGGCGGGGCCAGGAGGGGCGGCACCCTGAGAACCGATGTGGAGTGCTCCCCGTGTATGCAGACACCCGGGACTACATCTGCGAGTTCTGTGCCCGCTCTTTCCGCACCAGCAGCAACCTCGTCATCCACAGGCGCATCCACACCGGGGAGAAGCCCCTGCAGTGAGTGTGGGGGGCTCTGAGGGTCAGGGCCCTGCAGTGAGTGTGGGGGGGCTCTGAGGGTCAGGGCCCTGCAGTGAGTGTGGGGGGCTCTGAGGGTCAGGGCCCTGCAGTGAGTGGGGGGGGCTCTGAGGGTCAGGGGCCATCGCTAGGGGGGCGGAGAGCCTGGGCGCTT
>NW_006159689.1:251708-254577 GCF_000334495.1 Tupaia belangeri chinensis | reverse complement strand
AGGGCCCTGCAGTGAGTGTGGTGGGCTCTGAGGGTCAGGGCCCTACAGTGAGTGTGGGGGGCTCTGAGGGTCAGGGCCCTGCAGTGAGGCGGGGGGGCTCTGAGGGTCAGGGCCCATGGCTAGGAGGAGGTAGGGCCTGGCAGCTTGGTCTGCAGGGCACCAGGCAGAGGGAAGGAAGCCCTGGGAAAGTCAAGGTGGACCAAGGCCCCCCTGCCCTCCTGTCTCTGTCCCTGTCCCTGTCCCTGTCCCTGTCCCAGGTGTGAGATATGCGGGTTCACCTGCCGCCAGAAGGCCTCCCTGAACTGGCACCGGCGCAAGCATGCAGAGACGGTGGCCGCCTTGCGCTTCCCCTGTGAACACTGTGGCAAGCGCTTTGAGAAGCCGGACAGCGTTGCCGCTCACTGCAGCCGAAGCCACCCAGCTCTGCCCCAAGCCTCTCAGGAGTCACCGGGTGGCTCCGATCCCTGTCCTAGTCCCTCTGCCCCTGAGTCCCTGGGGGCCCCTCCATCACCTCAGTCTCCAACCCTGCTCCCCCCTCAGTGAAGTCTGACCTTGGCCTCCGCTGCAGGGAGCCAGACCCTGGGATACAGTGGAGCCATGGGTCGGCCCGAGGAGAAGGGCCAGGTGACTGTCCCCAGCGACGGCCCAAGGAGAAGGGCCAGGTGGCTGTCCCCAGCGATAAGGGTGACGGGGATGTGGGGGGTGGGATGGGGGGGGCGCCACTGTGTTCCAGACAAGCTGGACGCCTCCCTCCCTGAGGACAGAATAAACTTTCACACACCACGTGTGGGCAGAGCCAGTGCTTTGGCACCTGAGGTGTGAGAGCTGTGAGCCTGGATTTCCCAAAGCAGGCTCCACCGGAATGCCGGAGTGCAGCCTGTAGGCAGGCCCAGTCCCTGTCCCTGAAGGCCTCCCCTTCCCTGCTCTGGGGTCTCAGTTCCCTCTACAGACTCACCTTGGCCCTTCGTAGCCCTTCCCTGTAGGGGCGTGCCCCTCACAGTCACGCAGACTAGTCCGTGACAGCCTGGGGTGCTGGAGCAGGCGCAGACTGGGCCACGGGGCTGGGGGTGCTGGAGCAGGGACAGAGGTGCACAGCCCTGGGTGCTGCCTACCTGCCTGGCCGAGAAAGCCAAGCAGGGAGGTCCTGAGGAGTTGCCTTCAGTGCGAAATCGAGGGCTCCTGAGGGTGCTGCGCTGTCTGGGAAGGAACGAGACACTGGTGTCTGCTCTTGGAGCACCCCCCGAGTCCATGAAGACGGCAGCCTCAGGCTTGACAGGGGCTCCTAATATCTGGAGCCCAAATAACTCTTTATTTCATCAGCCATCAGACAGAGGGCACTGGCTAGTTCCAGGGGTTTGCACCCTGCCCTCCATGGCACCTGTTTCTGTGGCTCTAAGCCTGACTTGGACAAAGTGCCCCCACTTGCCGTGCCTGGTTGTGTCAAGCCCTTTGGTCTTGGCCTGGCTTCCAGGCAAATGTCTCCCACCTAGCTGGAGAATGCTGGCCTGACTGCAGAACCTGGACCTGCCCAGGGGACAGAGGGTGGCCATGCTGGGGTCATCTCTGACAGGGAGCGGTCCGCAGAGATCTTCACAGAGGTGCACTCTCTCCCTGCCCAGCCATGCCTGTAACAGGAACCTGGGCAGAGAGGCAGGGAAACCAAGAGCCCAGAGCATATCCCCAGGGGCACACCTGGGCACTCTCCAGCCCCTAGGTTCTGGGGTTCCCGGTCTCCTTGTGCCTGCACCTCAAAGCTAGGGGAGGTCTGAGATAAAGCACAGGGTGGAAAGGGGCGGACAGGGTGTGGAAGGCGGGCACAGGGTTACCAACAGGACAGCCAGCCTCGCACAGTTCTGACTGCCCTCCCGCCTTCCGAGAAGCCCCCAGCAAGCCTGCCTCAGCTGGGGCACAGAGAGCCCTGGCTTTTGTCCGCTGGCCCGGCCAAGACCACAGCTGCCTGGGTGGCAGTGCGGGCGCGCGCGTGGGTTCGCTGGTGCTGGGACAGCAAGGGACTGTGGCTGAAGCACTTGCCGCACTCCGTGCACGCCGCCGGCCGCTCGCCCAGGTGCGTCTTGCGGTGCAGTGCCAGCTTGGAGGCCACGCTGAAGGCCTTTCCGCACTCGGGGCACTTGTGCGGCTTGTGGCCGGCGTGGTTGCGCCTGTGCACGTTGAGGTTGGACACGCATGTGAACCTCTGGCCGCACAGCTCGCAGCGGTAGGGCCTCTCGCCCGTGTGCGTGCGCCGGTGCTTGGTGAGGTCCGAGCGGTCGCTGAAGCGGCGACCGCAGTCGGGACACGGAAAGGGCCGCTCGCCAGTGTGCGTGCGCTGGTGCACCACCAGGTCGGACCGCTGCCCAAAGCCCTTGCCGCACGTGGCACACGCGTGCGGCCGCGCGCCCTGGTGGCTGCGCTGGTGGCGCAGTAGCGTGGAGCTCTCGCTGAAGCGGCGGCCGCAGTCCCCGCAGGCATAAGGCTTCTCGCCCGTGTGCGTGCGCTGGTGGCGCACCAGCGTGGCGCTCTCCAGGAAGCCCTTACCGCACTCCGGGCACTTGAAGGGCTTCTCCCCCGAGTGGGTCTGCAGGTGTCGCGTCAGCGTGGAGTTCTTTCCGAAGCTCTTGCCGCACACGCCACACCGGTGAGTGCCTGGGACGCGGGGCCGTAGGTGTGTGGAGTGGCCCAGGCCCTCGGCCCCGTGGACGCGCGCGTGAGTGTGCAGTCCGGCTCCGTTGCGGAAGGCCCGCGGGCGCTGCGCGCAGCGAAGCAAGAGGTCGGCGGAGCCGGCAGCAGTGCCCGGGGGGTGTGCCCGTGCCTGGTGGAAGCACAGCACGCTCTGCCGAAAGGGCCGGGCGCCCAGCCGGCAGCGGCGGGG
>NW_006159689.1:246617-249867 GCF_000334495.1 Tupaia belangeri chinensis | reverse complement strand
GGGGCCCCGCGCGCGGCGCTCGCCGCCCTCCAGGCAGCGGAAGCGCCGGGCGCCGTCGTGGGCCCGCTCGTGGCGCCGCAGAACCGCGCTGTAGCCGAAGCTCTGACCGCACTCGCTGCACGCGTAAGGTCGGCCCGCCGCTGCCCCCGAGGCCGCGCACATGGCGAGGGCCGCGCCGCAGCAGGGAGGCGCGCCCCTCACTAGGGTCTGCCTTCTGTTGCTGTGGGCGATTCCCTTTGCTTAAGGCTTGGAAAGAAAACCGTGGCCGAGGGAAGAGGGAGAGGCCTCCAGATCTGGTTTGAGGATTCCAGGATTCCTTCTCCTACCCACAGGCACCTCCGCTGCTGCAGAGTCGGAGCGCCAGGTCCGCCCCGCGCGCAGCCCTGCGGGGAGAAGGTCGCTGTGAGTCCCCACCACCTGCGACGCCTCCCTAAGGTTGGAGAGGGGAGCGTCGACGCCGGTTCTTGTGCGTCTCAGGCAATCCCACCCTTGGGTTCGCTTCTCAGAGAATGATGAAATAAAGCCGCGGGAATCCCAGAAATACGGAGGGCGTGACCTTGAACCCGTGGGAGGGCAGGAGGGGCGGACTGCAGCAGGCCTGGAGAACAGGCAGTCCTGGGTAGACGGGAGCTTGGCTGTTGACACCCTGGGAAGGAAGTCTGCCCTCACGCACCTCAGGCCACATTTTTACCACCGCCCCTCTCCAGGCCACTGCCTCCCAGGGCACATGCCCAAGCCCAGTGAGAGGAACACGCAGACACAAACATGCACAGAAAGGACACACAGCCACGCCACCGCTGTCATACGGACCTGGGCCAGGGTGCAAGCCCGATGTCCCAGTGCCAGGGCTGGCCTGTCAGGTCTCTGTACCTCACCCCATGCTGGAAGAGTCCGTCTATGCCTGAGGGAGAGACCTGCAAGAAAAGAAAAACAACTACTGTGACAAAAAGCACAGTTTCCCTGTCCTCCCTGGCACTGTCCTGTTGGAGCACACGCCGGGAAGCGGCGAGCTGCTGGGTTGGTACTGTGGACAAAGTGTGAGAACAGTGCTTGGAAGAACGGAAGGTGGGAATTCTGTGTGAACTGGTGAAAACCCTTAATTGTTGAATACTTGCTTTTACCACCTTTCAACAATCGAGCAGTTACAAGCACTGTCCATGTAACTAGTAACAAAAAACAAACAAAGCCAGGTACTAAGAGGTAAGATACAAAGTAAGATATGCTCATAGAAACGTTTATATTCACCATAGACCCAGGATAGACGTCTGAGTTTCACGTATCGCCTTATTTTGTTTCTTAATAGATATTACAGGTATTTTATACCATAACTAATTGACCACCAGTTACAAATCAGGATTGTCAGACTTAATCAAGATTTAGAAGATTTATTATCAATCAGCTGTAAGAGGTTTTTCTTCTGAGCTGCATCCTTAGGTTGGAATAGAGACTTTTCCTCCACAGTCTTCTGCTCTGCGAGGCTGGCATTTCCGGGATGGGCCAGGAGAGCCCAGAAAGTCCTGCTTCACAGGAGATGAGCGGTCATTTTGCAACCCTCTATCTGGAAGCCAGATTGGGTGAAAGAGACTGGGCTGCAGGGGTGAGGATGAGGGCGCTGTCAATGGTGGGGTGTATGTGTCCTGCAGGAGACAGGCAGCCCCCCGAAATGTGAGCAGACCCAGCCGAGACAGGCTGTCAGGTCAAACGCACTCCTTATTTCAGAGACTGAGTAGGAACAAAAAGCACAGAATACCTCATTAGTAATGTTTATTATACGTTGAAGTGATATTATGGATATTCTAAATAAAATGCATTATCAAAAGCCATTTCACTCATTTTGAAGGACGTTTACAGTTACAGTGTGGCCACGTTATTCCTGTGGGATACTGCTTGTCCCCATGGCCTTTCCAAATCCTGGGACCGACAAAGGCAGGCTGCTCACACCAGTCCGTGTTTGTGGAGGGCTTTGGTGGGAAAAGGTCGTTGACCTGCCTGACCCTCAGAGCCTCTGTAACCTTGGGGGACGGCCATGCCCTGGGCCACCACTCTAGGAGAAGCCGGTGGCTCTTATGAAAAGTGGACTCCGACTGCCTCTTCTAGGAGACCTGGCTGGGACTCGAAGATGCAACTTCTGCAAGTCTCCGAGGGTAAAGCCCCAGCCATTACTAGCATCGACACAATGAAAGTTTTCACCTGTGTGTGTGTGTTCCCTTCATCCTCTCGGTGCTCCTGTGAGGTGCGAGCCCCCGGGTACCCACCTGGCCATGTGACCTGAGGTTCCCATGAGGCTGGTCAGTCTTCTGGCATGAGCGTGCAGGCGAGTCTAGGGACAGGAGGTGGCGTGTTTCTCACGCTCCATGGGGCAGCCCCCACCCATCTCTGGGGGCCCGCCAGCCTGCAGTACCTTACTGAGCAGTGGAGCCCAGTCTGGCTATGAGGCCCAGTGGGAAGCAGCAGCTGACACGGGAGAGGGGGTGGGGTGCTGGCCTCAGGGAGGGGGCACAAGAGGCCCCAGGGTCCGGTCTGTGCATGCACAGTTAATCTTGGGGCCCTGGCAAGGAATCGGAGCTGTCCTGGCTAGAAGAGGGGCAGGTGGAGGCAGAGAGCAGCCTGCACCAGCTTGGGGACTGTACTGCTGGCTCCCCTGGGTGTGCGCTTCCCCAGGGCGCTGAGATGCGCTGTCTCAGGATTCTGTGACATCCATGGATGGCCCTGATAGTAATGCACACCCTGGGTGGGGCCCAGAGTGGAAGGATTTACTGGGCCCCCAGGGCCTGCTTTGGGACCTCTCTACATGCAATTCCTTCCATCAGGAAAACCCCCACTTCACTCAGGGCTCTTCCCAAGTAAGCCCTCCAGGAGAGGCTCCCTGCCAGGCTCCACGCCCCTCTCACCCTCTACTCAGCTTGGTTCTGAATTAATGAGCGAGAGCCAGCAACAGGAAGTGGGCCACCTACCGGGAACTGACAGAGCCCTGCCCCGGGAGGTGAGGTGGGTGCAGGAGTGGGGCCCAGGGGCAGCTCCTTATTTTCTTCTCCCTCCAGCAGGGAGAAGGCCCAGGATTGCGAAAGAAGTTGTTCTTCCCAGCCGCAGATCCAGTCTGATGAGTTCAAGGAGCGGTGGGAATAGGAATGACAGCTCTCTGCCAACTGCCAAGGCTCGCCAGAGAGACAGAGAGAGACAGAGAGACAGAAAGCGAGAAATCACCCCCCAGGGGGGATGGCCACGCCGCAATCCCTTCTCCTCCCTTCTC
>NW_006159689.1:239098-245544 GCF_000334495.1 Tupaia belangeri chinensis | reverse complement strand
GCATGCACAGTTAATCTGGGGGCCCTGGCAAGGAATCGGAGCTGTCCTGGCTAGAAGAGGGGCAGGTGGAGGCAGAGAGCAGCCTGCACCAGCTTGGGGACTGTACTGCTGGCTCCCCTGGGTGTGCGCTTCCCCAGGGCGCTGAGATGCGCTGTCTCAGGATTCTGTGACATCCATGGATGGCCCTGATAGTAATGCACACCCTGGGTGGGGCCCAGAGTGGAAGGATTTACTGGGCCCCCAGGGCCTGCTTTGGGACCTCTCTACATGCAATTCCTTCCATCAGGAAAACCCCCACTTCACTCAGGGCTCTTCCCAAGTAAGCCCTCCAGGAGAGGCTCCCTGCCAGGCTCCACGCCCCTCTCACCCTCTACTCAGCTTGGTTCTGAATTAATGAGCGAGAGCCAGCAACAGGAAGTGGGCCACCTACCGGGAACTGACAGAGCCCTGCCCCGGGAGGTGAGGTGGGTGCAGGAGTGGGGCCCAGGGGCAGCTCCTTATTTTCTTCTCCCTCCAGCAGGGAGAAGGCCCAGGATTGCGAAAGAAGTTGTTCTTCCCAGCCGCAGATCCAGTCTGATGAGTTCAAGGAGCGGTGGGAATAGGAATGACAGCTCTCTGCCAACTGCCAAGGCTCGCCAGAGAGACAGAGAGAGACAGAGAGACAGAAAGCGAGAAATCACCCCCCAGGGGGGATGGCCACGCCGCAATCCCTTCTCCTCCATTCTCCTCTCGGGATCTTGGGCACGCACGCACACGCGCCCGGCGTGAGTTTAAGCCACCGGGTCCGGGACACGAACCGCGTCGACTACGTGGGAGTCCAGCGACATAGCCACTACGCTAACTGCTGGTTCCCCGGAAACACGGGCTTTGAAGGTACTGGCTTCACAGTCTGTCCTGTGGAACACCGGGAGCCCGGGCAGCCGCAGGGTGCGTCCAAAGGCAGGGCGGAAACCACGCGGTTTATCTTGTTCCTCTGCCACCGGGGCAAAACGGAAGCGCGGAGGGACCGGAGCACCCCACGACAGGAGTGGGAGAAGGGCCTGAGGGCCTCGCGGAGCTGGGCGCGGCCCGGTACTGTTCTGCTGCAGAAGGCTGAATAGGCCTGGAACCCCTCCCTGAGTGCCGGCGCGGCGCCCGAGGGCGGCCTCTGAGTATCCTCCACAGCTCTTCCCGCGCACGTCCTGCGAAAGCTGCTTGGGCTCACGGTCAGGATGGAACCAGACAAAGGTCCAAACTGTGGGTCTTCCGTCACTGGCTGTGAACCCGCACAGGGCACGAAGGGGGCTGAGCCCCTGCCCGGGGAAATTCGGTACCGGAAGCCGTCTCCTAGGAAACCAGGGAAGGCCCTAAACCCGTCGGTTTGAGACGTGCGGCTGCTCAGTGTGTAGAATTTGCTCTCCTCTGGACGGTCCGACTTTAGAGACCCCGTAAGGGCATGGGTTCGCCCCACCCCAAGCACCCTGAACGGCCTGCAAGCCCTGCTTAGTCCTCGTCCCGCGGATCTTTGCCCCGAAGTGGCCTGGGCCTGCGGCGGCCGCGCGCTCCGGACTTGGGTACTCGTTCAGTCTGGGCGCCTGGTACTTGACAGCCATTCGGAAAGGAGGGTCGAGGGTTGTCACACCTGGACAGGTCCCCTCCAGACACCCCCCGCAAGGTAGCCAATCCTAGGTCGCCTCAGTTACGCACGTCACGAGTTGCTGGGCAGACTCCCTGGGCGAGCCCTTTCCCAGCTCTGGGCCCACCCGGAGGCGAGACACCGCCCGGAAAACGCCATGGGGGTGAGGGGCGTTTAATGCCGACAGAACCCGGGACCGTCGCTGTCCCAGCATCCGGCTCCGCTGGCGACGTCCGCCAGGACGAAGGTCACCGGGGAGCGCTGGCGAGGACAGGCGGGGACAGGCAGAGGGTCAGACCTGGGAGGCGCAGACTCGCGGACGCGTCCCGGCCAATCGCTCGTCCCACTGAGCCTCGCGTCACTGTCACCGGGCGGCGGAGATCAGGGACAGTTGACGACCGCTGGCCGAGACACCCTTGTCCCTCCCCCCGTCCCTCTGTCCCCTCACCAGTCGTCGCCTGGCTCCTTGGACACCGCGTGGCGTCCACTCGGCGGGCTCGTAGACCCCCGCGTCCTGCGATTAGGACGGGGCAGAAGGGCCGGGAGGGTGGACGCGAGGCCGCAGAGCGGGGCGGCGCCAGGGCCCGTGCTCCCCGGTTGGCTGGCGGTGGGCCTGGCGCGCGTCACCGGTTGCCGGGAGGATTAGGAGCGCCTGCTGGAATTCCGAGGTGCCAGCGTTCGGGCCCTCCCCCCGCCAATCCGCCCAGAGGGCGCGAGCCCGCGCTGGTCTAGGACTGGGGTCCGCAGACTGGCCTGCGCTCCCGGCAGGAAGGCAGATTTTTGTTCTCTTGATGTCACGGGGGACTTCACAAGGGGTAACGGGCGTGAGTTAGGACGAGGAGGGAGTTATGTCATCTTTGTTAACCGCAAAGTGTTGGATCCAGGTGATCCTCTCCCTCCAAGTCAGCCTCAGTGAATGACAACTCCCATGTGGTTCTGTAGTCAGGTCTGAACGGGGGTCTTCTGTGTGCCAGGCAGTGCCCTGGGCACTGGGGCCAGTGGGGACCACCATGTGCAGCTCCGATTGTGCCTTACCCCTCAAACACGGCTGAAAGTCTGCATTAACGCCAAATGATGTTTACTCTCCTGGTGTGACCCTCAACACCCTCTCCCACCCATTCCAACATGCTCCTCAAGGCCTTCCATCTCCAGCCTGAACACGCCCCCTCTCCTAGCCTGGTAACCCAGGTCCGTTCGGATGTCAACGCCCCCACCACCCTGAGCAGTTATGGAGCACTGCAGCCTGGGCAGGCCACAGCACCGTCTGCACCCCCACCCTTCACTGTGCACTTAGTCTTCTTCTGTGAACTGCAGGCTGGAGGGGAGCCTGGATGCTGAGGCCTGCAAGGCAGAGCGGAGTGTGGGAGTCACAATCAAGACAGAGTCCTTAGAGGACCAAGCTGAGCGGAGGGCCACAAGCCCCCCACCACATCCTGTGCAGAGAATGAAGTGTCCGCTATGAAGGACAGGGAGAATGGGGTATTCCTGTCACAGGCCATCAGCAAGCCTGACTTACCACGTGGCCAGACTGCATCCAGGTCTGCAGATGGAAGTGACGACTTCCAACCCACTCCCACCCCAGCCAGCACAGGTGACAGACTGGGACTGGGCAGAAGGGCTGGCTGAACAGAAGGGAGTGGGCGAGTTCTCAGTCCCGCTGGAACACACAGTAGAGGAGCAGAGTTCTAGGGTATGGTGGTGCTGGGAGAGGAAACTCAAAGTTCTGGGCTAAACCAAGGAGCCCTTCACTCTATGAACTTTCTTAAGGTCCCAGAGCACCTGGCGAGTAATGGGAACACCATGCCCATCACATGCCCTTAAAGTACCATAGAGGAAACGTCACACCTAAGATTGGCAGAAGAGACGCCTGTAATCTAGGTCCCTCGAGCAGTAGGCCATAGGGCTGGTCAACTTTCTTTAAAATACAAACTTTTCCTTGGTCCTATGATGTTCTAGACCTTAACGAGAAGTCTTAAAAATCAGGGTAATCAATTATGTTCAAGCTTCGCACCGAAGGCCAGTGGACCACAAAATAAGACTCAGAAAGTGAGCAGGCCAGAGAAGAGGAAACCCAGGACAGGGTAGCTCAGAAGCTGAGGAGCAGGAAAGAAATGTCAGTGATGTGGCGACGCTGAGAACGGCTGAGCTCTGCAACGCCTATGGACTGGCTGCAGTGGAGGCCAGACGCAGAGACGGGTAGTGAAAACGTGGAGACAGAGCACAGCGGAGACTGACAGGCATTAGTTCAAGGCGAAGATGTGAAGGTTCGCTGTGTACCCAGAAGAGATAATGAACGAAAGGTAGGCTCTAGAACTGCATTGTCGATAGCGGGACCCTACCTGTACCTGCTACTTAATTATAATTAGAGTCCCTCAACAGCACTAGCGCCTTGTCAAGTGCCAATGGCCGTGTGTGGCTGGAGGTGACCATCTGCACCAAGCTACGTAGACCTCAGCTGCTGCAGAAAAGACGACTGGGCAGTGTTGCTCTGGAAGTTTTCCTGTTTCTGTGCTGGCTTCAATAAAATGCTTCTTGGTTAACTTAGTGCTCAATATCCCCTCCAATCTCTTTCCATCCAAAATCTAGGAGAAAAACTACTGGGGGAGATTACATTATTGTTTTTCTTTTTATTTAACATATCCTTTTCTTTTTGGTTTTTAATTTGCCATAAGGTGCAAGTGCTCGCCAAAAGAGAGAGAGAGAGAGAGAGAGAGAGAGAAAAGAGAAGAGAAGAGAAGAGAAGAGAAGAGAAGAGAAAAGTGAGAGTGTACCCCCTAAGAGGAATGACCATGCCACAATCCCTTTTCTCATTTTTCTGCATTCCAGGATTTTGGGCATGCACGCACATGTGCCCAGAGTCTTTTTCAAGCCATAGGGTCTGGGATGTGAACCTGAGAGTCAGCTGTGTGGGATCCAGCCACCTTAAACACCATACCCCGCCTGGTTAGCCCGATCTGCACACGACAGAACCCCGTTTGGTCTCAGTAGATAAGAACTGACCCTGGGGAGGTCAGTGGAGAAAACGAGGGGTCTGCTGGATTTCAGGGTGCAATCTAGAGAAGTTATCTGCATTCATGTGGTCCTCCCACTGACCCCAATGGACTAGCAACTGGGACTGCACAGGGAGGAACCAGGGTGGACTGACGATGGGTAAAATGGGGTCACTGCAATGACATGCTGGTTCTACAGCATGAAAGTGACTGGCGGGGAGCAATAATTACATTCGCAACTTCGCATGGAATTTCCCGTGTCTTTTGTGTGGCATCTTAACAACAGAAGGGCATCCATGTTCAGGCTCCTGCTGACTTAATAAAACTCATTTTACTCAAGATCTTTATTTTAAATCACATTTTAAAAAAAGGAGTATGTTGCGGGAACCAGCAGTTAGCGTAATGGCTATGTCGCTGGACTCCCATGTAGTCGACTGCGGTTCGTGTCCCGGACCCGGTGGCTTAAAACTCATGCCGGGCGCGTGTGCGTGCGTGCCCAAGATCCCGAGAGGAGAATGGAGGAGAAGGGATTGCGACGTGACCATCCCCCCGGGGGGTGATTTCTCGCTTTCTGTCTCTATGTCTCTGTCTGTCTGGCGAGCCCCTACAGTGAAAATCTCTCCAAAAAAAAGGAGTATGTTGGGACCAGGAAATTGCGTAATCGTTAGTAGTAGCTGGACTCCCATGTAATCAACCATGGTTTGAGCCCCAGGCCCAGCGGCTTAAAATTCATGCTGGGTGTGTGTGCGTGGGTATGCAAAATCCAGAGAGGAGAAGGGACTGCAGCATGCCCATCCCCCCGGGGCAGATTTCTCACTTTCTGTCTCTCCTCTGGCAAGTCCATGTGCCCCATAGCTGAAATCTGTCTTCGAAAAAAAGAATGTTAGGCTTGGCTCCTTATTTATTTATTTATTTATTTATTTATTTATTTGTTCAACATGGTTATTCGTGGGGTGGTCGGTTGGCAGGCCAGGACTGAGAACTGCCCAGCTCTTGGCACACGGGGCTTCCCCCCCCCCAAACTCGGCCCAGTAAGGTCACGTCCCTAGGATGCCTGAGAAAGGGCAGAGCTGCCCAAATGTGGCGGTCTGGCCAACACCTGACGACAGGCCTCGGCCTCCCTCAGAATCTGCTAAAGAGGTTAGGGTAAAGTTCAGGGTAATGAACCCTTCCGTCCTGGACCTGAGAGCCCTTCCTCGGGGAGGACAGAAGCCTAACTACGTACCTGCTGGCCAGCAGACATGCCGTCCTGGTCGCCGTCCTCGGCCCGACCTCCGTATTCACGTCTCTGCCGGTATTGCACACTCCCCGCCTTCCCCCAGGCCCCTTCCCAGCGCCGTCACCTGGACCGGCGGAAACCGAGTGTGTCCCGACCCGAGGTCACCGGAGTACGAGCTGCTTTCGCGGCCTCCGCCACCGGCCGGCTGCGTTCACACTGCGCCAGACCCGAAGGGAGGAGGGCGGGCTCCGGCTCCGGCGAATCTCGAGCTGGCCCCGAGGACGCCCAACCCGCAGGCGTCTCGCGGGCCCCTGCAGTGGACACCGGGTCGCCCCGCCGAGTACACAGGCCGCGCGACGGCCCTCTGCTGGAGAGCGCGCGGGCACGAGCTAAGGCCGGCGCCTCGGGAAGGCGCCGGTGAGCCACGGGGCGGGGGCGGCGGCGCCCCAGAAGACCGTCCCCACCCGTGTCCGCCGAGGTCCCGCGGCCCGCGGGACAGCCCAAACTTAGGACGGCGCTGCGCGTCTCCGCTGGGCGCCCTGCGGCGAGCCCAGGCGACTCACTTCCGGCGTTGCGCCGCCAGCCCGGGGAGGCCGTAAGTGACGGCAGTGCCGCAAAGCAA
>NW_006159689.1:235224-239074 GCF_000334495.1 Tupaia belangeri chinensis | reverse complement strand
GCGGCCGCGAGGCGTCGTCACCGGCTGGTGCGTTTCCGCTTCCGCTCGGCCCTGTGGTTTCTGGTTGGTCCGGCGCGTTGCGGGGAGGGAGGGGGAAGATTGTTTGCAGCCCGGGAGCTCCGCGCGCAGGAGGTAAGCCGAGGTGAGGCCGTGTAGACGGCCCTCCGCGCCTGCTGCGCAGGATGGCGGGCAGGGGCCTGGGCTCACGCAGGGCGCGGGGCTGCACCCACGCCAGGCGGGTGGGCGCGGCCGGGCCGGGGTGCGACCCGAGGAAGACGGGCTGGAGGAGCAGGTGGGGCGCGGGGTTCTGGGAGGGGCAGGGGCGAGGGAGCTGGGACGGGAAGGAAGGGGTCGGGCCAAAGCCTTCGACGGCCGGGAACGAAGTCGGGGTGGGCTGTCGGCCACGGGCGTGCGGCTCGAGCGAGCTGGAGCGCTTGCGAGGACGGAGGCTGGGAGAAGCTGGACGGAGGTCCCGACGCTGACAGGACCCTGGTCTCCCCGCAGCTCCCCGAGACGCCCGTCCCGCAGCCTCTGCTCGGGCCTCGCCTTCTGTCCAGCTGCCGCCACAGCTTGGAGGCGCTGCTCCGCTCTCCCGAATGGTGCTTCCCGCAGGCCTCGGCCCAGGATCCAGGCCCCCTTTGCCTCCTCCCTCGGAGGAGCTGCCGGTCCCCAGCATTCTTGGTGGACTCCCTGTGGAGGAGGAAAGAACTTCCGCACAGACAAGGTTTTAGCTCTGGGAAGCCCACAGACGACTCCAGTCGCAGCCTCTGACCCAGGGTGGTTCTTCCTGTGCCGGTTTTTTCTGCCGTTTGATAAAGGAAAGCCTTCTCGCTGCCCAGAGCCCAGGAACCCCCACGTGGGGGCCCTGGTCCCAGCATGCCAATCCTGTCCCGTGCCTAGGGCTGTGCCCTCTCCCGGTCGGCATGGCTGAGCTCAGACAGGTTCGGGGGGGCCGGGAGACCCCACAGGGGGAGCTGCGAGAGGTCGTAGAGGACGAAGTCCCGAGGAGCCCGGTTGCAGAAGAGCCTGGAGGAGGTGGAAGCAGCAGCAGTGAGGCCAAATTGTCCCCGAGAGAGGAGGAGGAACTGGACCCTAGAATACAGGTGAGACTGCAGCGGGAGAAAGGAGCTGGGAGTCCAGACTCTGAAGAGCTGTCAGGTGAATGAGGCCAAGACTGCCTCCTGCCCAGGTGCTGGGCGGGAAAGGAAACCGAGTTTGACACATCCTGCAGTGCAAGGTGAGGAGTGCTGGGAGACTCCTGTGTCCAAAGGCTGGGCTGAGTGCCTGGGGCGTGTGGCCAGAAGCCTTCCTGCAGGACAGGCATCACCTGGTAGCAGGTGTGGGAGGCATACTTCCGGTCCGTGGGGGCAGGGATGTCGCATTCCTTTCCAAACAAAGAAGCTATGTGAGGGGCGGTGACGCGGGTGACCGAGAGCAAGGGCGTCTTCTTCCTGTCTGTCCAGTCCTGATGAGGGCCGGGAACACTGGTGCCTCCAGGTACAGGCAGATCCCACTAGACCTATAAGGACATCTGTGGGGTCCCAGCTGGCCTCCGTCAGACCAGTCCTCATGCATTCCCAGCTCACGGGATGTGGGTCTGCAGAGGAGAGCTGCACATTGCTGTGGTGCATTCGACCTTGGCAAGATCCAGATCTCCGTGGGAGCCTGGGGCTGCCAGGGGGCGAGGCTGCACACTGTGGAGGAGACGTCCGGCTGGCCAGAACTGGGCTGTGGAGTGTGGGCATCAGCTGAGAAGGGCTCCCAGGAAGCCGCCTGGGCTGGGACGACCGGGGATGACTGTGAGCGTTGGAGGCCTGAGTCTGCGCTTCGGTCCAGTCTCATCTCTGAGATGCTGATGTGGCAGGAGTGTCCCGGGGCTTGAATTCCTGGGCTTGTGTGTCAGTAGGCCTCTACTGGAGCACGCTGGTGCATGGGGAAGGGGTCGCAGCTGTGTGGCCTCTGGGTGCACATGGGGCTCCCTCTGACCACGTCCGTAATTACAGTGGAGTGGTGTGAGAACCACTCGCTTCTGCAGGAGTCGGTATCATTTCTGCTGGTCCTCGGGGACGTCGCACCGGAGCAGCTGAGCTTCTCTTCTAACTGTGCAGGCCTGTGTCCGCTGAGGACATGCGTGGTCGGGGAAATCCTTGGGCCGAAATCTGAGCAACTTTGAGCCTCATGACTTGTGATGTTTATGGAAGTTCCTTAGCCTCTCTGAGCCTTAAGTTCTTCCATCGATTCACTAGGGCTGGCCCAGCTGCTGTGCACGACTCCCCCACTTTGCTTTGCTGCAGGTCTGTGGTTCTTGTTTTGCTCTGCTCTGGGGCACACGTGCACTCTGTATATAGAGTGAGGAGTCACTCCTGGGGGTGGCCGTGCTGCAGGCCCTTCTCCATCTTCCTTGGGAGTGTGGGCACACACGCATATGAGCCCGGCATTTTTTTCAAGCCACCTGGGCTGGGACTTGAACTGTGCACTCGGCCCTGTAGGATCCAATACATAACCATCACGTCACCTACTGGCCCTGGTCAGGGTTTTTTGTTTTTGTTTGTTTGTTTTTTTTTTTTTTTGAGAGAGGTTTTTGCTGTAGGGTGCATGCACCCGGTGTGAGTTTAAGCCACCAGGTCCAGGACTCGAACTGTGGTCTGCTACATGAGAGTCCAGCAACATAGCCATTATGCCAACTGCCTGGTCTATGATTCCTCTTTTTCACAAACTCTTGGTTGTTCCTTAGTGAAAGTCTGTAGATGGTGCTTGGGGGAGCGGGCACTGCGCTCTCCGTCTGGGGGAAGGGACTGTGACACGTGCTTGAGACACCTGCAGTGCCCCTGCCCGCTCCAGGGGAGGCTCCGCCAGAGTGCCAGGCCGTGCTTGCCCTCCTGCCGCTGTGTCCAGCCTTCACGGAGGTGACGGTGGCTGCCTACAGTCAGTGCGCTGCTCTGGGCTGTGGTGTAGCCACTGTCTGCGTGTGACTAATGGCGCCAGCCAAGGTGACAGAGAAACGTAAGACGCACACCTGTAGGTGCCGTCCGGAGGCGCCCAGGATGGAGGCACAGACAGAGGAGCCCCAGGCGCACCGGGACTGCAGGAGGCCTGCCACCCCAGGGTGCCCGGGATGAGGCCACGAGGCTGGCGGGCTGCACAGCATGGCCTGGAGTTGGGGTCCTGGAGGAAGAGGTCGTAGCAGTTTCTGTGAGCTGGAGTTTTTTTGCCGCCCTCCTTGCCATGTGACAGGGTCAGCCTGGCATGAGGGACACCTGTGCGGAGAGGCTGGTGGTACCTGGCCTCCCTGCGCCTGCTCTTCTGGATGAGCAGGTCAGCGTCACTCAGGTCCCTTGGGGTGCTGACGTCCACCAGGTCACGTTGCATTTCTCTGGGTGCCTTTGCAGGCTGTGCCCCGCATCCGTCATCCCGGCTCCCCAGCATCCTTCTGTCCTGGCTTGGGTGGGGAGGGTTCTGACTCACAGCCAGGCTGAGTCCACTGGGCCAGAGATGCCCGGAGGCAAGGACTCTGTTCTGGTATTTTCTGAAGCACTGAGAAGTGGCTGCCCCTAGGGCGAGGCCCTCCCTGACGTGGAGCTGGGCCCCCTGGGAGGCAGGCAACCTGGTGGTGTACCCCGGGAGTTGGAGGAGGCCTGCTAACACCTCTGCCTACCTCCACCCAGCGGGCTGCGGGCCATCTGCGTGCCCTGTGCGTCCTCCGAGTACTCCAGGCTGACCCTCGGCCTCAGAGTGTCCTCGTGGGAGGGGGTGGGGTGGTGCTGGTCATTCTGGGTCGAGCCCGGTCCTGTCCCATGGCTCAGCCTCCCACGACGGCTGCCTCTGCCCTGCTCCCGGCTGGCGGGACTGG
>NW_006159689.1:226186-234906 GCF_000334495.1 Tupaia belangeri chinensis | reverse complement strand
GGTCGAGCCGGTTCCTGCCCCATGCCTCAGCCTCCCACGACGGCTGCCTCTGCCCTGCTCCAGGCTGTCGGGACTGCGGCCTCTGCCTCGCTGCCGCAAGTGCCGGCCCCGCTCTCAGGACGGCCTTCGCTGGCCAGCAGCCCAAGCTTTGCTCGCCGCGCTCGGCAGGGCAGGAGTGTCTGGCAGCGTCCTGGCGGCATGCCCAGGTCTCGCGGGGTCGCCTCCTGACTCCGACCGTCCGCCCTGAGTGCCATGTTGGCTGAGTGCCAGGGCCCGGGGTGGGGCAGACAGCGCCCGTGCCCGCCGGCGTCTCTGCTGCCTTGCCCCGTCTCCCATGCTCATGCTCACCCTGCTCTCGAGGCCGCTCTGTCCCCAGGCGTCCTTGTCACCAGGTGGTCTTTCTAGGTAGCTGGGAGCACTGTGGGGCCTGTGCATTCCCCCATCGGACAGCGGGAGCCGTCCTCCTTCCCAGTGGGAGCGGCTGGGGCCAACCCGCTCCCCTGCCCGTTGTCAGGGCTGCTGGGAGTATGAACTGGAGGCTCAGCTTGGACCCTGGTTCCGCAGCGTGACCATCTTGGGTGGCCCTTACCTGTCTTTCTTGCTGCCCTGGAATCTGCTTTTGCATTGGCAGTGCCTGTCTTCTGCCCAGGCAGTGGGTTCTTAGGTCGTAGTTCTCTTTGCAGGTAGCCACCACACCCCCTGGGGACAGCCTGTTCCAGGAAGGGTCAGAGCAGCAGGAGAGTGAGGTCAGAGGCTGAGTCCTGGTCCAGACCCTGCTGTGCCTCAGCCTCTCCGCCTTGTTGCTCGTCATCAGGCGACTGTGAGTGAGCCGAGACATGTGACAGGAGAGCCTGGACCTGCCAGGGGCCAGCGGGTACAGAAGGGCACCGGGGGACCCTGGGCGCCGTGGTCTGGTGGTGCTGCTGCGGCCACGCCTGAGGTCATCGCAGCCAAGGTGGTGGCCGTGGTTCTGAGTATTGATACTGTGTGGACCCTGGGTGTCCCAGGCTCCCCCGCACCTATGTCCAGACGTGGCTGTCTAGTGCAGGAGCCACGTGCCACTGTCGTAAGTTGAAATGGGCCCCGAGGGTCAAATGAGCGTGGATTTGGAAGACATGGTTTTAATAAAGTGTAGGCATGGTTAGAGCGAGGGCTCACTGCCACCCCCGGTGCACGCTGGCGTCGCCTCACCAGACCTCCGTGTCCGCACCCCTGAACGGGCCTTTGCTCCCAGCCTGAGGTGGCCTCGTGAGAATGAGGCGAACTCCATGGTTCTCTGGCGTGTCTTCTCCCCCCCGAGTTCTCACCTCCCTCCGGCCCCGCAACCTGTGCACCCCCTGCCCTGCACAGGGCAGGCCCCCGCCTCTGATGGCCACCCTCCCCGCAGGAGGAGCTGGAGCACCTGAACCAGGCCAGCGAGGAGATCAACCAGGTGGAGCTCCAGCTGGACGTGAGTGGTCTGCTGCCCTCGGTCGGGCTGCTCCTGGGGGCCTTGGCCACGCTGCCGTTCCCTGGTGGAGATGGTGGCTGGGGCCGACCCTCAGGCCTGCCTTCCCTCTGCCCTGTCCCTTTGCCAGGAGGCCAGGACCACCTATCGGAGGATCCTGCAGGAGTCTGCCCGGAAGCTCAACACGCAGGGCTCCCACCTGGGGAGCTGCATCGAGAAGGCCCGGCCCTACTACGAGGCTCGGCGGCTGGCTAAAGAGGTGCGCCAGGACCGCGCCGGCATCGGGGCACGCGGGGCCCTCAGACCCCGCTCCGCCCTAGCGTGAGGCAGGGCAGCAGACCCGCGGCCGAGCACCCCGCCGCCCAGGCTGCGTTCCCACTGCAGGCTCCGGCTCCTGGCCTGGTGGGGCTGCCCCCGTCCCGTCTCGCTGGTGTTGGTCTTTCCCTGCGAGGACCCGGGCAGCAGGTCGTCGCTGTGTCAGCCTCACACCCTCATGTGTCGTCCCTGCTGCTTCTGCAGGTGGCCCTCTGGCTCTTGTCCCTCTTCCTGTCATTGCTGACTACTTCCCTTTTTTATGCAAAGGATGTGTCTTTACCTTTAGAGACCCACGAAGGTAAGAAGGGAGCTGTGGCTCCAGATGCTGCCTGTGGCCTTTTGTACCTGGGAGCTGCTTTGATCCAGTATACGATAGCCAGATAGCCACGAGAGCCAGATAGCCACGAGACAGCTGCTTGGAAAGATGCGTTGGTTCCCAGGGCGGGGACATGCCCCCACACAGGCCACCTGGGGGCACGGGTGTTGGGACATGCCCCCATTCAGGCCCCACTGGAGCTAGTGGGGTCACGAGGGGACACACCCCCACGCAGGCCCCACTGGAGCACCCCAGGAGGCAGAGCCGCGGTGGGAAGCTGGCCCAGAGCCCATACTTGGGCACTGCGGGAGGAGGGCCTGGAGCAGGGTAGCCACGCTGGGTGAGTTCAGGGTTAGTCTAAGTAACCGTCAGCTGGTGCTGGTCTGTTGGGGGAGGGGGAGCTTGCTGTGTGAGGGTTAAAGGAGCGAGGTGGGATGGGTGGGCTTGCGTGTGAAAGGTGAGGGCAGGGCCTTGCTGGGTCGGCATGCGTGCCCCCCCTTGCAGCCCCCAGATGGCAACAGCATAAAATACAGGAATAGGAGTGGTCCGCCACAGCCAGCCAGGATCCATCAGGCGTGGCCCCACTACGGTGCGGCTGTGCAGACGGCTGTGCAGTCCCTGCTGTCGTGGCCCTGGGTTTCACCTGGGGCTACAGCAGCTTCCAGCCAGCCTTTGCAAGAGTGGGGGGAGGGAGGGGAAGGGGAGGAGAGAGAGGGAGGAGGGAAGGAAAGAGGAAGAGAGTGAGAGGGAGGGACTGAGGGAAGGAGGGAGGCAGTGCCCCCCTGGGCCCTGCCATACTGTGTCCTCCTGTCCTCCACCCCGTCAGGACCCAGCTGGGTGTGCACACACACATGCTGGCATGTTTTCCAGCCAGACTGGCCAGCCGTGTGAGCTCCAGCTCTTTCCATGTGCGGCTTGAAGCCCTCCACATCTCAGGGCCAGCTCCCACGCCATCGTCTTCAGGGTCTGGCTGGTGCCAGTCCCTGTGCTGTCAGCCTGGGTTTCCCACCTGTGCCGGGCTGGCGTGGCTGGGAGGGGCTCGCAAGCCGTGCTGTCCTCCAGCTTGCTCTCTGGCCCTAGCACCTTGGCCTCCGGAGCATACTCCCTGCAGGACTCGCTGACCACCTTCCAACTAAGGGGGGTGGATTTTCCCTCGTCCTCCCTGGAGTGAAGGCTGGTGGCCTTAGTGCTGGCCTCACACTGGGCGTGCCCCCACAGTGTCGCCTTTTAACGCCACACCTGTGCATGCATTTCTCCTAGTCCTGCTCTTGGGAAACGCTCTGAATGCCACCTCCTGGCTGGCTGTCCTCAGCCTGTTTGGACTAAGCTGATGTTGCAAGGGGCCGCCCCGTCTCGTCCCCGAGGGCCCCGGGGTGGCAGCGCAGTTCCGTCCTCACGGCCCTCTCCCTCAGGCCCAGCAGGAGACGCAGAAGGCCGCGCTGCGGTATGAGCGTGCCGTGAGCATGCACAACGCTGCCCGCGAGATGGTGTTTGTGGCCGAGCAGGGCGTCATGGCGGACAAGAACCGACTGGACCCCACGTGGCAGGAGATGCTCAACCACGCCACCTGCAAGGTGAGTGGCATGGCCTGCCTGCTCTTTGTCGCACCTCGCAGCTCTGTCCTCGGCACCACATCGACTGCCCTGTCTCCCCTGTGGTTCGTCTCTGCGGAGCCCGCTCCCCGTGCCCTCCCCATTTGGGCTCCGGCCCTGCCGTGCTCTGTCTGTCTCCGGCTCAGCCATCCCAGCTCTTCGCTGCCTCTGCTCCCAGGCCTGGGCCAATGCACAGTCCCCTGCCCGGAGCTCTGGACTCTGCGCCCACTGGGTTTTCCTGACTGTGTGGCGCCTCCATGTTCAGAAGCTTCCTCCTTCCTGCCTTAGCTCTGTGGGTGCCCCCTCCTCCGAGGCTCTGTTGTGCCTGTGCTCAGGGCCGTGTGGGGCAGCTCTGGCTCTGCCGGCTCTTGTCACCTTGGCTCGCGCAGGACGGGGCGCTCGCAGCAGGTCCGCCCCGACTCTGCACTCCTGGAAGCAGGGCAGGGGAGGGTGTTCCGTGGGCTCCAGGGCGAGGGCCAGGGAGCTCCTGGCTGGCCGTGGGGCCTGCCCTGCTCGGACTCTGCCTGCCTGTGGCCAAGGTGTTCACCTGGAGGGTGTGGGGCACTGCCGTGGCTCCCCTGGGCTCCCCGTGTCCTGACCCGAGCCCCAGCACAGACGGCTCCCCCAGGGCCACGGCTACCACACACACGTGAGGCACTCCGGCGCCCCTTCCTGCAGCAGCAGAGCTGAGGGCCAGGCGTGTGCCTGACCTGTGACCTCTGTCCAGGAGGCCTGGGCAGGCTGGGGTGGAGGGAGCCTCAAGGCCGGTGGGCTTGTGCTGTCCTCCTGTCGCAGGCTCGGTAGGTGGTGGGGTTCACAGAGGACCTTCCTGTCCAGGTCCCCCAGGGCAGCACTTGGTAGCAGCCTAGGGCACATGCCTGGGACAGAGGTGGGGTCCCTCTGAGTGACCTGTGCCCCCCCTCCACTCCGGTCTGGGCAGGTGAACGAGGCAGAGGAGGAGCGGCTCCGGGGCGAGAGAGAGCACCAGCGGGTGACCCGGCTGTGCCAGCAGGCAGAGGCGCGGGTCCAGGCCCTGCAGAAGACCCTCCGGCGGGCCATTGGCAAGAGCCGCCCCTACTTCGAGCTCAAGGCCCAGTTCAGCCAGATCCTGGAGGTATTGGTGGACCAAGAGCAGTAGGGGCAGTGTGGCTGGAGGGCGGGCAGGGCTGCTGGTCTCCCTGGAGCACCCTGGGGGATGGGCAAACCACGGCCCCGCCAGAGATACCGATGGGGCCAGTGCACTCTGAACAGCCAGCCGTGCAGGGCAGGGGGTGGGCTGGGGCCCCGCTTGCAGAGAAGATGGTGGGGGAAGAGAAGGGAGGTGAAGGGAAAGGCCGTAACCTGCGGGACCAGGGCGGGAAGAGCTTGCCAGATGGCCAGAGAGGGTCTGGAGGGGCTGGAACCAGGAAGACGCCCAGGGAGGGACACAGGAGGCCACAGTGAGAGCAGCGGGCCGCGGAGGAAGGGCAGCCGTGGGAGGGGGGAGCGGCGGTCTGGGCAGGAGTCCCCAGGTCCTGGCAGGTGCTGAGGGCACCCGTCTGACCTGCCCTCTGCAGGAACACAAAGCCAAAGTGACAGAGCTGGAGCAGCAGGTGGCTCAGGCCAAGACTCGCTACTCCGTGGCCCTGAGGAACCTGGAGCAGATCAGCGAGCAGATTCACGCGCGGCGCCGGGGCCTGCCCGCCCACGCCCTGGGCCCGCGGCGCTCCTCCCCGGTGGGGGCGGAAGCAGGGCCCGAGGGCGCTGAGGACACGGACAGCGGGATCGAGGGGGCCGAGGGTGGGGGGCTGGAGGAGGGCAGCAGCCTGGGTCCCGGCCCGGGCCCGGACACGGACACACTGAGCCTGCTGAGCCTGCGCACGGTGGCCTCAGACCTGCAGGGGGCCGTGGGGGGCGCCACCAGCGCAGCGTCAGCCTGTAGCCCCGCGGCCGCCGGCAAGACTCCACTGTGGCGAGGCGGGGCCCCCCCCCCCCCGGGGGCCGTGGGGGGCGCCACCAGCGCAGCGTCAGCCTGTAGCCCCGCGGCCGCCGGCAAGACTCCACTGTGGCGAGTCGGGTCCTCACCTCTCCTGGGGCCTGCCCTCCCCCACGCCGCACGTTTTCCTGGTAGAGGCCCGCGTGTCGATGACCCTAGGATCCCCGCTTCTCGGCCTCCACTCCTCCCCGGGCAGGCAGTCCTGGCCTTTTCTCACGCCCGGCTTTCCTCCTGACCTCCACCCCACTCTGCCTCTCAGGGGCTTGGTCTGGAGGCACCGGGAAGCCCCTCAGAGAAGGGGATGCTGGGTCCGAGTCAGTCCTCTTGGTCTGGCGGGTCCTCTCGCCCAGGGCAGGGCCCAAGTTTGGCTCAGAGCCTCACCTGGTCTTGCCCTGCCTGCTGGGGGGTACCCCAAGGAGTCCCGTGCCTCTGGAGGACACAGCCTTTCCCTTGGCTACCCGCCCGCTGGCCCGAGTTGCTCGGCGTTTGCCCCAGAGCAGCCCTCGATCTTGCAGGGTGCTGGTGTCAGCGCATGGGACCTGCCCCAGCGGGGTGGGCTCTTGCCGTTGCAGGGGCAGGTGCTGGGGTGCCTGCGGGGAAGCTGCGCTGAGGTCCTGAGGCTGAGGCCCTCCTGGGGGTGAGGGAACCTGGTGCTCCATCGCTCTCCCTTTTCCCCAAACCAAACGGTACCTGCTCCAGGGTCCTGGGCTTGTGGTCGCCCTGTCTTTCCTGGTATGGAGAGGGGTCTGCCCGGGCTGAGGGGCCCACCCTCCCTAGGGAGCGCCTGTGTGCTTGGCGGTTTCCCAGGGTGTGTGCCTGAGGCCTCGCCAGCTCCGGGAAGGCGGCGTGCTGGTGGGCGTCTGACAGGGCAGAGGGCAGCAGGGCTCAGGGCTCCGTCCTGCTGAGGGAGGCTGGTCAGGGTGAGAACCGCAGGGTTGGAGGTGGCCACTCAGGAGAGGGAGGGGACGTGTGTGGGCCAGTGCGTGTGGGAGAGGGTCTGCCTGGTCTTATTTAAATAAAGTAGTTTATGTAACAGTGACCTTTCTGTCCCTGCTGGAGGGAGGCAGGGTAGGGGAGGGAAGGGCGGCAGGGGTGAAGCACCAGAGGGAGCATGCTGTGGGGGGCAGAGGAGTGCATGCTTTTGAGGGAGGGCCCACGGCTGGGTGACCTTGTGTACGGTGGGTGTCCACACGTGCAGAGCGAGTGTTCACACATGTAGTGCAGGTATACACACGTGTGCAGGGCAGGGGTCCACATGTGTGTAGGGTGGGTGTTCACATGTATGCAGGTCAGGTGTTCACATGTGCAGGGTGGGTGTCTACACGTGTGCAGGGCGGGTATCCACATGGGTGCAGGGCGGGTGTCCACATGGGTGCAGGGCGGGTGTCCACACGCCCAGGGAGCCCGTGCCATGGGGCTGTGCTGTGGGAGGGGTGGGTGCTGGAGGGCTTGGTGTGGGGCTGTGCAGGGGGAGTCCGTGCTGTCTGAGCAGGAGACACAAGTGCTGTAGGGCTCGTCCTGCCGTCAGTGTGAGCGTGGACGGATGGGCAGGAGGCCAGTTTAACAAGTGAGTACGTGGTGCCTGTTCCTGAATTTCAGATGAACGAGTTTTGTTCTGACATTCAGGGCCTGCCGTTCTGCAGTCAGGTGGTTTTCTCGCTGTGCAAACGTCCTGGTGTACAGAAGGCAGACGGGGGTTCCTGGCCTGCAGGCCTGGGCCGGAGTGCACCTGCGGCTCCAGGTGCGTCTGCACCATGTTGCCGTGCTGACCATGTAGGCGGTGGTGTCCAGGGGGAGGATCTGTACTTCCGAACACCAGGTACAGTGGACTGGAGTATAAGATGAGAGCTCACAGTGAGCGCCTTGCAGGGCTGGAGCACTTCAACTTGCTACAAACTTGCTACAGGGCATGTGCATTCATCAGAGACAGAAGAGGAAAATGAGAAAGCAAGCCTCCAGGTCTGGGACTTGAACCAGTCAGCCATGTGGGAGTGCAGCACTTCATCCACCATGCCACCTGCTGGCCCCTTATTTACATTTTGTGATCGAGCAGCTGTAGTGCTCCCTCATGGACTGACCCGCAGAGAAAGGTGGTCACAGGGAGCTCTTAGGGGTCTGTTCCTCAAAGTGTGGGCGAAGCTGCCTCTGGACCCTCCCATGGTGTGAGGAGGGCGTAGACATCAAGCATTTCCACCTCCTTAAGCCTCTGACCCACTCCTCCAAGGTAAGCCAAGGGAGCTGGGGCGACCCACTCCTCCACGGTAAGCCAAGGGAGCTGGGGCGGCTTCCCCTCACCCTCGGTGCACCTGAGCTGGGGCGGCTTCCCTCACCCTCGGTGCACCTGAGCTGGCCAGACCAGCAGCACTTGGTCTGGGCTGAGCCGGAAGCGCAGGCCGCTCGGTGGGCGCGCAGCAGAGCAGCCTGTACCTCAGATCTTTCCCACACGTGCCCCCCAGGGTTCTGCCTATGTAATTAGGGAACTCAGGTAGCCCTTACTATTTTTTAGATTTCCATAGTGTACCTGCACGCTCCAGAGAGGGAGGGGAATGTGTCCTTGGTGGGGCATGGTCTCACCACAGTCCCTTCTCCATCCTGTTGGATTCGGGGCACCACACATAAGTGCCTGGCATTCTACAGCTGCTGAGGTTGGGGTGCCAGCCATGGGCGGCTGGGTGGAGTCGCTCCTCCAGGCCCCGGGGCGGCCCCCACCAGGCTCTTTGAGAGGGCATGCAGCACAAGGCTCCTGCGGGGCAGGGTGGGTCGCAGGTATTTGGCACCTCACCTTTGGGGCCTGCTGAGACTTGAGTCAGGTAGCAAGTGTGGAAGCAGCTCGGGTGGTGGGCGGGTTTGGAGGACAGTCACATGGTGGGTGTGGGAGCAGCCATTAGTGTTTCTCAGGCGAAGCAGTTAGCCCCCTGGGACAGAGCTGGGCAGATAGCACTAGGGTAGGGGACTCAGGTGCCCGTGGGAGTGGAAGGCCATACTGGGATGTGGGAGACCACTTCTGGGCAAGGCTCCAGGTCCAGGGGCCAGACCCTCCGTGTCCGACTCGGTTCGACCTCTGGCCCTGGTCTG